>NC_136487.1:160405351-160745351 GCF_053919585.1 Euprymna scolopes | reverse complement strand
CACCGGTTCATCGAAGTCAAGTTTTGCCAGCACTAAAAAAGTGACTATTTAGAAATACTATATGCTGTATGTTGAATCAAGAATGGTGTGGTTGGAGATTATCCAACGCTTGCTTCACAATTACATGTAACGGCACTCTTAAAGGGTGCATCCATTGTTTCTTACACCAGAATTGATGACACTAATTAGCGTAAAATCAATACAAAATTTTGGTTAATAGCATAATAAGGTGTATAATACGGTCGCTAAAAATATAATAATCGAATAAATGTTTTGTGTTTGTTATAAAAAAAAAAAACATTTACTCATACAATAGTTTTTAGCCATTTTCTAACGGGCATTTTTTTTTCCTGATGACACTAAAAAAGAATCGTGATGGAAATTAAATGGAAGGTTAAGCCCGTCTTGATCCCTGTCAATATGCAAATCGACGCGGCACGTGTTCTGAGAATTTTACGAATTAATAGCAAGCTTAGAATAAATTATTAGCCGATTTGAAATAGAAAACGCCGTTTCTAAAGTTTGGAGAAATAGTCATTGTGTTATATGAAGACATTTAAAAATTAAAATCTTCTTTATCAAAAAGTTGAAAATCTACGACGATGAGAGTGCCGCCATAAAACGAGCTTCTGTGCCTCAGAATGTTTTTTTCTACATAATCACTTGCTGTCTTAATGTACTCTTGCCAAAATTCAATGACGGGTCTGTTTCTGAAGCACGTCCATGACAGGAGTTGCTTTTGTGAAGTCTCAGGTTAATTTATTAAGCAGAGATGACAATTTTAGGTCAGTACTTCATGATTGAAGTTATTATAACAATGAAATTTACAATCCCTTCTGGTCAACATAGGCTGAAAAAATAGGAGGCATTACTTTTAGAACGTCCTTCGTGCATGCAATACTGACTTTATTTTCACCTTTGCTATTGTCACTACTCCATTTTTTGGGTTTATGAACAACTCAAGAAAAAAAAACGGTTTAATAATTGGATTTTTAATTTCGGAGAATTTTGTTATCAAATTATGTTTCATGTTATTACTAGCTGGACGCCCGGCATTTCTCGGCCGCACAATACGCTTAAACATGATATTTTAATTGATGCAGATTGCGTATGTATTAATATAGAATGAATCTTTTATTGGATATTATATATTATGAAGTATAATTTGCCCGGTGAACTAATTTGTAAAATCCAAAAATAAAAAAATAAAAAAATAATGATGATAATGTCGTTCATCAAATTCCGTCAGGGTTTCTTTACATCATCACATCGACTGATGTTTGGATTTGACAATATTAAAATAGTCTTCCTTCTGAAAAAGAAGAATTTTTACAGTGCACTATTTTAGGTTACACAGACCAATTGTAACGTAAAATGTTCCCCTATAAAAATTCTTTTTATCTTCAAGAGAAGAAGGAATACTTTTAAGAGTGCATTTTTTTTCGATTTTCGATACTTATTAGATTAATTTCTGTACGAAACATATCTAAGAAACTGTCAGACATATAAATTACCTTTGGGTGAAATTGGCAAAAGACATGCGCTATCAGGAAGGCTTGAACAAAATCTATTGAAAAACAAATATATTTATCGTTTTTAATCTTATCGCTAATTTACTAAAAAGAAATATTTGGTAAACATTTTATGGAGTACAAGATTATTTGATTAACATTTAATTAGTTAATTTGAATTTTAAATCAGCAATCATGAATGGATATACTGAACTAGATTTCGAAACGGGAACAAGCAAATTAATTCTTCTTTTATTCATACGTAAATCCTGAGTTACGGCGTGTTACGCAGTGATAGACTTTGCTGTGCATTATACGATCACAAGTGAGCGTAGTTTCATAGAAATGTTTTTGCAATGTGTCTGTCCATCTCATTGTAACAGAGCGCATATGTGCGCGTATGAAAATATCAACAGCAGCCAAGGATGAAAGTCAAGCAAATGTTTAAGAAGCAGGAGCAGCGTTTGAACGCGTATGCAAATTGACAAGTGAGCTCGGGTTTGCGTCTGAAGAAAAAAAAAAAAGAAAAAAGGACAACGCGTGGTCAAAGAATGAAAAGTCGGAGCCGGAGGAGACGAGCATGTAAAGTGAACGCGAGAATGGGCTGGCTGTGGCCGGCATGAAGTCTGGGAAAGGAAAAACGCGAGCCAGATTAGATGGATATGTGGCAACAGAAAACTTTTTAAGCGGTGTCAAGGTGGGGGAGAATAACGGTATTAAATGCTATTGTTAAAAAAGAAAAGATGCCGACCCGGATTTATTTGTTTTTATTAGTTTCTTTTCGACGGTGCCGAACGGCGTGGGTGTCCGAGAGAGGTTTGAACCGTGACGAATACGGTTCAAGTGTAACGGCCACATTACATTCACAATTACATGTAAAGGCATTCTTAAAGGTTACATCCATTGTTTCTAGGAAAAAATGGATGCCATCAATTACCGTTAAATCAATACAAAATGTAGGTTTATGGCACAGTAATGTGTATATTACTAGAGATCAACATATAGTAATTGAATGAATGTATTTGTTTAAAAAACATTTTTACTCATACAATTGTTTTTGGCCATTTTCATAGCGGACACTTTTTCTGATTAAATAAAAACAATAAAACGTCGTGCTTTTATTCTCAAGAAAAACATCTAATTTTAAATAAGCAGAAATAATTGTATTAATAAAATAGTAATGGATTGATTTCAATAATTTTTTCCGATTTCGATACAATTACAGATTTTGTTCTAAATTCCTGCTTCCAATACAGTTACATTTTAGTATAATATTAGCAGTTAAGCCCGACTTTGATCGGGCCCTACGTACTGTTAATAAATTTATATGCATGCATATATATATATATATATATATATATATATATATATATTAAAAAGTTTGACTCATATCCAAGTAACCTACATCTAAAATTTAAAGTGTTTAGACCCGAAATTGGCGAAGTAGTTTGGTAGAGTCTGCAAAGATCAACTCTTTCAATTTGATCTCTTGGCAGCCACGTTTTCGCCCCAACCCTGATTAAAAAGCTTGCTGCATGTCTGAATATCCTTTACGTAAAATTTCAAATGTTTAGACCCAGATTTGGTGGAATAGTTTGCTAGAGACCGCAAAGGTAAAATCTTTTGAACTTTGACCGCTTGGCAGCCAAATTATCAGCCAAAAACGTATTAAAAAGCTTGCCCTATGTCTGAATATGTTTTATGTAAAATTTCAACTGTTTAGATAAAAATTAGTTGAGTAAGTTGGTAGAAACCGCAGAGGTCAAATTTTTTAAAAACATTGACTTTAATTTTGATCTACTAACATTTATTGTTTTAGGCTCAAATCGAATTAAAAGTTTCATCGGTTCAAGTAAACTACATCTAATATTTTAAGTTTTTCAATCCAAAATTGGCGGAGGAGTTCGGTAGAATTTTAAAAGATAATATCGTTGAACTTTGACCCCTTGGCAGCCAAATCTCTGGCCGAAAACAGATTAAAAAGATTTTCCCTATCTCAATGCCCCTTATGTCAAATCTCGAGTTTGTAGACTGAAAATTGACAGAGCAGTTTGATAGGGAACTGCACACACACAAGCACACACAGGCACGCACAGACAGACACTATCACTTGTATAGATATATAGACTTCTTTGGAACATGATATATGGAAAACTGTGTTCATTATGTTTTATGTTGAGAAACATTTGGTAAACATTTTCTGGATTAAAAGATTATTTAATTAACAATAAATTCGTTAATATTTATTTTCATTTTAAAACAGACACCATTTCTTCATCAATTAATTTACTTAACTATATTTCAGAAGTAGAACAAACAAAATCGTCCTCCTTTTACTCATGCTTTAATCCCCAGCTGCGGCATGTTACGCAATGATGGACGTTATTTCTACTTTACAGGTGAAGGTTTCATAGAGACGTTTCTGCATTGTGTCTGTCCAACTCATCATCGGCTTCCCCCACGGTCGTTTTGGAGCGACTTCCAGTTCAAAGATAAGTTTCGTGAGGATGTAACTGTTGGCCTTCGGCACATATCCGAATCGTCTGATCCGCCTTTTCCTCGTCTTGCCCTCAATCGGTGCAATTCTATAGCGGTTCCGGACATCCGTGTTGTAGACATCGTCGAGTCGTTCAATCTGGAACATCCCACCCAAAGGAATATTTCGCTTTGTACATAGGTGAACTTTCGCTACGCATTCCTCGTTGTCGGTTTACACCCAGAGCTGTAAATAGCGACTTGTCCTACGACAGTCCGGTGGATAACGAGCAAAGACAACCATGATTATAATAACATATTTTGAAAACATTATTTCGTATGGTTAAATTTGAACACTTTAGAAAACCGAGTAAAATTCTATAATTTTTATTAAATGAAATATCTTCTGCTTCTATTGGGGAGGTTGCCGTTGAAAGCCACAAAAAAGTGAATAAAAAAACACGATATTTTATTTTTAAAAATGTGCGTTGTTACTGTGTTTTTAAAATTTTCCAAATTAAACTTAAAATAATCTTTCAAAAGATGTGACAAACAACTTCTATTCAATTTTCCCGCCGACCACGAGGGACACATCAAATTAGATTTTTATACAATCGCAAAAAAGATCGGAAATACAATTTTATTCTCTTCTATAGTCCACCTCTCCGAACTTAACATCAAAAACAAATTAAAAATAATAAATTACAAAGTTTTTTTTTCTATGATTAGTGTGAATTCCACCGAGAATTTCATAAAATAAATAATTAAAAAAGGAATTAAAAATATTTCATCTAATAAAAATATATAAATTTTTTTTTTAATTAAAAGAATAATATTATAACATTTAAAGTTGAAAATAGTTGTTTGGAACCTAATGCATTTTTTTAGTTGATTAAACATACAAAATCGCGTTTTTATATTTTTAATTTTATTTTTAACATATTAATTCACGTGTGTTTTCCCTCCAAAATGTCAAGAAAATCTCGATTATCGGGGTGGGGGGGGAATCAGAGAAATCTGGAGCAAAGAAAAACGGCAATAAAATAAAAACTTCTGTAAATTTTTAGATTAAAATGGAATTGATTACTTATGTAATTGTTTAGGTTTATTTTTAAAAAGTTTTCAATTAAATAACAGAAAATTTCCTCTGATTTTTGTTATTAACACGATTTTTTTTTATTATACAACAGTTTTGTTTTAATTATTTCATTATTTAGAAAATTTGAAAAAAGCTAGAACAGAATGTTGAGTGCTCTTACTAGACTATTAAAAACTAATCAAACTATATCAGCAGACGCTTGGCACCCGTTCTAAGAAAACTTTTTTAACATTAACTTAATCTTGATACTTTGTCCTCTGATTATTATTATTATTATTATTATTATTGTTATTATTATTATTATTATTATTATTTTTTTTTTTTACATAGGCATCACCACATTATCAAGGCCAAGAGGCCACTCAAGGATAAAGAGTGTACAGTAGAAATTGGACAATATAGTAATCATTAGTAATGAAAATTTGGTAAATTTGATAACTTATATGGAACGGCTCATCAAGAATTTATTTACGTTAGACTTGAAGACAATCATATTGAAGTCAGCCGGAAAGCAGGAAAACGGAAGACAATTCCACAGGCGTGCAGTTCTAAGAAAGAAGCTTTGTTAAGGAAATCTACGTTTAGGTTTAGGCACAGATAAAGAGTGGGGGGAATTATTGATAGTGTTTACAGCTAGACGAGTGTTTCTTGTGAAAGTTTGGCGAGGGGGGACCATAGATTGAAGCTCAGTCGAACACTTTCCATGAAAATAACGATACATCAGAGACAAACTCGCAACATCTCTTCTGTGAGATAGAGGTTGCAAGGAGGAGAAAAGGACATCTCCTACGAGGCTACGAAGTCTATTTTGAACTCTATCAAGGCAGGCCAAGTCCTTTCTAGCAGCTCCTGCCCAGATGTGGCAACAGTATTCCATCCTTGGACGTACCTGGCTCTTATATAGATAGAGAATAGCATCAGCAGTGAGATATCTACCGGATCGATAGAAAGATCCCACCATTTTTCCAGCGGCCCTGGCAACAGATTTGATGTACGTGTTCCATTTAAGATCAGGAGTAATGGTCAAGCCAAGAAGCTTGTCAAAACTTGAGGCCCCCTGAAGACGAGAGCCATTCATTTCAATTGATGCCAGATGTGGATCAGAATGTTGATGATGTAAATAGAGAAGCTTGGTATTATCATTATTAGTATTAGTATTCTTCTTCTTCTTCTTCTTCTTCTTATTATTATTTTTATTATTATTATTATTATTAGTAGTAGTAGTAGTAGTAGAATTAGTAGAGGTTTTAATTTTTCTAGACATGGACGATTTTTATTTCGTGTCCCAAACTTGTATACTTTTTTTGGAAACTATATTTTCTTCATATTAAAAGACAAACTTTTATCTAACTTTACCCTCATGGGGAAGCCAGTAAATAATCTCTACTATTATATAAAAGTCACTTTGTATGTGCGTTAGAGAGCTCGTTCCTCATAGATTCTGAAACGGCTGAGCTCATCATTTGCAAAATTCACGCAAACGTAATTTATACATATGGCAGTGTACTTAGAAATGTTTTTGTACAGTAATTCATCAGATAAGTATCGAAAATCGAAAGAAATCCAATCCTCAAATCGTCTTTCTTTCTTATAGAAAAAACAGAAGAATTTATACACGGGGATAATCGTCTCAAATGGAATAGTGACGATAGTCAAAGTGGAAAAAAAGTCATTACTGCACGCCGGAAGTAATGCCTCCTATTTTCGTCCTGAATAGATCAGAGGACATTGTAATTTTCATTGTTATAATAACTTCAATCATGCAGTCATGACCTGAACGTTTCATCTCTCTGCTTAATATATTGATCCTCTGAGAATTCACAAAAGCAACTCCTGTCATGGACATGCCTCAGAAACAGATTCGTCATGGAATTTTGGCAAAAGTACATTAAGACAGCAAGTGATTATGTAGAAAAAATAAATTCTGAGGCACAAAAGCTCGTTTTATGGTGCCACTCCCATCTTCGTAGATTTACAACTTTTTGAGTAAAATAAAGAAGGCCTTAATTTTTAAATGTCTTCATATAACACCATGACTGTTTCTTCAAACTTTAGAAACGGCGTTTTTCCATTTCAAATCGGCTCATATTTTATTCTAAGCTTGCTATTAATTCGTAAAATTCTCAGATCACGTGCCGCGTCGATTTGCATATTGACAGGGATCAAGACGGGCTTAACCTTCCATTTAATTTCCATCTTCGTGCCAAAAATATTCTTCCAAGATCAAGATATCTTGTTACGTATCAACAGAGATCATAAATATGCCGAGAAACTTATCCCCAAAGACACGGCAAACTGCGATTAACAAGCATTCTCCTTCTATTTATATGTGGAAACCCGTCCCACTTTGCCTCGACCAAACGCCGCCCTGCGATCAGCAGGGAATCGTATTTTACTTAACCTTTCATTCTAGTCTGCTCGACACTTGATCATATTACGACCATCGTATAGCATACATAAATCCATAGCTTTCTTTTTGTTAAACGGTGTATCAACCTATTTCGTGTTATTTAATGCCGAATCCAATATGTTTCATTGTAATTAGAAGTTATTAGTGTGTTGTTAGCGAAATAATATAAATAAATAAAACCGACAAAAAAATAGATACTACTGTAATAGAGAACGTAACAGTAAAGAAAAGCAAAAATACTATAAAAAGTTGAGAGAGCATGTTAGAGAAGACGATCACCTTAGAAACATGAGTAACGTCACGACCCTATAAAATGTCACGTTACATTAGGAGTTGACACATCGACTGAGCATCAATCTATGATCCTGCTCGCCAAACATTTACAATAATCACTCGTCTAACGACAACCACATCCACCAATTTCTTCTACTTTCTGTCTCTACCTAAATCTAAACATAAATTCCATGAACAAATCTTTTCCTCTAAAACTGCCCGCCATTGGAACTCTGTTCCACTGGCCTACTTTTAAACTGACTACAACATGGTTATCTTCATGTCCAAGGTAAACGAATTTTGGTCCAGCGTCTTTTTTAAATAATTAAATTCTACTCAATTTCTAGGACTAACGAACGCTACGCTGTTGTCCCTTTGACCACCGTACGCTCATTAACTCTTATTCTCGAGTGGCCATCAGACCTTGATAAGCAGTAACACCGTAGTAAAAATAAAAAAAAATAAAAGGACGCTTTGTATTTCATCCATAGATAGGTCAAAAAAGACAATCTCTCTCCGGACAGTGAAAATACAATAAAAATGTAATGCTCAAACTATATTTTATTTAAAACTAGCGGGGGTACCCAGCGTTGCCCGGGTGTTTGTAGGTGTGTATGGTGTTAAATAAAAAAGAACCCGGGGTGGGTAGGATCGAACCCGAAGCCCTGAGGCGAAGTTTGAAAATAAAATCGGCCAGCAAGAATGAGTTAGTGAAAGATATTTGAATTTATTTAAGTAACAACGAAATTGACAGGTGCGCGCCTGGAAGTCGTCGAGCGTTACGACGACGCCGACGCCGACACCGACGTAGGTTTGTTTGTTATAAGCGAAGTAAAAAAATAAAACAACGTTTTAATTAAGCGGGGAGGGGGGCAATCAAAACATCGGAAAAAAAACAACGTAAGGCAAACGAACGATGAAAACAAAAAAAACGAACGCGTGAAAAATGGTTTAAATAAGTCTGTTTCGATATTAAAATTTTAAAAATCTGTGGGTACCCGGGTGTTTTGGGGTGTGTGATCGGGGGTAGATAAGCGAAGTAAAAAAAACAAAACAAAAACAAACAGAAAAACGAACGATACGTGAAAAATGGCTTAAATAACACTGGTTCAATATTTAAATTTAAAAAATCGAAAAAAAAGAAGAAATCTCACACCACGATTCGAACCCAAAAACGCTCAGATAATGAACCAACTCGCTAATCGACATACCTAACAAGGCATCTATGTACATCTATATCAAAAACACCTGTAAACTTTTTTTTTAATTTTTTAATTTTTTATTTCTATACTTTGTGGACCAGGCGCGAAGGCATACCCCACAATTTTAATGAACCACCGTTCTGCCAGATCAAGTATACCCATTGCTGTGTCTCAATACACACATACATACATACATAAATACATACATACATACATACATACATTTATGTATTGGTAACTAAAAAATTTTGACCCAAACCGATTAAAACGCTTGCCCTTTTCCTGAATACCCTTTACGTCAAATGTCAAATGTTTAGACAAGAAATTATTTGAGTAATTTGGTAGAGACCGCAGAGGTCAATTATTTTTAAAATTTGACCCCTATGACCCCTTAAAATTTATTGCTTTGGGCTCAAATCAAGTTATTAAGTTAGATATATGTCCAAGGAACCTATATCTAAAATTTCACGTGTTTAAACCCAAAATTGTCGGAGGAGTTTGGTAGAGTTCTCAAAGGTCAAATCGTTGAACGTTGACCCCTTAACAGCGAAATTTCTGCCCGAAACCCGATCACATCGATTTTCCCAAATCTCAGTACCCTGTATATCAAATTTCGAGTCTGTAGACTAAAAATTGACAGACTTATTACGTAGGGAAATATACACAGACACACAGATACACAGACACGTTTACTTTTATAGATATATAAACAGATAGATAGATAGATAGAAAGATGGATTCAATAGAGGATTGATTCTATAATAATATATACGAAATCTGCATAAATTAAAATATAACGTTTAAGCGTATTTAACGACCGGACAACGCCGGCGTCTACTTAGCATGTACTAAGTAGTAGTAAATTAGAAATTCAATTCTAGCTTTGAAGAATAGACTTTTGATCATTTTTTTCCGAAAATATGTTAAGTGATTTTTGTCTACTTAAAAAAAAAAGCCGTTAATAGTCATTAGTAAATAATTGCATATTTCGTTTTTTGTAGTAAGCGGTTATTAAAAAAAAAACCCAGACATTATGTCCTTTGCAACGTTAATAACAATTAAGACTTATTTCCAACTAGCTAATCTACCCGTAGTTGCCCGGGATCCTATTATCTTTAACTCACATAGAACATACTATCCATTACTAAATTAGTTAAATTAATACAAAATGATTTGGGTAGTAGAATAAGGATTTCCGCCGTGTGAACTCGATCACTAAAAAAAAACAACAAAAAAAAAAACGTATGATTTATTAAAGATAAAATATTGATCAGGATTAAATATTACATTGATGAAATCGATTAAAAGTATTTTTTAAATGTTAGCACATATAAATTGCTAATGAGAAAATTAGTTTTTATTTTGCGTGTACGAAAATACAGGAATTGATCAGGAAAGTACGAGGTAGTAGGCAGGAAAATAGAGACATTAATCAGTAATATACTGTGAAAAATTGTTTTTACTGTGTACACAACTAGCATGTCGCATGGCGTTGCCCGGCCGTAAAATACGCAGAAATATTATATTTAAATTCATATAGAAACTGAGACATGTGCATGGGAGTATAATTTTTTTTTCTAAACAGTAGGAGAAAAAAAATCTCGATCTGAGATGGAAACGAAAACCTTGAGACAGTGCGTCAAGTATGATAACCATTAGGCCAGTTTGCCACGTTCTTTAAAAAGTGTTTTCAGACCTCGTGAAACAGTTGAAACAGATAAAAATCGATTACCCCTACTTAGGCTTATTCCGCATAAAAAACAATTACAAAGTGTTGTACATGTCTGAATAACCTATATAATAAGTTTCAAGTTTGTAGATCAAATATCCGTTGAGTATATAGGTTGAGAAGTGTCCTCTCAAACGGACGTACATTCTTGCTTTTATAGGTATATAGATATGAAGTTTCGTCCACGTCAAAAAATGTTAGATTCCCTACGGCAAAGGTGTTCTCGGAAACACGTTTTAATCATGTTACATTTTTAAAATATTCTCAGTAATTGTTTTTTTTTGTTGTTAAAATGTACGTATTTTATCGTTCGTTCATATAATAACACACCACCCGTCTACTTACACAGATGCAGCGGGCAGCACAACTCATAGCTTCACTATATCTCACTCCCTATCACAAATTTTTACGTTTCCAACCCGTTTCCCTGACCAGGAAGAACTACACGCATCACTTCTAGATCTGGTTTTGACCACAGTTCCCGATGACTGCATAACGAAGGCCCACAGCCCACTCGGGAACGCTGATCATGCAGTGATAATGGTTGAAATCGCCCTTAACTCTAGAGCCAAAACTGAAGAGCCAGTACTCAAAACAACGAGATATTATATAAAGGCTGACTGGGAAGCCATCAGGGAACTAATCTGAGATGCCCCATGGAGAAATATGTTGTCTCTCCCTGCTGAACAGCGTGGAAACGAGACCACTGACTGGTTCAAAACTACAATCGAAGCGCATGTTCCCAAAATTCGGAAATTTTATAGTGTACCCCACTCTCCCCAATGGTTTACGTCGACTTGCGCAACTGTCATTGCTCAAAAGCAGCATGCATACCGTAGGTTTAACCGACATGTCCAGTTCAAACAGACTGAAGTATATAGAAGCTAGAAATAACATTAAGAAAGAAATAGCGACAGCTAAGAGAGAATTTACGGAAACCACTAAAAAGCGCATCGAAGCACAAAAACTAGGAACTCGAGACTTCTGGAAAATCTACAAAAGTGTAGTAAATAATGGGCAATCAACCATTCCCCCACTAACCAACAATCACGAGGTTGTCTCCTCAGCAACCGACAAGGCTAACATGCTTGCCAGTCGGTTTGCCTCAAACTCCACACTGGACCCTTCCAACCACCCCCTACCTGACTTTCCTATGCGGACAGACGCCACGCTAGACGATCTGAAAACCACCCCTGCTCAGGTGCATGCTATCATAAAAAACCTTGACACTTCAAAAGTATGTGGACCCGATCTTATGACAGCTGTGCTATTAAAAATGTGCTCAACCGAAGTAGCTCCAGTTCTCTCCAAACTCTACAACAAATGCCTTAATGAATCTTGCTTTCCGGGCTGTTGAAAAACTGCTTCTGTTGTACCACTATTAAAGAATTCTGGCGAAAGAACTGACCCATCAAATTATCGCCCCATTAGCCTCCTCCCGCTTTTTGCCAAAATATTTGAGACCTTAATTAACAATGCCCTAGTCCAGCACCTTACAGATGCTAAACTTCTGACTGACAAACAATATGGATTTAGACAAGCCCGTTCCACAGCTGACATCCTAATTGTGATCTCTGAACGTATATACCATTCACTGGACAAAGAAGGGGAGGGCAAAGCGGGAGCTCTAGCTATATCTAAGGCTTTTGACAGGGTATGGCATGAGGGTCTCCTCAGGAAAATTAGATCATACGGTATCACTGATAGAATACTTAACATAATTAAATCCTTCTTAGATAAGAGAAAAATCCAGGTTGTCCTCAACGGTCGTACATCTAAACAATATGATATAAATGCGGGGGTGCCCCAAGGATCTATCCTTGGACTTCTATTGTTCCTGATATTCATAAATGACCTCCCCGACAAAATTGCCTCTGAGATGGGTATATATGCTGATGACACTACACTCTATGGCAGACACGACGGGAAGACGAATGAACACATTTCTAAAGAAATAGCAGAAACACTAGAGGAAGACCTCCAATCTGTGGTGGAATGGGGACAAAAGTGGTTGGTCGCGTTCAATGCTGCCAAGACTAAACTACTTTCATTCAATAATTACAAGAAACTCTCTCTACCACCTATAGCAATGACTCTTCATCTGAGAGTATATCTTTCAAACTCCTTGGCCTAACGTTCACAGGAAACATGAGTTGGAACAATTACATTGAAGGCATTGCCAGGGCCGCTGCAAGAAAGGTGGGCTCTCTCTACCGTGCTAGAAAACTACTAACACCTGAAAGTATCCTGTACCTCTATAAGGCACCCATTCGCCAATGTATGGAGTATGGCTGCCACATCTGGGCTGGTGCATCTGCTACTAGTCTCTCGCTCCTTGACAAGGTTCAAAAGAGAGTCGCAAACCTGATAGGCCCTGAACTGGTATCTAAGCTTCAGCCTTTGTCCCATCGACGAAATGTTGCATCCCTCTGCTTTTTCTACAAGTATTTTAGTGGTGAATGCTCTGACGAACTGCAATCACTTGTGCCCCCCACGACGTGAGCACCGTCGACAAACCCGACAGGTTGCTAAATCCCACCCCCACACTGTAGAGATCCCTAGATGTAAAAGATCTTTTTACTCCAATAGTTTCTTCCCCAGAACCGCTAGACTCTGGAATTCCATTCCTGGTCCCTGCTTCCCCAACAGTACTGACGTGCAGAAGTTCAAGTGTAACGTGAACCGACATCTTGCTGCCCAAATCCCTACATAGTACCCCAGTAGTTGTTGCCCCTGATAGTAAACTCCTACACCAAAGTGGCAATTAGATTTGTTTGGGGGGGGGGAATACATTTAAACTGCGATGTAATGCTACTATATCATATGTCTATAATGCTTACTCAAATTTTGATAAAAATCCTTTGCAAGATTTGTTTCTATACTATTTCAAGTTCAAAATGATAAAGATCAACTTCAAAATGAATTTATTTTTAAGTGAAAAAAATTAATCAGCTGCAAAATGAAACAAACAACTTCAAAATGGATTAATCAATTTGAAATTGGAATACAACCTCGATATGAGAAATAACGATTTTTTGAATGGATTAAACAAACTTAAAAATTAAATATGTTTTATTTGTAAATTGATAATTATTTTTTCAATTAAATTACTTCATGAGTGAGGAAATTTTGTATTCAGTATTCGAAGGAAATTCTTGGCCTGAAGACGTAATCTCCCTAATAATGGGTGATGACAGAATCATGTATGCACATATGTAGCCATCAATGTTTGTATAAATAAATTATATACATATACATATATATATATATATATATATATATATATATATACTGGAGCCCTCTCCACCCCAATACACATATACACACACACACAAATGCTGAAGGCAACCTTTCTAGGAGAAGCAAATCTCTGATTTAAAAAAACCATAAAGCGGAAGACCATTACCCGCATTAAGCTGGTCTGCAGTTTAATTTGTTGCTGGCTATTTTGCTCTTGCTTGTTGCTGGATCTCAACATTTTGAACCGAGGGAGAGACTTAGCTGTCGTACAAAGCTAAGACTCTGTAACATCATATTTGTATAGATACTCCCTCAGGCATTTGGGCTCATGGATTTTAAATGTCTGAGGGAGTGACACTCGTCTGACAAGACGATGCAATCATCATATATATATAACAAATTGTATTAATAGCATTATTATTATTAATTGTTGAGGTACTATTTTTTAAAGTTTTAACTTATATTACTACAGAAGAAAACGTATCGCATCGAAAGAAACTCAAGAAGCACTTCGAATATATATTTTTCGAACATATGTATTTTGTTTTCGAAAATATATATTCTTTAGATGATATATTTTTTGTAGCAGAGATGCTGGCTCCTCTATCTTTTCTAATGGCAAGTTCCCTTTCGCAGTCTTCATTGCATGCGAATTCAGCAATTGTAACTTCTTTGTGACTTGCGTCAAGCCAAGAACATCTGCTTTGGGTTAGATTTTCCCATACAAACCGAATTGTTTAAGATTCTCCTTGAACCGTTTCCGCTACCCTCCTGCGGTAAATTTCTATTGGATAGCTCACCATAAAGGAGCTATTGTGGGAGCCGTGAATCAGGCATGCGACATTTATGACAGTAGTCTTGGTGGCCGGCGTTGCCCGTGTGTTTGGAGGTATGTGTTGAACCAAAAACATATGGTAGTAGGCAGGCAGGCTCGAACCCGTTTCGCGAATGAAGAAAAGTATGTGAAAAACAAAACGTGACGTTTTTGCTGTTGCGTCCATCGACAAACCGGAAGTGGTCATGGTTAAAATTAAGTGGACTCAATCGGAAATTTCGGCGAAAAAAAGAAATCATTTCCTGTAGAAAAGTGCAGAGTTGAGTCTGAAGGAATTAATGTTTTTAGCCAATTTTTCGATATTTGTTGTGCGAAGGGTCGATCTTCCAAACGATACCGATCTCGTGAAAATCCGTTGCCTCTGTCGAAAGTTTTAGGCAGACATACATACATGCATACATACATATATACATACATTTAAACAGACAGGTGAGATTTATATTATAGAAGATGTCCCACTAACCTGGTTATGCTGCAACATAGTGTGTACTGATGGGAGGGTTGACTGGGCTAAAACCTCAGTGCGTGTTATTTTGTCTTGTCACTTGATTTTCAGCAGTCTACAAGGGCAAGGCACGTGGAAATGATTGAATTTCTTTCTAATACGATATCAGTGAAATAATTTTTAAACAAAAATAAAACCATGGTCACATGCAAATAACATATGTTTGTGAAATTTGAACAAAAATATTTTTTTTTATTAATAATACTATACATACGAAATCTGCATAAATTTAAAAAAATGTTTAAGTGCATTATTCGACGGGCGTTCAACTAGTCAAAAAAATGTTGATGAGTTTTTATCAAACTTGGAATAAAGTAGACTATTATTATAGTTTGAATTTAACCTTCGTATGAAAATCAAGCAAAACATATATGAAAAACTCTGCTCATTTTCCATTTCCTAGAATAAGTATTGTTTTAGTCTAATCTGTATATTCATAAAAATATGAATGTGTGCGTTTACGTTTCTCAACCTATATACTCAACAAATTTTAGATTTATAGATTTGAAACGTGGTGCATTATGTATTCAGACATGTGGAAAACGTTTTCATCGGTTTTAATCCGGAAAAAAAGGTCTGCTACAGGGTCGAAAATGAAAAATTTGTACGTGCGGGTCATCGAATTTTTATCTGAATGTTAACTGTTTCACAAATGCGCATGCGTGAATCGTTCTCATTGCAGAATCTACATTAATTAAAACATAATATTCGTGCGTATTTTATAACCGGGCACCGTTGGGCGGCCTGCTAGTATAAATATATTTTTTTTAAAGTTCCATTCAAAAAAAGAGATGACTTCGCATCGTTTCTTTTTATAAATAAAGTAATTCCACATGTCTGAAAACTTAATATTTTAAGTTGTACTAAAAGTTATGTTATTACAATCTAACAAATACATAAAGAACTTCTAATGCAAAAAAAAGAAGAATGGGCCAACTAATAGTGTGCCAGATATTTTCATTTTATTTTATGAATTCACACAGGTCTATATAGCGAGAGAAGGCTCCATAGATTGGCTGAAAAGCGAATCGCTCCACTTCAATCAGGAGAGAATCACAATTGCTGCCCAAGATCAAGGCTTCATGAGCAATGCTCCTAAGACAAATGAGTTGTCTAAGCAATACTAAGTGGAGATTCTGCCGCACAGAATTAGAAAATGTGAGCTACCTGACATCCAACTGTAAGGTTCTGCTAGGCGATGGTTATTATACGACTTGACATAATGGAGCGAGTAAATACCTCCACTGGACGGTCTGTAAAAAGTTGAATATCGAATGCAGTAGCAAATCCTGGGAACATATATCAATAAATTATTATTATTATTATTATTATTATTATTATTATTATTATTATTATTATTATTGGTGTTGTTGTTGTTGTTGGCGGCGGCGGCGGCTCACATGGAGCTTTCATACAAGTCAACAAACGATCTGATTGGAAACCTGTGGTGTTCTCTGGAGGCTGAGTGACAACAAGTCTCCCTAGACGTCCCATTCTCTCCACCTCTTTCGATAGCATTTGCAAATGAATTTGCATCATCGCAACAGCCTCTTACCATTGATTTCTCGCCGGCAGTGGCCATTGGTTTTTACTGGAATTTGAGTGGCACTAAGCCTCCCAAAAGTCCCAGTTCACTTTGCGCTTGTCCAACCGAGGTCTGACTGGCGCTCTCTCCTCGGTCTTTCAGTTCTTCTTGACCCTTCTCAGCTCTTTGGCGTTACTTTTTTATTGGGGGGAGCGGTGGTGAAACTATGGGGAGATGCATGATGGGGTGTAGAACTTGTAGATATGTAGCTTTCTGACATTATTTTTTCGAAGTTTTTCGGAATTGTTCCTAGTGCTCCTATTATTATCGGTACTATTTTAATTTTCTTCATCATCCAAATCCCTTTTAACTCTCTGGCTAGCTCTGTGTATTTGCTTCGTTTCTCCTTTTCTTTCATACTCACCCTGTGGTTAGCTGGGACAGCAAAGTCTACGATTTGACAGGATTTTTCTTTCTTGTTAATTATTACGACATCTGGTCTTCTTGCTTGGATGGGTTTGTCCGTCTGTATCTCCATGTCCCATAGGATTTTTTGGTTCCCGTTTTCGAGTGCTGTTATGCTTGCACCATTTGTCTGTACGCTCAAAATGCAGTCATTTGCACAATTCCCAGTATCATCATCATCATCATCATCTATATATTATTACGATAGCGTGTGTGTTCTTTTGTGTGTCATGCTTACATCCGGGCTGTTTAATTGTTATGTTCTTCTATTTCTTGTCATAAATAATTTTACCAAGAATTCTTCATAAGTTTTGGTTTCGGTTTCGACTATAGCTGATGACACTTAAACCATCTTTTTTATTATTAATAATTTTATCAAAAATTCTTCATAAGTTTTGGTTTCGGTTTCGACTATAGCTGATGGCACTTAAATCATCTATTATTTTTTTATTAATAATTTTATCAAGAATTCTTCATAAGTTTTGGTTTCGGTTTCGATTATGGTTGAAGGAACTCAACTCACATATATTTTTTCATAGTTTTTTTTATTTCGGTTTCAATTCAAGCTAATGCACACAAGTCATATGGTTATACTGTTTTTTATTTTTGAAATCGCAACTTTATAACATACAAAGTGAAAGAACATTAACTCTATAATAATATATACGAAATCTGCATGACTTAAATCTGCATGTAAGCGTACATTACGACCGGGCTTTACCAGGCGCTCGTACTAGCTTAGATAAATACTTTTGAAGTTTTAACAAAAAAGCTACAGAATTATTAGAGCTTCTCCATTTACACTGGACATCTACAGAATGCCAACATCAATATATTACATATGAATCAGTCTCTTGTGGAATTTCCACAGGTCCGGCTAGTTATCATTATTGTTATTGACTCTCAAGGAGCTTTCACACAGGTGATCAAGGATCTCTTCTTGAAAACAGCCTGTGGTGTCCCTTGGAAGCTGAGTGACAACAAGTCTCCCTAGATTTTCCAGTACTCTCACCTCTTTCGATAACATTTGAAAATAAAATAGCATCATCGCAACAGCTGTTTGCCATTGATTTCTCGTTGGCAGCGGCTATTGGTCTTTACTGGAATTTTAGTGGCAATAAGCCTCCAAAAGGTCCCAATTCTCTTCGCAGTTGACCAGCGGAGGTCTGGTCAGTGCTTTCTCCTTGGCCTTTCCTTCCTTCTTGACTCTACTTGGCTGCTTAGCCTCACTTTTTTTCGAAAGGGAGGTCAGTAATGTGGCAATGGGGGTGAAGGGTTAGAGAACTTATAGATATTCGGCTTCACTGTACTTGCTTTTGGCTCTGTAGCAGTTTGTCTGGCACGTGCTTGTTGCTCATGGGTGTTAGTCTTAACATTCAAGGGGTTTCCTTAATATTTTAGCGTTTTTTCATTATTATTGTTCGTTGTATTTTCCCAGTCATTCCTTTGATTCCAAATTGATATTATTATTATTATTATTATTATTATTATTATTATTATTATTATTATTATTTTGCTTCGTTTCATTCTTTTGCGTATTCATCTGTTTCTCAAACATAATGAATTGCTTTACTGTCCACAAAATCAAACTCTTCGATGAAAATTCGTACTTTACTGTTTCTAATTAGATTAAATATAACACGAAAGAGAAACTACTTATTTATTAGGTGTTTTAACAAATCGCGTTGAATTATAATTAGTTACCCTTACTCTGTAGTCCTTTTACCATCTGTAATAGTTCATGTGATTGAGATAGATTCATTCGCCTGCAACAAAACATTAATCCGATTAAAAAAGATTTATTGTGTCAAAAAAAAAAAAAAAAAAAAACTAATACGGCAACAATTTTTTTCTAACGAAATACCATGTAAAATATTATCAAAATTATATGCGGACCGCAATCTAAAAATATATCTAAAATATAAAACATAATTCTGAAACGGCTGTGCCTCGTAAGTAGCCACAAAGAAGAACAGAACAACGGAGACAGTTTAAACATGCATTACATGAAAACGAAAAGGTTACAAACGAACAGTGTAGGTAATTCACCGAGCATGCGAACGTCGCTCTGGAATTTAATCCTGGGATCGTCATGCGTAAAGTTTATATGGACGATGGATTAGTCCATTTGGAGGGTGATTTCCCACAACACAAACTCTGACTGACCACTTCACGGATTTGAATTCTATCAATTTGGTCACCGTGATGCATGCACTGATTATAGCATATGATATGTAACAGTTATTGTATAATATTGTTCAATTTTGTGTAAACGTTGTTAGATAATATGTAAACGTTATTGGGAATTGTAGTTCGATGCTATGTAACAGTTGTTAGATTCTATGTAAATATTACTGTGCAGTGGTTGTTAGATTCTATGATATCGTTGTTGGATGCTATGTAAACGTTATTGTCGTTAGATGCAATGAAACCTTTGTTAGATGCTATGTAAAAACTATTGTGTAATAGTGGTTAGATGTTGTAAACCCGGTGTGAGATGCTATGTAACTATCATTGTGCAATGGTTGTTAGATGCTATAAAACCGTTATTAAATACTGTGTAAACGTTATTGTGCAACTGTTGTTAGATGCTATTAAACCGTTGTTTGATGCTATGTAAACGTTGTTAAATGTTATGTAATGTAAAACGTAATTGTGCAATGGTTGTTAAATGCTATGGAAATATTATTCTGCTATTGTTGTTGGATGCTATATAAAAGTTGTAAGATGCTATGTAAACATTGTTAGATGCTATGTAAACGTTATTGTGCAATGGTTATTAGATGCAATGGAATCGTTGTTAGATAATGTAAACAGTAATGTGTAAAGTTGTTAAGTTCTATATAAACGTTATTGCACAATGGTTGTTAGATGCTATTGAGCCGTTGTTAGATTCTATATAAACGTTATTGTGCAATGGTTGTTAGATGCTATTGATCCGTTGTTAGATTCTATGTAAACTTTATTGTGCAATAGTAATTAGATGCTATTGAGCCATTGTTAGATTCTATATAAACGTTATTGTGCAATGGTTGTTAGATAGTATTGAGCCGTTGTTAGATTCTATGTAAACGTTATTGTGCAATGGTTGCTAGATGCTACTAATCCGTTGTTAGATTCTATGTAAACGTTATTGTGCAATGGTTGTTAGATGCTATTGAGCCGTTGTTAGATTCTATGTAAACGTTATTGTGCAATAGTTGTTAGATGCTATTGAGCCGTTCTTAGATTCTATATAAACGTTATTGTGCAATGGTTGCTAGATGCTATTGAGCCGTTGTTAGATTCTATGTAAACGTTGTTGGGCAATGGTAGTAAGATGATGTTCAGTCAAAGGAAATCGTTTTAAAAGGAAAATAGAAGGGTTATTAGTTGTAGGAACTAAAACATTTCTGATGGATTTTCTGGAATAATGTAAAGAAAAAAACTATTTGAATTTAATGACAAAAACAAAACGCGTTTATAAACTCGTTGACATGTCCGTTCCTACTTAAGTAATATCGAACGTGGTCAGTACTGAGATTGGTGATATTTGGAAATATGAAGTGATGTATGTACAAACTCTGCCATAATGACCTTGCAAACCGAAAGCTTTTTCATAATTTACAACAATAGCGCACATTTCTGTCTTTTCTGTTGCGATCTACGACAACTAGACACCAACGAGTGATGGCAGGTCGCTTACAGCTTTCTAACATCTCTTATACTAAAGTCAAGTTAATATTTTTTTCTCTATGGCTTGTTTTCTTATAGTTTAATGACACAAAACACGTGACTCTTATTCTTTAGTACTGGTATTGAGTTATATTGAAAAATTAGCTCGTCCTATTGCCGCTTTTATATTTGTAATTAAACGAAAACTGTTGATGCGATTAAATATAAAATTCGATAAAATTAATCGAAAATAAACATTACTGAAGAGAAACTACTTATTTCATAAATAAACTCACTATACATATTTTTACTGAGTACTATTTGTTAACACATCTATAGTCGGACAGATGGAAACAATCGGCTTTACTTTATACATTATATATATATTTTTTCTTATTTCAATAATGTTGATTTTTTGTTATAATTAAATTCATGCAAAAATGAATTAAATAAGGCTCTAAGTAGTTTTATTCAATAAATACTGTTATCATAGTCAGAAAGTATGGCTTGAATTACATAAGAATACCAAAATATTAACAACAGCAACAATAATGGTAATAATAATAACAACGTTGTATATAATGATAATAACCATACTACTACAACTCATTATAATAAAAGCTGAACGAAAAAGATATTTACAGCAATATCCACCCCCTCAAGTGATGGATACATTGTTTATAATTGAATTTCTTGTAATTTATTTAAATAAATACATTTCTCATCCGCATCCAATTAAGAATGGCGTCAACAATTTTCATATTAAAAAAGATAACATTTTCTTTCATTAGGAGAACAGCAGATAGACTTTCTTCGACGAAGACTTAATACAAATAACAACTGATCATTTTTCTCTGTCTTTCTATCTAATATGTGTGTGTGCATATGTGTGGTTTTTATCTAATAATTTTAGCTTTTGGGTTTTAGATGGGCATACTGGTTTAGGTATACAGACAAACGAATATCATGTAATAATATATATATATATATATATATATATATATATATATATACATATATATATGTGTGTGTGTGTGCATAATTTTTTAATAGTTTGTTTTTGAAATGTCGTTACTTTCAATGTCTACCGTTTTCGTTTAACGGGTCTAGATTGTTATTTAAAACCATTCACCGTTAATTTTGAGTTAAGCTCAATGTGTCTATTTAATAGGGACAGAGCATATATAGTGCAAAATTTTGTTGAAAATTCAAAGACTCACGTTTTCTTTTTTATAACCTTCGTTTATTTCCTGGATTTTTCCTTTACAGCCGTTTCATTAATGAGTTGGCAATTTTACGATTTATGTTTCCGTAAAGATATCCTGTCCCCACCAACTTCTTCAGATGTTTATCCATTAGATTTTTACAACAAATGGTATATTTTTAACATGCTGGACATCGTATTCGGGTAAAAGGATGTCCACACCCATGATTCCTCACTTCCTCCATATTTTGGTGTTATGTAAAGATAGTTTTCCGTTTTAACCCGTACTTTTTTATTTTGTTTTTTATTCATTAATCATTTATTTTTGTTTTAATTTTCCCTGTTTTTCGTATTTGTTTTTTTCAAATTATCATATAATTTGATATAATTTTATTCCTATATTTATGTGTGTTTATTTTAATATTGTTTATTTTTTTGCTTAGTGTTTGAATTCGTATTATATTACCCGATGCAGGGGAGGTCAGTCTCGTGGTATCATTTTTTATCTAGGATTACCTCCCTTGCATTTTTTCCTAATCTGCTCTAGTGCGTAAAATTAAATATTTGTTTCTGTGCAAACACCCGTGGATTACATCTAGTCTTTTGTTTAATAACTTTTCTTTGGATATTAATATATGGTAAGATTCTAATATACAGAGGTTGCATCTTTTCGATTTGCTAGCTTTATATATATATATATATATATATATATATATATATATATATATATATATATATATTACAAAGTGATCACCACTTATCAAGGCCTGGGAGCCACTCAGCGATAAGGGTTATTGCAAGTACATTACGTTAGTGTGGAGATTTGATGAAGTGTTTACTTAAGGGGGCGGTTCATTAGGAATTTGTTAACGTTGGACTTGAAGACATCCAAGTTGTAGTCCGGTGGGAAGCAGGCAGACGGAATAGAGTTCTACTGGCGTGCAGTTCTACGAAAGAAGCTTTGTTCATGGAATCCGCGTTTTGATTTAGGCACAGATATAGAGTGGGGGACATTTTTCACAGTGGATTCAGCTAGACGGGTGTTTTTCGTGAAAGATTGGCGAGGGGGACCAGAGATTGGAGTTCACACGAGCACCTGCCATGGAAATAACGATAAAACAAAGATAGGCTCGCAACGTCTCTTCTGTGGAAGAGAGGTTGCAGGGTAGAGAAAAGGGCATCCCCCTCTAAGCCACGAAGTCTATTTTGTACTCTGGCAAGGCAGGATAGGCTGTTTTTGGCAGCTCCTGCCCAGATATGGCAACAGCATTCCATCCTTGGACGTACTTGGCTTTTATATAGATAGAGAATTGCATCAGTAGTGAGATATCTTCTGGAGCGGTAGAAGGATCCCACCATCTTTCCAGCGACCTTGGCAACAGACTTGATGTACGTGTTCCATTTCAGATCAGGAGTAAAGGTCAAACCCAGAAGCTTGTCAAAACACGGGGCCTCACCCAGACGAGAGCCATCCATCACAATTGATGCCAGATGGGGATCAGAGCGTTGATGATGTAAGGATAGGAGTTTGGTTTTAGATGCATTAAAGGTAACCAGCCACATCTTCCCCCACTGAACCACGCGCTCGAGATCAGAGGAGACAGAATCAGAGAATTTCCCCCCTTATCAATTATTGACCATCTTAATTTATATTCAGTTTTATTTTCCTTTAATTCCTTAATCCATATCGCTAAATTGGTTAAGTTGTTCTTTGTTTTTTTCCGGTTGTTTTCGCTTTTACTATTGGTTCTGTTTCTATTTTCGTTATAGTAGTTGTGGTTGTCACTATTGTTATGATCCTTTCTACCGTTGTTTTCATTTTTATTTACATTGTTGTTGTTTTCGTTGTTTTTGGTGTTCTTTTCTTTCTCAGTTTCATTTTTAAACGATGCTAGGTGATTACGATATCTGTCCTTAAAGCAAGTTCCGATGCTCCCCAGATATACTTTAGTTTCATTATTTGTTATAACTTCACATTTATATACTACGTTTGAAGTTAAACATTGGACATTCATTCGTTAGTTACATTCTTTTACATTGTTAGATTCATTTTCTGTCCTATTTCTGTTTTTCAAAAATTTGTGTAATTTTGTATTATTTGAGCCAATTATGGTATTTGTTAAGTTAGCAGACGTTGAGAAGGACATCTTAACAGTGTTTTTATTAATTATCTTAGTTTACTATCTTGCGGGATTTTCTTTTCTATAATTTGGTAAAATTCCCTTGGGATGTTGTTGCAATATTTTGGACGTATAATGGGGTAGTTATTTAAATGCTGCCCACCTCAGCATTATTTGGCACAAGGCCTGAAAAGTGGGAACCCCGCAGGCTCCCCTAAAGGAGGGACACTCCTGCAATTTTAAAAATTGCCTGAATAACCCCGTCGGCATTCCCCGATCGGGGCGCCTCAGGCAGCAAGCAATAAACTTGCCCCACCGGAAAGCCCGGTGGCAAGGCCTGGGAGGGCTGACCTCCTAGGTATTACCCAGGCGGTGTACCTCAGTCCAACAGGTGCTGGACGGTTCCCGGCCCCTCACCTGTTGGGCTGAGTGTCAGGTGACGAATCCTTGACTTGTACTACCCTGTCTCCCTGCAGCTAAGGCCGCTAGGAGACACATCCCATCATTCCAGGGGGTTAATGGGGTATGATCCCACACAGTCGGACGATTCTATTTATAAACGATGCTGCTAGGAACTGACGAATCGAATTAATTCACGTTCTGCTACCAACCAATCAGAAACCAGAATTACTCCATAAATATTAAACCTTTTCTGTAGCAATTTCGCATGTTTTTTCCGTCTCGGCACGGTAAGAATATTTTGCTCTGTGGAACTGTCGATTGCAAACCAGTCACTTCTCAGGACTTGTGTGTAACAACGAACCATCGGAAACTGTTCTGTCTACTGCAAACCAGTCACCTCTCAAGACTTGTTTAGAACAACGAACCATCGGAAACTGTTCTGAAACTAAACATGGCTTACACTTCTAGAGATGTTATTTTTTATATGGTGGCTGAACGGTGGATTAAACCACGTCTGGCTCTTCCTTCTATTTTTCTTTTTAACTTCTCCTTCAGTTTTATTATGCTCTATCTTTTCATTTTTCTTTTTCGTGTTTATTGTATATTTTATTTTTTCATTTGTTTTTGCTCTTTTTCCCCCTTTTTTTATATTTCCTAATCGATATGTTGTAAGATATTACATTTGTATTGTTTATTGTTCTGTTTGTACATATGTTATTGCTTTGAGTTTCCTTAACAAATTTAATTTGTCCTTTATATCCTGATCTAGCTATGGCTTGGTTGTAATATTCCTTGTTTTTATTGAATAATTCTTCATTCTGTGATATTTTGGATATTCTTTCCTTGTAAAGCTGTGAACCTACACGTAGGCGATTCAGGACATGGGTTCGTTCCTCATTGGACTGAGGCCGTGGTGGGTCCGGCAGCCTCTTGAGTAACCGAGCAGTCATCTTTAGGATCGTTCTGCTCGCCTCCGTAGAATGAGGACGGGGCTGGAAAAGGTGCCCTAACAACCCTGGCCAGCATACTGTGGCTGGTGGGGATACCTCTTAAGCGGTCGAGACAAAATAAAAAATAAAACAAAGGTGCTTACTCAAGCATCGTGGAATGTCCGAACCCTGCTCGACAATGCAAAAGCAAATCGACATGAAAGACGAACACCGCTTGTAGCTCGTGAGCTTGCTTACTACAATATTGACATTGCAGCCCTAACTGAGACTCGTTTTTCAGACAAAGGCCAACTGACCGGAACTGGTGGAGGCTATGCTTTCTTCTGGTGTGGACACAATGCTGAGAAGCGGCGTGAAGCTGGTGTGGGTTTTGCTATCAAAACAACTCACGTACCAAAACTAGCTAGCATTCCTGAAGGTATCAATGACAGACTAATGAAAATGCAGTTACCTCTTGGACGCAACACCAGCGTTACGCTGGTCAGCGCCTATGCGCCAACGATAACTAACCCTGATGAGGTCAAAGATAAGTTTTATGAAGAGTTAGACTCTCTCATTTCCTCAATCCCTTAGTCGGAGAAGTTTGTAATTCTTGACGACTTCAATGCACGTGTCGGTACAGATCATCAAGTCTGGCACAACACCATTGGAAAGCATGGGGTAGGCAAATGCAATAGCAACGGACTCCTCCTCCTTAGAACCTTTGCGGGGCTGATTGTTGGACCGACCACCGCTTCATCATTTCTAAATTCAACTTCTTCATCCAACCAAAGAGAAGGCCTCAGGGTAAAAAAAAAACAGCCAAGGGGCTCAATACAGCCAAATTAAAATGTCCTAAACCAACAGGAAAATTCCAGAGCAGCATACATAATAAACTTGCTAACTTCAATCTCAATCACAACAGCATTGAAAAGAGCTGGACATCCTTCAGAGATGTTATTCACTCTGCTGCTCTTGACGTTCCAGGTCCTGCCACCAAACACCACGAAGACTAGTTTGACGAGAATGATCCTGAGATCTACAACTTGTTGCAGGAAAAACACCGCCTGCTAAGAGCGCATCAAAATGACCCAGCTTGTGTGACGAAGAAAACTGCCTTCTCTAACATGCGCAACAAAGTCCAATCCAAGCTGCGTTCAATGCAGGATTCCTGGCTCAGTGCCAAGGGAGATGAAATCCAAGGCTACGCAGACAGACACGATACAAATAATTTTTACGATGCACTAAGGGCAGTTTACGGGCCACAGTCTTCGGGATCCTCTCCTCTGCTCAGTGCCGACGGCTCAACTCTACTCACGGGAAAGAAGGAGATCCTCAACAGATGTGCTGACCATTTCAATAAAGTGCTCAATCGCCCTAGAGCCATCAATGATATAGCAATTGAACGTCTCCCCATCAAGTCCCCATCAATCAACAGCTCGACACCCCCATCAATCGAAGAGGTCAGCAAAACCAACGGTAGTCAACCAGTGGAAATGCTCCAGGTCAAGATGCCATCCCAGCTGAGGTTTACAAGTTCGGTGGTGCAGCCTTGCGGAAACAGCTGACCTGCTTGTATCAGATCATGTGGAGGAAAGGACAACTACTACAAGAGTTTAAAGACGCCACAATCTTTCACATCCATAAGCGAAAAGGAAATCGCCAATCCTGCGATAACCACCGAGGTATCTCTCTCCTGTCCATAGCAGGAAAGATCTTGGCTCGCATCCTCCTCAACCGCTTACTTGGTCACCTGGAACAGGGACTCCCGCCGGAGAGTCAATTTGGTTTCCGCGCTGGTCGGAGGACCACTGGCATGATCTTTGCCGCTCGTCAGCTTCAAGGGAAATCCATCGAACAGCACCGAGACCTTTACACAACCTTTATCGACTTGACCAAGGCATTTGACATAGTCAGTCGGGATGGTCTGTGGAAAATAATGATAAAAATTCGGTTGCCCAAGTACTTTTATCACAGTAGTTCGTATATTCCATGAAGGCATGATGGGGCGCGTCCTTGATGACGGCGAACCATCTAAGGCTTTTCCGGTAATAAATGGAGTTAAACAGGGCCTTGTCCTTGCCCCTACACTGTTCATCTTTATGTTTTCTGCAATGCTATTTGGCGCTTTCAGCGACCAGTCACCAGGCATCAGCATTAAATTCAGAACAGATGGAAAGCTGTTTAACCAAAGGAGATTGCAGGCTGTGACAAAGGTAAAGGGAGCAGCGCTGAGTGACTTTATTTTTGTTGATGACTGTGCCCTCAATGCCAACAACGAACGAGAAATGCAAGACCAGATGAACAAATTCTCCGACACTGTGACAACTTCGGCCTCACAATAAGACCAAGAAGACCGAAGTTATGTTCCAAACAGCTCCCAGAGATCTGTATCATGAGCCAAGTATCTCAGTCAAGGGACAGAACCTTCAAGCGGTTGAGACCTTCACCTATCTGGGCAGCACTCTACTTCGGACAGCCACAATCAACTTCGAAATCAACAACAGAATCGCCAAGGCAAGCAGCGCGTTCGGGTGACTCAAAAGCAAAGTCTGGGAAAGGAGAGGTATCAGCATTGACACCAAACTGAAGGTTTACACATTGCTCTATGGCTCAGAAACCTGGACTACTTACAGAAGGCACAAAAAAACGTTGAACCACTTCCACCTGAGATGTCTCCGAAATATCTTCCATATCAGATGGCAAGACAAAGTCCCTGATACAAAGGTCCTTAAAATGCTAATCTTCCCAGCATAACTACTACGATTCGAAAAAACCAACTGAGATGGGCAGGTCACGTCTCCCTCATGCCAGATGAAAGAATCCCAAAACAACTCCTGTATGGCGAGCTGTGCCAAGGAAAGCGTTCAGTCGAAGAACCAAGAAAACGCTTTAAGGGCAACCTCAAAGTCTCCTTCAAAGACTTCAACAGCAGTATAGCGTCCGTCGTGGGATTCGCTTGCATCAGACAGACCTCACTGGCGTCACCTCATCCACAAAGGAGTTGAAACAGCTGAAGAGAGAAGAACCAACAACACCTGTCCCCACAACACCTGCTCACCACTGTCTAACTTGTGCGAAAGCCTTCCATTCCCGGATCGGCCTTACAAGTCATCTCCGGAAGCACAAAAACACTACTTTTATTCACTGATGCCATGGTCATCTTCGACTTCGAAGGACGAACACGATGTATGTAGTAGTCAGGCCATGTCATATGCTACTGGTACGATGTAACCCATTACTAGCTGCCTCATAGTCGGGTCACCGGCGACAAAACTGGTTCCCCCACCAGACTTGTTTGGTGAGGAGGGTAGCTAGTCTCCCTGAAGGATTAAAAGCAAGACCTTCAAAAGGGCGAATGAACCGTTTTCCGGGGTCAACGTCCAACTAGCACCATGTAATTGTGTGTATGTATGTGTGTGTTGGGGTGGAGAGGACTCCCGTAAGCCGTGGTGAAGGCAACCTTTCTAGGAGAAGCAAATCTCTTATTTAAAAACCATAAAGCGGGAGACCAGTACCCGCATTAAGTTGGTCTGCAGTTTAACGTGTTGCTGGCTATCTTGATCTTTCTTGTTGCTGGATCTCAACATGTTGAACCGAGATAGAGACTGAGCTGTCGTACAAAACTAAGACTCTGTAACACCATCTGTGCATAGATATTCCCTCAGGTATTTTCTATAAAAATGGTCCTGTGGCGGTGAACGTCATTTTTGAGCTCATGGGCTTTAAGTGTCTGACGGAGTGGCATTCGTCTGACAAGATGTTGCAATCATCATGTATGTATGCATTTATGTATGTGTGTATTAGAGTGGTTGTTATACTAGGTGAATTGAAATGTTCTGATACAGCGAAAGAGTCTGTCTATGGATTACTATATAAGAGCCCTTCCCTTTGAATTATTTAGAGATGCAAAACTCTTTATCCATAAGCAAATCAAGCACTTTAAAAGTCGAAGTTAATGTACGTATAAAAAAATGACAAAGTAGTTTCGTAGAGATCGTTCCACACACACAGACAGATAATGTAACGAGTGTATATATATGTATATATATATATATATATACATATATATATATATATGTATATATATATATATGTATATATATATATGTGTGTGTGTGTGTGTGTGTGTGTGTGTATTGCGAGACTAGTAATAAAAATCAGACTGTTAAGCCATCTACTTACTCATTACCGGACATACATACCTATATATATATATATATATATATATATATATATATATATATATATATATATATATATAAGCCTGGTGAATTCTCACGAGAATGAAACGCGGAATATTCTGTGTAGCTTAATTGCCATATATATTTTCATACCTTACTATATATATGCATACATTACATATGTTAAGTAAATAATGTAAAATATTTCTACCCTTCCTCTTTTCGTACTCAACCTCTGCCCTGTAGTGTATTAGTTCTGCGCTAATTATACATCGTAATCGTGTTTCTGCTATAGTTTCTGGCATAAAATATTGATGATTTTGTCCATTATGATTTACAAGATATGTATAATTCAAATCTTATCGCTAATATTTCGTAATTCCTAATGACACTGATATAACATTAGCGCTTACCATCCATCAAACGCTAAGAGATTTCGGAAAACGGAAAATAAAACTATAATTGCACACTGCTTGATAAATGCAAGTGATAAATCTATATGTAATGGAAACTGGCATTGAGTATGTTATTCTCATTTATTTGTTTAGCACTTCACTAACGTTTTAAAGTTGTACAAATATTTTCACTGGTAATACTGCAGCATTCACATCAAATTCTGTACAATATTCAATCTATTAAGTGTTTAAAGTCTCTCTTAATTTAATATTATGTGGTATAATTATTTATGACCCTACTCAGATTGTTCACGAACCCACCCGTGTGCCCGATACTACAGGTTAATATGCGAGCCTCCTAGAACTTTTTTTTTTCTCAAATTCCCCTGAGCTATGTTCATGTTCCGTTCTTTCTCCTCAAGGATCCTCCGACCACTCCGGCGTAGCAGTTAAGATAAAAATGAAATGTAATTTCTCCAGACATACCCCTCCACCGTACTGTATATCGATACTCCATGGCTGACGGGGATAGGTTCCGTGCATTCATATCTTATCTACCTCTGCATTCCATGTTTAAAAAGGATGTGTCCTCTATAGTATCAGACCTTACCGAATGGTTAATTGTAGGCATAGACCGATTCATACCATTTAAAAAATTCCAACAAAAACCTAACAGCCAGCCATGGATCTCCCCAGAATGTGCTGCTCCCATCGCGCACAGAAATATCTTTTTTCCATAGCTACCAACGTAATAGATGCACTGAGACTAAAGCTGCTTTCAGGACTGCCAGCAACCACTGTAAAAGAGTAATAAAAAATGCAAGAGATCTATATGCCCAGTCTGTTAAATCCAAAGTAGCTGATCAGCGGCTTGGTTCCCACCAGTTTTGGCAAATAACAAATAGGATCATGAACGGTATTGTGTGTTCTATCCCAACCATTATCAATGGACTAGAGGTCATCTTGTCAGGCCAAACTATTTGCAAAGAACTTTGTGGCTAATTCTACCCTATGCGACGAAGGCCATCAACTCCCCATATTTCCTCCTACAACACAGAACACGCTAGGTAACATACAAATATCTGTGCATGAGGTCGCCAAGCTAATCAAGAACCTTGATTCCAGTAAAGCAACGAGCCCTGACGGCATCCATATTATAGTGTTAAAAAGCTTCAACCAGAACTTGCTCCCATACTTACGAAACCCTTTAAGCGTTGCCTTAGGGAGAAGTGCCTTAGGATGAAGTGCTTTCCAACACCCTGGAAAATCTCATCAGTATGTCCACATTTAAGAACTCAGGTGATAAGTCATCTCCCTCTCAGTACAAACCAATAAGCCTCCTGTGTGAAATTAGTTAGTTGCTGGAATCCATATTAAATAGAGAAGTAGTCAACCAACTCAGCAGAAATAACCTTCTTAGTGACATGCAATATGGTTTCCGTTCTGCAAGATCTACCGCAGATGTGCTAACGGTTATGTCTCATGAATTAGTGAATCTATTTACAAAGGCTTCCTTTCTAGGGCAATTGCTCTTGACATATCAAAAGCCTTCGACAAGGTATGGCATAAAGGCCTACTTCACAAGATTTCCAGCTACGGTATAATTGGAAATATTCTCTCTATCATTAAATCATTTCTCTCCGATAGGCTAATAAAAGGAGTGGTCGATAGACAAAAATCAGAGGCCTGCAGTATTAATGCTTGAGTCTCTCAAGGATCCATCCTGGGCTCAAGACTCTTCCTGATCTACATCAATGATCTCCCTAAACACATACTTAAATCATTCGTTGACATCTATGCTGATGACACGACCATCTACGGCAACACATCGAAGGCTGTAAATGACAACGTTCTCTCTGATTCTCTCTCCTCTGATCTCGAGCGCGTGGTTCAGTGGGAGAAGAGATGGCTGGTTACCTTTAATGCATCTAAAACCAAACTCTTATCTTTACATCATCAACGCTCTGATCCCCATCTGGCATCAATTGAAATGGATGGCTCTCGTCTAGGAGAAGCCCCTATGTTTTGACAAGCTTCTGGGCTTGACTTTCACTCCTGATCTGAAATAGAACAAGTACATCAAGTCTGTTGCCAAGGTCGCTGGAAAGATGGTGGGATCCTTCTACCGCTCCAGAAGATATCTCACTACTGATGCAATTCTCTATCCATATAAAAGCCAAGTACGTCCAAGGATGGAATACTGCTGCCATATCTGTGCAGGAGCTGCTAAAAACAGCCCATCTTGCCTTGACAGAGTACAAAATAGACTTCGTGCCCTTTTCTCTTCCCTGCATATCTCTCCCACAGAATAGACGTTGCGATCCTTGTTTTATCGTTATTTCCATGGCAAGTGTACGTCTGAACTCCAATCTTTGGTTCCCCCTCGCCAATCTTTTACGAAAAATAGCTGAATCTACTGTCAAACATTTTCCCCACTCTTTTTCTGTGCCTTAATTCGAACGTAGATTCCATGAACAAAGCTTCTTTCTTAGAACTGCACGCCTGTGGAACTCTGTTCTGTCTGCCTGCTTCCCACCTGACTACAACCTGAATGTCTTCAAGTCCAACGTAAACAAATTCCTGATGAACCCACCCCTTTAGTAGACACTTTTATTAAATTTCCACACTAACGTACTGTACTTGCAATAACCCTTATCTCTGAGTAGCTTCCGGGCCTTGATAAGTGGTAACTACCTCGTAAAAATAACTATTACGTAATTCATTCTTTGTGAAAATGTAAAATTGATCTGCCTATCCGCCTTATGAAATAAAATAACATATAATTAACCAGTAATATACAAAATAAAACAAACCTTGAAAAAGACAAGACGCTTAGAAGATGTATGCATCTATATACCGTTTAAATATTTTATTCAAGTTGACTTTAAGCCTAGATATGATAAAGATAATAATTACCGTCAATGTGCATTTCTCTGAAACAGAAACTATGTTACCTTTCTTCTAATGAAACAAGCTCATCTACTAAATATTTTGCTCAGTCCATAGAAATACTATGAGTTTCGTGAGAAAGGAAGTTTTCATAATCAGTCGGATGTAACGTAAGCTATATAACAAAGACAACAACGCTTTCGAATTTCCTGTGATTTTGATGAAGGCGTTAATGCGACGAAATACGTTTAGACGGGTTATTGCAATTCAAATAATGAAAGAATAAACTTTAAATAAGTCCATTTTCGCTTTCTATATATTTCATTAGTTTTAATATTGTAACATCCTAACCAATAATCACAAATAAAAAATCAGTTATAAAATCGAGTTATTAATTTAATGCAGTAAATTATTAATTTGTGAAGCATGTCTGATTTAAAAAAATATTATTGCTATTGACACAATGCCATTAAACTATTACAAAACATGTGCGCATTGCGATAATATTAACTGCAATAAGCCATGTAAACATACAGTTAGAACATGTATCCAAGGCGCCTTTAAATTTGGATGAGAGACATCGTGATTACATCTTCAGATAGTTTGTTCCATAAAGTAAAATACAGAGAGAGAGAGAGAGAGAGAGAGAGAGAGAGAGAGAGAGAGAGGATGTTGTTCGTTTACTAAGGTAAAAGTATCTATTTTACATTTCTTGCTGGGTTTTCTGGCGATTACAACATGTAATTGGATGGTAAACCTTTTGGAAATGTAAAGTTTTACACGTTTACACACGTAGACCCAACACATTGTACCAGAATACGTCGCAAGGAACATGAGGCAAGTAATAATTTAAATCTATTTTTCCAACAATGACATTTATTTCCAGATACTTTGCCGACTAAAACCTGACTGTCCTCTTCTCTCTTACCTCGGTTCTCTCGAACGTCGTCTCGAACGTGCTCTCGAACGTGATCGTCGGCCTATGCACACGTTCATTGTATAATCTTTTTTTTTCTGCGTACACGGTTCTACATTTGCATACGCGCTCTGTTACAGAAAGATATATTTAAATTTTGGTTGATGCTTTTGTACACCGGAGCCGCGCCCTACAGATTTTCCGCCACGCAAGTAACAGTTCAATTATACATAGAAAAGCGGAAATAATGCATTCAGCGTTATCTTGAAGTGTTTGTGAGTCTGTAGACTGAGCACGGCTTCTGGCAGTGTCCTTCATGTGGAAGCGATTCAAACCGAAAAAGACCCTTTTCGGCGATTTAGCCAAATAGCCCAAATGCAACAAGCTATGCGCCTAATAATATACAGGGTGGAACGATAAAGTTGTCGCCCAAGAGAAAAGAGCACCACAGCTTTATTTAAAAATTGTTATCGAAAAAATGAATTCAAGTAACTTGAAGTGACATTTACTCAATGTAACCGCCTTCAACCTTAATCATCGCCTCGATACGGGTTCGGAACTAGAAGCATGCCGGGGTGAGTTCGGCGAATACTCGGCGGATTGCGGCGATCAGGCTGGCTTTAGTATTATGGAAGTTCATGTTGGTGCTGTGCTCGACGTACGGCGTAACGAATTAGTCCAGCAGGTTCAGGTATGATGAGAAAAGTCGTAGCACTTTTTCTCAAACCAACCCTGGATCTCTTTGGACTTGTGGTTTGGCACCGAGTTCTTCTGCCTCACACAGGGTCTGCTAGCGGCCACATGATTACACTAGTGGGTCACCCTACCTTTCAAAAAATCCAGGTACACCTTGGTTTTGGATTTCAAGCCGACTTCGAAGATATAATGTGGCACGATGTGGCCCTCACTTAAAATCACACCAAAGACCATAACTGTGGCAGGAAACTTCTTTGAGCCATGCTCTCAAGCGCTGAACTTTGTATTTTGAGAGTGCTGAAAATCGTCCTTCGGTAAAGAGCATGATGTTTTCAGCGGCGCATTTCCGATCTCATTCGTTGAACATTGTGTCACTTTCAGATATAACAGAATACTCTTATCGCTCTTTGGATTTGTACACAACTGGACAACTTTTTTTTATACACAGTGATCACCACTTATCAAGGCCCGGAAGCCACTCAGGGATAAGGGTTATTGCAAGTACATTACGTTAGTGTGGAGATTTGATGAAGATTTGATGAAAACTTGTAGATAGTTTGCATTAAAAAAACTAGTTTTCATCAAACGGAAATGAAATCATGTTTTTTAGGGCGACAATTGTATCGTTCCAGGCTGTATTATTCGTAAAAATAATCTATTAGTTTTATTATTGAAATCTGACTTGTGAATACTTTTCAACGCATTTGCCATTATGTTTTCTTAACTTTCAGCTGCAAAAGCTCTTATTTGAAAAATCTATTGTAAAGTAGTTAATTCGAATGTTTCGAATCTTTCCATTTTGCTATAATCGTTTATTTCTTTCACTAATGCTTTCAGTATTCTTTGTATTCCCTCTTAATCTCAATATTGCATTCCAATTTTCATGTCTTTCTACTGACCCTATACTCTATATAAGGGCATATTAGTTTTCACGATTCTTTCGACACTTTCTGATCTCGATATCCAATTCCGATTTCCAATGTCTAAATCTGGTTGTATGATGTAGATGTCTAAAATGTATTGATTGGTTGGAGAAATACATTTAGGCGAAGTTGTCGTTGCTATGGAAACAGGAGTTCAAATCGCAAACGAATTCCAATTTTAGAAATATATGTAACTGGCTTTATCACGTGACTTATTGTCAAATCGGTAGGAAATGCAGATGCATTGCAAAAAGGTCTTATGATTATTGGCACAACGTTTTAATCGTTGAAACCTACGACCATTGTCAGGTCTTGACTCTATGATTTTTTTTTAAACTAAGGAAAAGAAGTTAGCTCTGTATTGTAATAAATCGAACTGTGAACTCTGAAAATTGACATTTTTTATATAATTTACGGACACACCATTAAACCTACCGACCGATTTCTTACAATACAGAGCTAACCCTTTTTTCTTAGTTGAAAAAAATACTGGAATTTACACTTGAAGAAGATCATAGGTTTCAACGACCGAAACATTGTACCAATCACACTCGAGATGAGAATCACTGTTCAAACAATCAACAGAATGCTAACCAATTTTCTTCTGAAACACCCAAAGTAAACATCATTTATAAATATGCGAGGAAATAAACGAGTTAACGCATAACACTTTTCTACGTAATTACTAAATTCGGCATTAAATGACCGAAAAATGATTAATATGGAGATATAAAGGACTTGAAGAATAAAACCTTCCTCCAAAATTACGTGATTTGACATTAAATAATATGAAAAGGGTTGATATGCCATAAAACAACAAAACATTTACTGACGTTGCATGATTGAAAAAAAAAAGAAAAAAATTGAATGGCTATATACTTTTAAAATGAGTCCATTTGATCTGTGCGTTTAACGCTGAATAATTTATTTAAAACTCAAACGTGACAGTTAAAAACTGACGGCCAGAGCCTCTAAAACAAATTTTTGGACGATATTAATATATTATTCAACACTCTAACTTGAAAAACTGATGACAATGCTATATCATGCTTAAAAGTGAAGTTCAGGCGGACAAACTCATAGAGATAGTCGGACACATCTGGAGTAACAAAACAAATAAAAAAATATATGAATATATATTAGTTTTGACGGCTTCTAGCACATCTCGAGGTGAAGTGCTAAACCTCACTTTTATGGTGCTGTTATCACGTTTCCCCTGTGTTACACATAGAGTATAGTTTTTACAAGTGTCCAAATAAAAAAATTAAAGAACACAAGAAAACACACGGAATAAACAGACTCATTTCACATATTATTTCCAGCATACAGACCTGACGTTGCCCGGGATTAAATGTGGACCAACGAATTGTCCACACTTTCATCGAAATCGATAAATTCACGCATTTTTCAATCAAATAGATTGATTTCCTTCCCTTACTTAACCTGTACGGTGATCTGGAAGAAGGAAATTCACATACCTCCTCGCATAGACTTATTCCACACTACATTATAGTCTACATTGCACTGTGGAGAACCTACCGTTGATTTTTTATATATATTTTTATAATGAATTAAATTATAGTTTAAAATGCAAAAGCTAAGTATCATGGTTCAATTGTTCTCTAAACAGAAGCATTCTACTTAGAACGCGCCTCTGCCTTATCAAAGAACCTATTGTTGATTTTATATGTCGGGTCTTTCTGCTTGTGCAGTGATAGAATTTTCAAATACACTTGTAATCTTAGGCTTCTTTAATCGGAATATTTCGATTATCAATCTTCGGTATTTATAGGATGCATTCCAATAAAGAACCTATCTAAGAACACACTCCGACGCATAAAGTTCATTTATGTGAAATTTTTAAAACAATCGAGAAAACAGGTTCGAGCTCTATAGGGAACCCACTGATACACAGGCGTACACATGTACACGAAGACAAAATTCTTTATATTAGTAGAGATAGATATTTTGGGAACTAACTGGATGCGATCAAATGACACTTGGACGCACAACTATATAATAAATGTCTGGTAGAACTGATTTTGGGTGTAGAGTTGGATGATATAATTCATATCATCAGTTGGATCTGAAGGTAGTATTTTTTCTCTTTATACATAGTAATCCATTAATGTCTAAATTTGTCCTAAGTGTTTTGAAACTTCCCTACCCCAAATCCGCATACATCAATCTCTCTAATAAATTCCTGTGCTATTCGGTGCATTATTTACGACACTGGCAATATTTTCTTTTTATAATTCGTTTATGTGTACTTGTACATGTCGTTTAGTTTTGGCTACATTTTAATACGCTGTAGTTTACATGTGTAGCAATACGTTTTATGAAGTAAAAAATCCACACATTTTTTTTCGTTATAGATCCGAGTTTTTCTCATTCCTGATTATTATAGTGCTTGTCGTGTGTAAATAAATTTTACCCCAAATCGTTTACCCATGTGACCTTGCAGGTTGCATATCATATTTTTTTGTGTTTTGTTTTTTGCATTTGGCATAAGTATTTTGCCACTTCGTCGTTTTTATATTTCCAAATTGTTTTACAACTTTTCTTTTTTTTTTGTTTATATGAAGGTAGACAATACAAAAGATATTGTCCTTTGATAGTATATAGATATTTGCGCTAAAAATAAGATTGAAATTAAACTAATTATTTTAGTAATCGTTAAAAGCAGACATTTTGGAAAAATAGTTGTATACATGACACATAGATTATAATATTATAACCAGAATATACGTCTCACTAAGACTAGTAAGAGTTATCATTTTTATTAGGAAATATTAATAGTTTTTTTTAATTAAGCAAAAGATTTTATTCGAATTTGTGCAAGAAATAAAGATAATATTATTGAAATCAAAATAACAAATGAAATTATTGAAATCAAAATAACAAATAAAACTATTGAAATCAAAATAACAAATGAAATTATTGAAATTAAAATAACAAATGAAATTATTAAAATCAAAATAACAAATAAAATTATTGAAATCAAAATAACAAATGAAATTATTGAAATCAAAATAACAAATGAAATTTTTGAAATCAAAATAATAAATGAAATTACTGAAATCAAAATAACAAATAAAATTATTGAAATCAAAATAACAAATAAAATTATTGAAATTAAAATAACAAATGAAATTTTTGAAATCGAAATAACAAATGAAATTATTGAAATCAAAATAACAAATGAAATTATTGAAATCAAAATAACAAATGAAATTATTGAAATCAAAATAACAAATGAAATTATTGAAATCAAAATAACAAATAACAAATAAAATTATTGAAATCAAAATAACAAATAAATTATTGAAATCAAAATAACAAATGAAATTATTGAAATCAAAATAATTAATTAAATTATTGAAATCAAAATAACAAATTAAATTATTGAAATCAAAATAATAAATGAAATTATTGAAATCAAAATAAATGAAATTATTGAAATTAAAATAACAAATGAAATTATTGAAATCAAAATAACAAATAAAATTATTGAAATCAAAATAATAAATGAAATTATTGAAATCAAAATAACAAATGAAATTATTGAAATCAAAATAATAAATGAAATTATTGAAATCAAAATAACAAATGAAATTATTGAAATCAAAATAACAAAATTTCAAACATAATCTAAAAAAACACACCCAATATATATTATTCCTACAATAGTTTTAAAAGATTTTAGAAAGTGTGTTCAATAATTCTTCTTTTTAAAACACCACAAAAGGTGCATTCCATAATTCCTAGAAAATAAGACTAATGTCAATAATTCTTAATTAAAATAAGACTAATGTCAATAATTCTTGATTAAAATAAGACTAATGTCAATAATACTTAATTAAAATAAGATTAATGTAAATAATTCTTAATTAAAATAAGACTAATGTCAATAATTCTTACTTGAAATAAGACCAATGCCACTAATTCTTAATTAAAATAAGACCGAAAAACTTTGCAATGATTATTTAAAAAAAATGAAACTAATTTCAACATTTCTTAATTAAAAAAAAAATTAATAATTATTAAATAAAAAAAACGATCGAAAAAGCATTATAAAAGAAGAGTGCATGCACAGGGGAGATATATACGTAAGAGAAAAAAAAGCGAAGGATCTGATTTGCCTTGTCACAGCTTCCGGTAGCAGCTACGCCGGAAGTTGGACAGACGGTTGCTTCTTAAAACTCTATTAAAAATATTTAAGCAAAAGGTTATTTTTTCATGCGTCATCGAGCACATTCGGGATCCAAATATCACTTATTGAAATATATAGGAGGATACAGTTTTGTAAACACATGTTAATAGGAAATGGTCATTCGATTATGCCAAGAACTTTTTTTTCTCAGTAAGAGAACACTTTAAACTGACGATAAAGAAAGTTTATATGCTAAGTCAGCCATGTATTTCGAGACAAATCGAGTATTATAACACGTTTTAACTTGCTAGCGTAGGAGTGATAGTGGCTAAATAATTAACGACACAGACTGACAAACTAGGTGTGTCTAGTTCTAATCCTGGTAGTTGAATAGAAATACTTTTGCCAAACTAACACTTGAACTTGTGTAAAATCTTCAGGACAGGAGGTAAATAAGTACAATAACAAAAAAATGAACTGGGTTTTTTTTTCAGGATCGAGGGTTATCTTGAAATTATATACAGTCTAAACATAATTGTCCTTCGGTAAAACCCCGAGTATACTGCAATTGCGAAATCGCACCATCGTCAAACCTCACATGTAGCCATATACGAAATTCTTACAATTTCATGTGATTCAGCTAAATTTACACCGACGAGAGAAGGCTACAAGGACAACCTAAATGCGAAATGAACAACTCTTTTGTATTTTTATGGCACAATTTGTTATTCTTGCGCACAATTTCGGAAGAATATATGATATATCCAGCTGTTCCGTATAATTGCAGAAAATAATATTAAAAACTCCACCCCATACTCTCAGGTAATAACGGCGAATTTTACTGACATCCTACCCGCTGTGATCGGAACCGTCTCCACTTAACGAACGTATGCCACCATTTCACCAAGATGTCGGAAAGATTTCAAGTACGGGATGCGTTTTTAGTCATATTTCATAAAAGTGTCTCAAACAGTTTTGAGTTTCTCTCTGCTCCGTTGTTGTTCTAATGGATAATCTCACAGACTATGGAATTGGTCATCCTGTCTTTAATCTTATTGCACCTAGGAGGAAGGTATGCAGCAAGAGTTCCCCTTCAACACAAAGGAAATGGAAATATGTAATCAATTATTCAAATTGTTTGAATTCGTTCAACTACTGTTCTCATCTTGATTGTTATTTTCATAACGTTCCTCATCTTGATTGCTATTTTCATAAAGTTTCTTATCTTGATTGTTATTTTCATAAATTTTCTTATCTTGATTGTTATTTTCATAACGTTTCTCATCTTGATTGCTATTTTCACAACGTTTCTCATCTTTTTAATAACTTTTCTTATCTTGATTTTTATATTCATAACGTTTCTGATCTTGATTGTTATTTTCATAACGTTTCTTATCTTGATTGTAATTTTCATAACGTTTCTCATCTTTTTACTAACTTTTCTTATCTTGATTGTTATTTTCATAACGTTTCTTATCTTGATTGTTATTTTCATAACTTTTCTTATCTTGATTGTTATTTTCCGAACGCTCTCATCTTTATTATTATTTTCATAACATTGCTCATCTTTTTAATAACTTTTCTTATCTCGATTGTTATTTTCATAACGTTTCTCATCTTGATTGTTATTTTCATAACTTTTCTTATCTTGATTGTTATTTTCATAACGTTCTTATCTTGATTGTTATTTTCATAACGTTTCTTATCTTTTTCATAACTTTTCTTATCTTTATTGTAATTTTCATAACTTTTTTTATCTTGATTGTTATTTCATAACTTTTCTTATCTTGATTGTTATTTTCATAACATTGCTCATCTTTTTCATAACTTTTCTTATCTGGATTGTAATTTTCATAACGTTTCTCATCTTTTTCATAACTTTTCTTATCTTGAGTTTTATTTTCATAACTTTTCTTATCTTGAGTGTTATTTTCATAACTTTTCTGATCTTGATTGTTATTTTCATAACTTTTCTTATCTTGATTGTTATTTTCCGAACGCTCTCATCTTTATTATTATTTTCATAACATTGCTCATCTTTTTAATAACTTTTCTTATCTCGATTGTTATTTTCATAACGTTTCTTATCTTGATTGTTATTTTCATAACTTTTCTTATCTTGATTGTTATTTTCATAACGTTCTTATCTTGATTGTTATTTTCATAACGTTTCTTATCTTTTTCATAACTTTTCTTATCTTTATTGTTATTTTCATAACTATTCTTATCTTGATTGTTATTTCATAACTTTTCTTATCTTGATTGTTATTTTCATAACATTACTCATCTTTTTCATAACTTTTCTTATCTCGATTGTTATTTTCATAACGTTTCTTATCTTGATTGTTATTTTCATAACTTTTCTAATCTTGATTGTTATTTTCATAACGTTCTTATCTTGATTGTTATTTTCATAACGTTTCTTATCTTTTTCATAACTTTTCTTATCTTTATTGTTATTTTCATAACTGTTCTTATCTTGATTGTTATTTCATAACTTTTCTTATCTTGATTGTTATTTTCATAACATTGCTCATCTTTTTCATAACTTTTCTTATCTGGATTGTTATTTTCATAACGTTTCTCATCTTTTTCATAACTTTTCTTATCTTGATTGTTATTTTCATAACTTTTCTGATCTTGATTGTTATTTTCATAACGTTTCTCATCTTGATTGTTATTTTCATAACATTTCTCATCTTTTTAATAACTTTTCTTATCTTGATTGTTATTTTCATAACGTTTCTCATCTTGATTGTTATTTTCATAACGTTTCTCATCTTGATTGTTATTTTCATAACGTTTCTCATCTTGATTGTTATTTTATAACAGTTCTCATCTTTTTCATAACTTTTCTTATCTTGATTGTTATTTTCATAACGTTTCTCATCTTGATTGTTATTTTCATAACGTTTCTCATCTTGATTGTAATTTTCATAACGTTTCTCATCTTGATTGTTATTTTCATAACGTTTCTCATCTTGATTGTTATTTTCATAGGGTTTCTCATCTTGATTGTTCTTTTTATAACGTTTCTCATCTTTTTCATAACTTTTCTTATCTTGATTGTTATTTTCATAACGTTTCTCATCTTGATTGTAATTTTCATAACGTTTCTCATCTTGATTGTTATTTTCATAACGTTTCTCATCTTGATTGTTATTTTCATAGGGTTTCTCATCTTGATTGTTCTTTTTATAACGTTTCTCATCTTTTTCATAACTTTTCTTATCTTGATTGTTATTTTCATAACGTTTTTCATCTTGATTGTTATTTTCATAACGTTTCTCATCTTGATTGTTATTTTCATAACGTTTCTCATCTTTTTCATAACTTTTCTTATCTGGAGTGTTATTTTGATAACGTTTCTTATCTTGATTGTTATTTTCATAACGTTTCTCATCTTGATTGTTATTTTCATAACGTTTCTCATCTTGATTGTAATTTTCATAACGTTTCTCATCTTGATTGTTATTTTCACAACGTTTCTCATCTTTTTCATAACTTTTCTTATCTGGAGTGTTATTTTGATAACGTTTCTTATCTTGATTGTTATTTTCATAACGTTTTTCATCTTGATTGTTATTTTCATAACGTTTTTCATCTTGATTGTTATTTTCATAACGTTTCTCATCTTGATTGTTATTTTCATAACTTTTCTCATCTTGATTGTAATTCTCATAACGTTTCTCATCTTGATTGTTATTTTCATAACGTTTCTCATCTTGATTGTTATTTTCATAACGTTTCTCATCTTGATTGTAATTTTCATAACGTTTTTCATCTTGATTGTAATTTTCATTACTTTTCTCATCTTGATTGTAATTTTCATAACGTTTCTTATCTTGATTGTTATTTTTATAAGTTTTCTCATCTTGATTGTTATTTTCATAACCTTTCCCGTCTTTTTCATTACTTTTCTTATCTTGATTGTTATTTTCATAACATTTCTCATCTAGATTGTTATTTTCATAATGTTTCTTATCTTGATTGTTATTTTCGTAATGTTTCTCATCTTGATTTTTATTTTCATAACATTTCTCATCTTAATTGTTATTTTCATAACGTTTCTCATCTTGATTGTTATTTTCATAACATTTCTCATCTTGATTGTTATTTTCATATCTTTTCTGATATTGATTATTATTTTCATAACATTTCTCATCTTGGTTGTTATTTTCGTAATTTTTCTCATCTTGATTGTTATTTTAATAACACTTCTCATTTTTATTGTTATTTTCATAACTTTTCGGATATTGATTTTTATTTTCATTATTTTTCTGATATTGATTGTTATTTTATAACGTTTCTCATCTTGATTCTTATTTTCGTAACATTTCTCATCTTGATTGTTTTTTTCATAACGTTACTTATATTAAGTGTTATTTTCATAACGTTTCTTATCTTGATTGTTATTTTCATAACGCTTCTCATTTTGATTATTATTTTCATAACCTTGCACATGTTGATTGTAAATTTTCTAACATGTCTCGTATAGATTGTTATTTTCATAACGTTTCTCATCTTGATTGTTAGTTTCCTAACATATATCATATTGATTGTTTGTTTCATAACGTTCAGACCTAATTCAGGTATGTCGGACTCGGCATTCTTTCTGTTGAATTCTGAAAAATACATGGAATTTCAGAAGGAAACTCTTTTTATTTAATCAATGGAGGTCGCAGGCCCTCATTCCGTCAGTCATTATTGCGTTGACATTCTAAGTAATTAACAATTGTATTTGGCGTATAGTACCGAAGAATGAAACTTAGACTACCCCAGATGAGTGATACTCATAGCTGAATTTTTCCAAGTATTTTATTCACTAAACCATTAGTCCACCGCGTTCAATCCTCAGTGCGGGGACACTCAAAATAGAATTGTGATTTACTTAGGACTTCTACTCAGTCATAACTAAGAGATCGAGAGCATGCTATTCATGCGGACTAATGGTTCAAAATTTCTTACAAATTCCTGAGTTCGAAAAAATATTTTTGAGTTTCTTTATATAATTTCAGAAATGTACTTTGATAAGAGGTCGTTATAATATAATTGATTACAAATTATTACTCTGCCCACGTATTAATTGTTAGCCAACCTTGCTTCGTGACATTTCATACGCATGCTCTCGTGATAGGATTTGAACCTTAACCCAGCAATTAATAATACATTAAAGCTTAACCCTACATTCCTCATATAATCATTACATGATTTTACATCCTTGATCTAATCTATTTAATATAACCCACTTATGCGTCCAGCTTCACTCCTTAGTTTTCCTACATCAAAGGTTTTTCGTTAAACTCAAACCATGAACACTCTGATCTCTTACTAACAGAATACACAAGTAAGATTTACTATTAGATGCACCGTTTATACTAGACGTACATATATATTACTTGTTTTGATCGAACTTTTGTTCTCATCTTGAGTGTTATTTGTGTGGCCTTCTCCTTTCTTTTCAAAGATGGCGATCAACGTGCCAGTTTACTTGAGCATGGATCAAACATTTTCATTTGATTTGAGCCCAAAAACAATAAAGGTCAAGGGCTCAAAATTGGGATCAAAGTACAAAAAAAAAAAAAAAAATTACCTATTCGGTCTCTACCAAAGTCCTTAGCCAATTTTGGGTCTAAACATTTGAAATTTTATATAAAGTGTAATCAGATATAGATCAAGCTTTATAATCTGTTTTTGGCCGAGAATTTATCCTGACAAGCGGTCAAAGTTGAACAGGTTTGACCTTTGCGGTCTCTAGCAAACTATCTAGCACATTTGGGTCTTAATATCTGAAATTTTTCATAAAGGTAGCAAGCTTTTTAATCAGTTTTTTGTAAATAAAATTCAAACATGCCGTAAGCTTTTTAATAAATGTTGGGCGAAAATTTGGCTGTGAAAAGGTCAGAGTTGAAAGAGTTGACGTTTGCAGACTCTACCAATCTCCTCCGTCAATTTTGGGTCTAAACACATGAAATTTTTAGACGTAAGTTAGCTGAACATGAGTCAAACTTTAATATATATATATATGTATGTATATATATATATATATATATATATATATATATATATATATACACACACAAAAACATAATGTTATGAACAGTACATAGGGCGCGATGAAGGCCGGGCTGAACTGCAAGTAATAAATAAATAACATTTTAAATTATGAATTACATTGAACATGCCTAGAATGTAAATAGTCACAAAATAAAACCATTCAAAATGCTTATCATATTACTATTAGCAAAACACGATTATCTCATTGCATGCAACATTTCAAATATATAACAACTTACTCTCAACACAGACCATACTAAGTGTATTAAGAAATTATACGTAACAAGCGAATAAACTAATAAACATATTAGCACAAATTAATCTAGGCTGTTTTATCTGCCTCTAATTTCTCGCTCTGAGACATGGGCTAAGCAGAGACTCCAACCTGACAGAATTTCCAATATCAACCAAACTACAACTTATCTCCCAATACGGAAGTGTTGCATCCGTGTGTCTGTTTTACAAGTATGTTAATTTAATGTGCTGCGACGAACTCGATGCACTTGTACTCCATCAACTAACATTACAAGCAGAAAAATCCCACCCCATACACAGTAGATATCCTTAGATGCCGGAAAGCCTTCTACTCTAACAGCTAGACTTTAGAACTCCTTCCCGAGTACCTGCTGCCCTGACTGTATTGACATGCAGAAGTTCAAGTGTAATGTGGGCAGACATCTTGCTGCTCAACTCCCTACATAATGTATCTGTAGATTTAGTCCCAAATAGTATCCCCTTATGTCCAAGTTGCACTGTGCCTTGTCTAAAGCGAAATAACAGAAAATAAAACAAAAAAAAACAGAAAAAAGGAGATACAAACTAAAACTAAAAACAAAAACAAATAGTAATATAAATACACTTCCGGTTTCTTTTGCTATGCTAAATATTGTTGTCGCCACATATTACCTACATCGTGTGTGGATCTAAAATGGGCATACTTTGAAAAGGAGTTAATTGCCTTCGACATATCAGAAAAAGTGGATACTATATGGCACATGATTGATTAAAGGTAAAATTAAATAGAAAATAAAATGATCACATTATATTTTGTATCTTTATATCATCCAATATCACATTCTTTCAATTCATCAAGTGAGTAAAGCCTTACATTGACTTTTCACAGCCTCCTATATTCAAGCCGATATATACATGGACAAAGATTGAGACTTTTCAGCAGTCAGAATAAACCGTGGCCCTTGGCCGCAAAATGTAATTCTTTATTATAGGGGAGTGTTTCGCCGTTGTAGTTTGTGACTTTTTACCAAGAAACCTCCCCTTTCCGTAGGGGTATATCCTCCGAGATGCCAGAGCGCTTCAAGTGTTCTTCAAACGTTATATTTCCTTATGTTGAATAGGGATTCGACTGTATTGAATATTAGCCAAACTCACTAAATTCATGGTGGCGTCTTGTAATTGCGTAATTATTTAAATTTTTATAAAACGAAATATAGAAATAAGCTAATATGTTTTTCCAATTTGGAACGGTCGTCTGCTTATATTTTCATTGGTTAAACACAGAGCACATTTGTAATATCGTATGGTCAGTTCATTTTTCATTGACTGAGCGTTTTTGTACTATTCCGGCGGTTTATGTAAACTATAGGGATATTCCGAGGCAGGATTTACGGAAAAACGGATCAGTAAATGCAGAGGTATAATGTATTAATAGTAAAATTAAATGTTTACACATAAATTTGTAGAAATTTCCAAACCCTCGATTGCGTAAAAGTAGAACTGTAATGAAAATATTTTTATGTGCCAAAAACTACAGAATATGTAGGAAACAAATTCACCAAAATAAAAATTAATTCACCTAATAAAAACATCGATTTTTATTTGCAGACAATACTTATGCCATACGATCGATATATATATATATATATATATATATATATATATATATATATATATACTAGCAAAAGTACCCGTCGTTGATTGGGTTCGGAAACAGCCTACAGAAAATGGACTCTGATTTATGAAAGTATGATAGGTTATGAAAAGGAAGGGTTGTAAAGAGATAGCTTCGAATTTGGGCGTATCAAAACCAAAGCAAAATATGATGAAAATAAAAATAAAATAGATATACCCATAATTTATTATACCATACCTGTTCACACTGAAACGCTTATCACAATATCCTGTGGATCTATATTAAAAAAAACTTTGTTAAACTTTATGACATATTTCCATTCTATGGAGGTCAGCTGCGAACGAACACACCATAATTTTATTATTACATATTTTTTCAAACTAAAACATAATTATCAAAGTATTCTTATGCATATGAAAAGTCTTTATTAAAGTTTATGCCTATTTCAATTCTATGGAGGCCAGTCGCGAACACAGACCCCACAATTTTATTATACCATCCCTATTTAAGTTAAAACATACTTATCAAAGTATTCTTATGTACATCTATATCAAAAACACTTTTAAACGTTTTTTTTTTTTTAATTTTTAAATTTTTTTATTTCCATACTTTGTGAATCAGGCGCGAACGGAGACCCCACAGTTTTAATGAACCACCGTTTTGCCAGATCAACCCTACCTATTCCTTTGTCTCGATACATCTTCTATCATTATATGTGATCAGTTTTTTAAAATAGTCAACCATATAGGAGCCTATTCGTGACCAGACACACCCACACACACACACACACACACACACACACACACACACACATTCAGCTTTATATTATACACACACACACACGTGTGTGTGTGTGTGTGTGTGTGTGTGTGTGTAATTTCCGAAACGCCAATGCTCATAAAATATAGGGCAACCCTTCAGACAATTAAAAAACAAAAACAAAACAAACTGTTATAAGTTTTTTTTTCTTTAATATTTTGTTTCGTTATATATTAATGCATAAAATAGGTTTTTAGTTTATCGGCGTAGCCGCTATATACTATTTTGCTTTAAAATACTTTTGAAATGAAAACCAACGGTTTACGTCCTTTGTTATGCTAGTGAGTGTGTATTATTTCGCTTTCTTTTCTTACTCTCGGACCTCTTACTGTTAATTCCTTCTTATTGACGATATATCGACCTCTTCAGCGAACCTATTGCATCTTCACAGCGTGGAGGTTCGGGAACAACTAAAAATTTTGGTTCTTCCTACTTTTTGTACTTGTAGCTTTACGTTGCTAATTGTTCGCTTGAGATCACGGCTCCGTCACTCGTTAGAGTGTCATGATTTGCCAAACCAAAAAACGTTATACAATTCAACATAATTAACATTTTAGTATCGATATAGTAACATTTACTAACATTTACAATCGATATAGATTTTTATTAACTTGAAATAGAAACTAAATGTATTAACTAACCGTTATTGTGTTGTTTTTTTCTTTCTTCTAGGCTTTGTTGATGTCATGATTATACACTACTACTAGGCGTTGCTCGGGCGGAAAATACGCTTAAATGTGATATTTTAATTTATGCAAATTTCGTATTAATTATTATATAGATAATTCCTACAGATTATAACACGGTACCCAATATACACCCGTAGTAATGGTTTTAAAAATAAAATGTATGACTTTGGTGCCCTCAACTATAATCAAAACTAAACCTTTAGCGATCCAGTTTAAGTCTTTAGCGTTTTAGCTTTTCTGGACTGATAGAAAATAGTTTAAATTAACCGATTATACGTATAAATGTATATTTACGCATGCGTACAAAAGCACTTTAAGTCGACTTACGCATGCAAAGTTCCAATTGTTTCCAATTGTGACCATTTAACAGATATTTTTACCGGCCAAAGCATAATCGAATTTGTTCCACGTGTCCTAATCCCCTATACACCAGGTCTCAAGTCTTTAGAGCAAAAAATGATAGAGTAGTTCGGTAGATGCAATTCCTCACACAGACAGACAATGCCACTTATATATAAAACAATGGTTCAAAAGAAATGCAATGATTTGACCTGTTTCTTGCCGTTCTGCGACCTTGCGTCTCTGCGATGCACTTTGAAAAAAAAATGCAGATATACAGACGTGTAGATATTGAGTATTTTAAATTTGATTTTACGCCCTTTAATTCATATTGAAAATATTCAACATGCGAGCCACGCCAGCCAAGTAAACTAGTAACAGCAATAACATTAATCAATATCTTTCTAATCAGATAACCGTGACCATTAATAGAACTTCTACACCCTGCTGGTTAGAATTGTTTAACACATTTAAGAATTTCATCAAATATCAAAATCACAATGACCAACGATATGGAACATTAAGACAGCAGGTGTCTCCGATGTAGTAAATGCAGTTTGGTTTATTTATAAGGAACTGATAAATCTATCGAATGAGAACATTCATTTGATTTCGAAAACTTCACTGGTCAGTATCACTGACCCATGAATTATTATTCAACGGCACCATCTTTAGCTTAAGGCGTTTGGTTGAGACATAGCAAGCTAACTACACAGTAATATTCGTTTGTAATAAAATAAAAAATGCCAATAGTATACTATTTGGTTGGTGCAAAAATAATGTCGTTTTTGACCTTCTACTTCAAGTCGACAAACGACATTTCTTTGCACCAACCAAATATATTGATACAATTGTGTGACCATTTATTGTGTATCTGTATGTGTGTGTGCACTTATTTGTCGTCTCTACCTATCTGTTTGCTTTTTCTTTATGAGGTTAGATACACGGTCATGTGCGGCTTAGAAGAAATTGATTCTGTGGAACGAACTGGATTCGAACCTAGTACACCTAGCTTTACAGTCCGTGTTGTTAATCACTTAGAAACCACCATTCCTAAATATATCACCTCTACGTAAGATACGCATAATATTTCCTTTTTACTTATGATAAATCGATTATTATTATATGAATGACGTATAGTACTAAAACGAAATTTAAAAAATCCTATTAAATAAAAATAAATTATGAAATTAAATTTACTATAATGCATTTCCATTTCTTTATGATTGTATGTTACTAGCTTGAAAAAGAACGAATTATATTATAACGCTTTGAAACCTGAATTTATAAGCTTTTAGACTGTGAAATTGATGGCTTAAAAATTCTTAAGGAACCCTCATGCATCAAGAGAGTTTACAAATTCGTTACAGTTTAATAAGCTTTTGGCTCACTTAATAATTTAATGACCAAATATACTATCATAATATGGTTATCTTTCAAAATCCCATGTTATAAATAATTTAATAAAAGAAAAGCAAATTGACAGGGTTCAACACTGACTTCGAAATATAGTAGGTGCAGAGTCGGGTGGAGAGGATGATAGGGATTCCTTAGCACCACCTCTTTTTACTCCTGTTTAAAAACTTCCCTTTTCAAAGGAATGTGTTATAGGGTTATGCCCGACTGACACACCGTTTGTTTTTTCACGTAAGCACCTGCCCTGTAAATGCCCTCTGCACCTTATTGAGTTGGTGATACTCTTTTTTCCTCCTTACACCCTTTCTCACCGAGGAGACATTGCTTGACTGTAGGCATGACACACGTATCTTTGTACTCCTCAAATTAGTGTGTATGGCTGTCACCCCATGAGTAAGCCTCTTCTGGAGGCAATACACATGAAATCCCGAAAACACTTTGCTGAAGACATGTCAACAAAACCTATTAATTATTGGAACCATGTCTTATGGTCTAATGAGACGAAATTCAATATGTTTGGTTCTGATGCCGTTAAACATCTCTGGCGACGACTAGCTGAGGAGTACAAAGACAAGTGTGTCAAGCATGGTGGTGGGAATGTCATAGTCTGAGGTTGCATGACTGCTGCATGTATTGGAGAGTTATATTTCATTGAGGGAAACATGAACTCTAACATGTACTATAAAATACTGCAGCAGAGCATAATCCCCTTCCCTCAGAAACTGGGTCACAGAGCAGTGTTCCAGCGTGACAATGATCCAAAACACACAGCCAAGACAACCACTGCTTTACTGAAGATGCTGAGGGTAAAGATGATGGACTGGTGAAGCACGTCTCCAGACTTGAACGCAATAGAACATCTTTGGGGCATCACAGTCTCAAATATTCACCAGCTCTTCAACGTTGTAATTGAAGAGTGAAAAAGAATTTCAATGGCTACATGTGAAGCTCTGGTAAACTCCATGTCCAGGAGAATAAAGGCAGTTTTTGATAATGATGGTGGCCACACAAAATATTGGGAGTTGACATGTTGTATGTTAATATTGACAACCGTTCTTAAGGGGTGTACTGACTTTTGTTGCCAGGGATTTAACTTTTAATAGCTATATTTTGAGTTATTTCCACGGGAGAAAATAAATTATATATGCTGTAGACAGACTACTTTAGAGTGTGCCAAAAAATCGTTTTTTCAATGTTGTCCCATAAAGAGATATACTTAAATAGTTGAGGAAATGTGAAGGGTGTTTTCACTTTTGTAATACACTGTATGTATTAAGGGATATATATTTGATTATTTGGCATACATATATAATGTATCTATATAACGTTTTATCTATTTTCACTATTTACTACTAAAGTACAAAATACACGAGGAGAGGTTCGCTAGTATGATTTGAAAATATATATGGCAATTAAACTACATATATTTTGTTCTATTATAATAGTTCGGCTAATCCTCAAAAAAATGAAACGTCGATTAGAGTGTGTATCTTAACTGCTATATATATATATATATATATATATATATATATATATATATATATATATATATATTAAAATTATTAGATATATTAACAAACGTGAAGTAGTATATATTTTTCCTTAATTGGAATTCATTTTTTTGAGATGAGCATTATATATATTAATTTATTTTTTATTTCGGACTAATAGTCTCATCTTTATCAGTTGTTGTTTTTCATCTTTTACAACTACGGATGGCAGTGATGGCTGAGAATGCAGTTAGGAGATTCGAAGTTCCTATCCGTCGCGGTTACCACTTGACGAAGGCCAGAGGAATTAGTTGGCCGAAACGTTGTGAATAAACAAACCAATAAAAGATGAAAAACAACAACTAATAAAGATAAGACTAGTAGTCCGAAATAAAAATAAATTAATAAAAGTGAAGTAGATTACATATATACATATACTAACGAGAAGCATTTAGCTTCGAAATAATATGGTCTAAAATGTTTTCTATCTTATTCCATTTTCTGTAACTCTTATTGGCTTGATAATGTAATAAAGTCTATATGAAACTCGATATATATCGACCAGGTGTTGCTGCGGCGTATTTAAACATTCATTATTCTTTCCCATTTAGAAAAAAAAAATTAAAGGCCCGGCGTATAAAATCTACAATAGGTTCTTTGATATGACAGGGGCGCATTTAAAATGAATGAATCTGTACAATTGAATCATGATACTTGACGTTTGCATTTTAAATTTCAGGTCATTATATAAAAATAATTTATAAAATCAGCGTAAGGTGTGCAACGTAGACTAAGATGTATTGCGGACTAAGTCATAGTGAGTAAGAAGATAAAGCTTCCTTCCGGTGCATCCCCGGGGGTCTCTAACTAGAGCAGGCAATCAATCAATATGATTGAGAAGAAAATGGCGATTTCACGGATTTCGATAAAAAATAAAAACACGAAAAGATGAAACATTCGTAAATCATCATTCAATAGCGGGCAATGTCGAGTCTCAACGGTATTATACATGCACACACACACACACACACACACACAAACACACACACACACACACACACACACACATATATATATATATATTTATATATATATATATGAAAACAATTTTGGTATATTAAAAAATCCAAGGTCTTCGTCATCTTATCAATCATCTAGATTTTCCAAAATAAAAAAAAAACTTAGGTATTTTTTACACATTTGTTTCGTTCACGATGAACAATCAATATTTATATGTCAACATTGAATATTTATTTCCGGGAGCTCATCAAAAAAAAACAGGACGTTCTAAAAGAGAGAAAAAGCAGAACGACGTTATGTAAACATATATTCCTCTTCCGCAATTTAGAAAAAGTACATTTCTCTAAAACAACCAGTCTTTAAAGACAGTATTGTGTTTTTTGTTTTGTTTTTTATTCGAGCGTTTCTTCTGTTTTGTATTGTTTTTTTTTATATTGAAATGTACTTTTTTGAACTGGCTACTTAGAATTATTAGAAATATTAACAAGGAAACGATTAGACTTACATTACATCTTAAGAGTAATTAGTAAACTCTTTACCACGGCTGTCATTATTATAACAATTCTTTAATTATTTTATAAAAAAATAACATCTGTAAAAATATTAAAAAAATTATACAGGGTGCGTCTGGTATTTGAGAACATATATTTCCTTTTTAAACATAATCAAAAAGACAAACAAAAACATCGGTATTACAAAAAGTCACTTTATTGTGCATAAACTAAATATTGTTTTTTAACTTTATTAAAAAAAATCACCCTCAACATCAATAACCGTTGGCAGGCACGTTTAAGCTGGTCCTCGTCGATATCCTGCATTACTCTGACTATAGATGCTTTCAGGGAACCTTTAGTGTTATGATGATGTTTATTAACATCTCTCTCAACAACGCCCAACATAATAATCCAACGGATTTAGGTCTGGAGAGCTTTGGGACCACAAATCGAGGGTAATGTGATCATGGAAATACTCTGCTAACCATTCTTGTGTCTTCTGAGCCTTATGTGCCGGTACAGAGTCTTTTTGAAAGATGTAGGGTCTTCCATTTCGTACTCTATCAATTCAAGCTTCACAACAGTACTAAAGTCTTCAATCTAAGCATCAGAATTGATTTTTACTCCTTGTGGAAAGAAATGTGGTGGCATCACATGTTCCTCATTGCTAACCACCTCCAAAACCATAACAGTTGCTGGAAATGTTGCATGGAACTTCAGAAGGGTCAGCACATAGCCAACTGTCATTTCTTCGGTTTACCTTCTGGTCTTGGTCAAAATTGTTTTCGTCTGAAAAAAAACAAACAAAAAAACCAAAAGTGTGTTGCTCAGCAGGATGTTTCAGTTTGCTTAAAAGCCTCTTGGATCTTACCAACCGATTTTCTTTATTGGTCTCGGAGGTAAACTGGCCTCTCTGCATCACATACGACTTGTATCGAAGATTTTCATGACAAGTCCTACGAATTGTGGCTTCTGAGACATTAAGATCTTTTGCAATTGACCTCATTGACTTTTGAGGGCTTTCATCAATGATGTTTTGAACTCTCTGAACAAATTCAGGTGTTTTTATTCTGTCAGAGCGTTGTTGATGCTTTTTGCGTTTAGCAACTGGAGAAATTGGGCCATTTTTGTCCTCTAATTCTTTGCGAACTTTAAAGACAAACGATCGGGCAACTTTTAGAAATTGAGCAATTTGCAAATCACTGTGTTCTGCCATTATTGCAAATATTAGAGCCTGTCTTTTCATTTCCTGAGTTAAATTAATATTTGCCATAATTAATTTTCTGAAAGAAACAAAGTAAAAGATTAAATAATAGATAAAAGAAATGAAATAAGTGATGTTCTCAAATACCAGACGCACCTTGTACATATTTTTGTACCTCGCTAAGTTTTAATATAGAAGTATTGATTTATCCAGTATCAGTAATATTTTTCTGTATCGAGCGGACTTGATTTGCGGGAGCTTTATCAATGTAACATTGAGGCGTTGTTTTCTGTGTTTTATGCGAGGGGCGTGCAATAAGTTATGACCCCGACCCACTGTCAGTTGTCTGATCTAGCTGAAATTTTGCATGTGCAATGATTTATATCGGGTTATGTGGCAAATTAAAGCTCTGATCTAATTGTGGTTTCTGTTTTACCGGATTTTGAACTGAGTCAAGTGTGAAATGGAGCCTGTTGAATGTCGAGCAGTGATCCGGGTTTTTTTTTATTTGCAAGGACGCACACAACAGGAGACTTTTGATGAAATGAAAGAAACTTATGGTGATAATTCCCCATCATATGATCTTGTAAAACGCTGGCATCGTGATTACAAACATGGCCGGAAGTCTGTGGAAACAGCTCCAAGACCTGGTCGCACCCCTTCTGCCATTGTTGCGGCATCTGCCCGTCAAGTTGAGGCTGCCATTTCGGAAGATCCGTGCATTACTATTCACCAAATAGCCCAAGATGTCAAGATTAGTACAGGGTATGTGGAAACTATCATTCATGACCATTTGCATATGCATAAGGTGTCTGGCAGATGGATTCCCAGGTTGCTCACACCATTCCAGAAGCGAGAACGCGTCGAGTGCTCGAAGATGAATTTGGAGATGTACCAAGAAGATGAGTCAAAGTTTTTCAAAAGACTCATTACACAGGATGAAACCTGGGCCCATCACTATGATCCAGAGACCAAAGCCCAGTCAATGCAGTGGAAGCATTTGGACTCACCAGCTCCAAAGAAGGCAAGGGTGCAGCCCTCTGCTGGCAAGGTCATGCTCACAGTCTTCTAGGACCAAGATGGACTAGTGATGACAGATTTCCTGGCAAAGGGTACCACAATCGCAGGAGCCTATTATGCTTCACTTTTAAGGAAATTAAGGGGCGCTATCAAAATCAAGAGGCGGGGCAAGATCGGCAAAGGTACCCTCCTCCTGCAGGACAACGCTCCGGTCCACAACTCACATGTCGCCAGATCAGAAGCACGGACGTTTGGTTATGAAATCCTTCCTCATCCTCCTTACTCTCCTGACCTTGCACCCTCTGACTTTCACCTTTTCCCAGCTATGAAGTTGTTTTTGAAAGGAAAGCTTTTCCTAGATGGTGCAGCCTTGATTTCTGAAGTCACGTCGTGGTTGGAGGACCAACCTGGGGTGTTCTACAAAAATGATCTCCAGAGCTGCATCAAACGATGGGAGAAATGCATAACTCTGGGTGATTCCTATGTAGAGAAAGACTAATAACTGTGACAAGTTTCGTTGCTCTACTGCTATGGGATTGGGTCAGGGGCATTACTTATTGCCCGCCCCTCGTATATGTGTATCTACATATATCTGTGTACATTTTCCGACCCAATACACCTGTCAATTTTCAGTTTACAGACTCGAAATTTGATTTACACAGTATAGAGTTTTGGGAAAATATTTGTAATCCATATTCGTACAGAAATTTGGCTGTTAAGAGGTCAAAGTTCAACGATTAGACCTTTGAGAACTCCTCTGTCAATTTTAGGTATAAACAATTCGAATTTTAGATATAGGTTCCTTGGATATGAATCTAACTTAATAACTTGATTTAAATCAAAACAATAAATATTAAGGAGTAATAATAGCGAACAAAGTTACAAAAAATTAACATCTGGGGTCTATACCTAATTACTCAGACAATTTCTGTTCTAAACATTTGAAATTCTGCATAAAGGGTATTCAGAGATGGGCAAGATTTTTAAACGGATTGGGTCGAAAATTTGAGCTACCAATATATAAATGTATGTATGTATGTTTGCATGTCTGTATAAAAATTTCGACAGAGGCGACGTATTTTCACAAGATCAGTATCGTTTTGAAAGTCGACCCTTCAGACGAGAAATGCAAAAATATTGGCTAAAAACATTACTTTCTTCACCCTCATACGGTCACTTTTCAGCAGTTTTTTTGGCAGTGGTCGTAACAGCAAAGACGTCAGGTTGGTTTCAAGTTCTTTTCCTCATTCGCGGTATGAGTTCTAGCCTGCATTCCTACTACCACTTTTTTGTCTTTGCTCAACACACACACACACCTCCAAAAACCCGGGAAACCCCGGGCCCCCATGCTAGTATATATATATATATATATACATACATACATAGATATATATATATATATATATATATATATATATATATATATATATAACAGTATGGACATCATAGAAGTAAGGTTTGGTCACAAGTATATTCTAGTACTATGCTATATATGTGTATATATATATATATGTATATATATATATATATATATATATATATATATATATATCAAGTTAAGGAATTCAGGAGATAAAATCCATGGAGGAAAAGAGGTTATTTAAAGTGCTCAATAAAAAGAGCAAAGTATTATATATATATTTATATAAAAGAACTATGACATAGTCGTTCAACTGAACATGCTAAACGAAAAGCACCTCTAAAGGCGACAGAAATAAAGCTTATATAATATATTACTTTACTCCTATATATATATATTACTTTACCCCATATATATATATATATATATATATTACCCTACCCCGTATGTATATACGTACACACATACATATATACATATATATATATATATATATATATTATTTACCCAGACATATATATATATATATTTATATATATATATATATATATATATATATATTTATATATATATATACACATATATATACATTACTCCACCCCGTATTTATATACATACACTCATGCATATATATATAAGTATATATATATATATATATATTTATATATATATATATGTATATATATATTATTTACCCAGACATATATATATATATATATATATATATATATATATATATATAGAGAGAGAGAGAGAGAGAGAGAGAGAGAGCGAGAGATAGATAGATAGATAGATGTAAGTATATGGCCAGACAGCTGTTAAAGCAATGTTCTAATGGGGAGCATCAATTTCCTCTCAAAATGACCTGAAATTATGCCGACTGCACTTGGAAGAATCTCGTTTTCATTTAATCTCCCGCTGTTCCTCTCGCCTACCATTCCTAACGTACCTTTCCTTAAATCTGAACAGCACAAAGGCGATATATATATGTATATATATATATATATATATATATATATATATATATATATGAATTAGTGGACATAATTAAATGGTATCAAGTTACGCTCAGAATTTTACGATGTAAAAACTAAATTATCGTCAGTAAATTCCTGTCGAGATGAACAAGTTCGTCCAAATTTAATGATTGTTGGCTCAAAAGCTATCGTTAGAGGAGACTCAAGTGATTCTTGACCCACATACTAAAGTTAATTTGATTTTTATATCACATCTAATCATACTGATCTGCTATTACTTTGTGATTACAATAGTTTTCTACTAGAGAAAAGTGTCATATATATATATATATATATATATATATATATATATATATATATATATAGGCTCATTACCGTTGGGTCCCGATTTCGAATCTCGCTAGATACAGCCACTCTGATGAGTCGTAGACGACGAAACTCGTGTCAGTGGATAATTACATTTTAAAAATCTATATATCTATAAAAGTGAACGTGTCTGTCTGTCTGTGTACATTTCCCTACGCAATAACTCTGTCAATTTTTAGTCTATAGACTCGAAATTTGAAATACCGGGTACTGAGATTTGGAAAAATCGATGTGACGGGTGTCAGCCAGAAATTTGGCTGTTAAGGGGTCAAATTTCAACGATTTGACCTTTAAGAACTCTACCAAACTCCTCCGACAATTTTGGTCTAGCCACTTGAAATTTTACATATAGGTTCTTTGAACCTGGATCTAATTTAATAAAGTGATTTGAGCCCGAAACTATAAATTTTAAGGGGTAATAATAGGGGTCAAATTAAAAAAAAAATAACTTTTTTTTTTTTGCTCAGCATACACCTCCAAACACCCGGGCAACGCCGGGCTGAAATGCTAGTAATATATATATATATATATATATATATATATATATATATATATATATATATATATATATATATATATATAATGAATGACTGAGATAAATCTATATTCCAAAGTTCATGAAGTTGACTAATTAATTGATTACTTTAATTCAGTTTGAAATGAAAAATGGCGTAATGTTAACATATTATAAGGTATTTACATTAAAATTTTCCAATTTTCGGATTTGTAATCATGTCAAAATACACTTTATCTCTTTCCGATGTATTGATGGTTGCTATTTCTTCTGATGAGTTAAGGGCAGAATAGATTCACTGATTGATATAATAATTAAGTAAGTGCGTTTATGCTACTGTCAAGAATGGTAAATGTCGACCGAATTGAAGGAATAAATTGTAAGATGATCAACATCATTAACTACGGAATATAGACTTTTGTGGTTCATTCATTGTATTGCTCTGTAATTACATTGAGTTTAAAAAAAATGTGTTTATATAAGCATTGGTATATCGCTATGCATTTATGAGTATGTTTTGGTCATTCGGTTACTAGTAACTAAAGACCTCTTCAAGCGATATTGCTAGGTCCGTAATGAAAATTATTCACGAATTTAGTGATCACAAAACATAGCAGGATGACACATCATATTTCATTAAGAATAAAAAAGAAAAAAGAGAGGAAAACATAGAGAAAGAAAGAAATAGAAGAGAATGAGAATTGACAAAAAATTATTTTTTTGTGATCACTGAATACATGAATAATTTTCATTACGGACTAAGCTTTTGTCTAAGCAATATCGCCTGAAGAGGTCTTTAGTTACAAGTAACTGTCTGACCGAATCATGCTCATCAATGCGCAGCGATAAACATACACACACACACATATACATATACACACACATATATATATATATATTATATATATATATATATATATATATATATATATATATATATATATAAAGCTGAACGTCCGTGTGTGTGACTGGTCATGAATAGGCTCCTATATGGTTGACTATTATAGAAAACTGATCACATATAATGATAGAAGATGTATCGAGGCACAGGAATGGTTATGTTTGATCTGGCATAATGATGATTCATAAGTATGTTTTAACTTAAATAGGGATGGTATAATAAAATTGTGAGGTCCGCGTTCGCGCCTGGTCTCCATAGAATGGAAATAGGCAGACACTTTAATAAAGACTTTTCATATCTATCTGCGTAAGTATAATTTGGTAATTATGCTTCAGTTTGAAGAAATATGGTATAATAAAATTATGGTGTGTTCGTTCGCACCTGACCTCCGTAGAATGGAAATATGTCAGAAAGTTTAACAAGGATTTTTAATATAGATCCACAGAATATTGTGGTAAGTGTTTCCGCGTGAACAGGTATGGTATAATAAATTATGGGGTATATCTATTTTATTTTTACTTTCATCATATTTTGCGTTGGTTTTGATACCCCTAAATTCGAAGCAATCTCTTTACAACCCTTCCTTTTCATAACCTATCATACTTTCATAAATCAGAGTCCATGTTCTGTAGGCTGTTTTTGAATATATATATATATATATATATATATATATATATATAAACTTCTCATTCTTTTTTTAAGGAATTGAATCGCCCAAAACTTTATTCAAGCAAGCTCGGCTGGGCAGTCTATAAAGTTCTATGATTTTTTTTTTTTTTGCATCTATAATTATATTAACCCCAGCCTCCTTTTTTTCTACTTAGTTTAAAAGAAAATATAACTTTGTTATATATGGCTCGTGGAAAAGTAAAAGATCTAGCTAATTTGCATATTCTTTTAAACATTCAGTTTAATTAATTCCCTATTATTTTTTTTCGGTTTTCCCATCGGATAATCATCTTTAGTTTACTATTACGCATGTTTATATACATACAAATATTCTACATGATTTATACACGCGGCTTATATATATATATATATATATATATATATATATATATATATATATATATATATATATTAGCATGGGTACCCGGCGTTGCCTGGGTTGACATGAAGTTCCGTTTGAAACACGCCTGCTATACTAATCATTTTCATCATGGGTAACGTGGATATCCTCATAAAAAAAAATAAAAGAACGGATAAAAACATGTAAATGTAATCGCCCCCCAAAAACAGAATCTGCTACCCTCTCCACTAGATATTTCGGCAGAAGAGATCACTCACGATTTTGTGAGCCTAAATAATAACGTTTATAAACGGTAATGCGTGCATTTATTTTGTAGTTTTTGGTAAATGTGTAGTTTAGCGGCATAAATTATTTGCCAGACAAAAAATATAAAAACTATTTATTTTTTATTTAAAACACATTGTTAAACCCAAAGGCTGAAATAAAACCAGAAAAAAAATTCATTTTTATTATTTTTTATCATTTGTATTTATTATTCGAGGCCGCTATATTGCTTTTAAAATTTGGCCTTTCTAAGGTTTGGCAGATTGGCCTTTTTTAAGCGCTTTCATGAACTATGTTTTTGGCCGCCATATTTTTTTTGTATTGAAAGAGCGTAAAAAGGCCAAATTTCGCCTTAAAAAAGTAAATCTGCCAAATCTTAATAGTACCAAATTTTAAACGTGTAAGGCGTGCACATTTAGTCTAATAAAAAATAATAACAAAAACATTTAATCTAATAAAAAATGATAAAAAAACATAAAAATGATTTTTTTTGTTTGTTTTTTTCAGCCTTTGGGTCTAATAATGTTTCATAAAAAATTAAATAGTTTTTATGATTTTTTTTGTCTACCAAATAATTTACGCCGCTAAACTAAACATTTACCTTTATTTATTGGTAAGGACCCTTTTTCACTGTTTTTTTTTTTGTAAATGAAAAGAAATTTTAGATATGCTTTTTTTCAGAGGGTGATTTCGATTTGTTTTTTATTTGTCGTTTTAAAATGTGTCATATTTTGGGCTTTGTTTTGTTTATTAAATTGTTAGGTGAAAGTAGAGAATGTTTTTTTAAAAAATAATTAAATTGATCGTTATTTTATTTTTCCAATATTATTCCCTCCCCCAGCCCCCCCCCCCTCAATCGCCAAACTTAAGATAAAAATGCTAGAGGTGACATGTCTCGTTGAAAGCTTGGTGTCCAAAAATGGGTGCTTATTTTACGTCCAATTCATATAGAAAAGTGATCTCCCACTGTAACATGTTTTTTTCTTTTCAAAATTTCTAATTTTTTTTGCACTTATTTGCACTTCTGCAAACCAATAATATTTATAAAGGCTGTTTAAATGTATTATGCTGCAAACAGTAGATCTCCATTTTTTAGGGGTTAAACGCCGCTGGGTCACCTCGTATAAAGTTACCTTTTTAATTACAATATTAAGTTTGTAATCGATGAAATTAACGCGAAAAAGGAAAAGAGTGTAAATTGTTGAATGCAGAGGGGGGGATCATTTTTTAGATATAAAACGACGCTGAATTACGGGGTAAAAATTTACCGATTTCTTTATTGCCGTAAGGAATAAAATAAAACAAACAAATGAAATATTTTCAGTTTTTATCGTAAATGTTTTTTTTTTGATATTTAAAAAAAAAAACAAAGCCAAACATTTTTCAATCCACACGGAATTGTTTTTCGAGCTAGAAACAGAAAAGTGGGTTACAGCCAAAAAAACGTCAGAGGTTTCTCAGCTGATTTAGACTAATTTTGGTGTCCGAATATCACATTGATTTTGCTCTATCAGGTCAACTATTTGAGATACAGCCATAGGCCTACCTGACGAGCTATACATATGCTAATATCAGGGGCGTTTGAGTTCAATCATATTTTTCTTGGAGAATACATCGAATTACAATGCACAGACACGAATAATATTATAAATAATTAATATATTTGTGTTTATCATAAATTTATGTGTATAAATATGTAAATAATTTATTTAATATTTAATATATTTTTGTGTGAATTCAGCCTAACGAGGGTTATACTTTAGCAAATTTGGGTCATTCTTCCCAAGGACTCCACAATGAAAGTATTGCCTCTTATATTCTCTCTCATATTCTCATTACCTTAACATTCATTGCCTTTGCCTTAAATTAACTCATTGTGGGCTCAGTGTGTGTTTAGACGTAGAAGTTGCTGCACGCCGGTTTTATTATGCGGGTTCGTGTCTCTGAGAAAATAGTACAATTATGGCATATTCAGTGGCTATAGATCCTAATACTAATTTATTAAGTGTCTATGTTTCAGTATAAGTGTATTTAAAAAGCAATAAACGGGGGATTCAGCTTATATTTGTTTATTTTCCTTTTTCGAATTCATCGGGTTTTTAGAACAATAAAGGGAATTCCACAATTAGCAAATCAAATCAATACATGTCTCACCATTACTCCATAGGAATATATAAATAAAATATAATTCAAAATTTACTTAATTAACACTTAGCCAATCAAATTGATTCTAAATTTCATTGTCTGACACTCAGCTTCATCTTTCTTTTTTCTTTCAGTTTATTGTGATGGCTTCGGCGAGACGGTCATGCAGGAATAATCCTGACGTGTTCTGCTACATCTGCGGAGAATACACGCTGTCAAGAGACAGGAAGAACATCACAATATTTGTGAAACGCGCCTACGTGGCTTACTTTAAAGTCAAGCTGGGTGACCAAGATAAGTCCTGGGCACCGCACACGGTGTGCAAGACGTGCGTGGAATACCTCCGGCGGTGGACGAAGGGAGCGAAAGCTTCACAGAAGTTTAGGATTCCGATTGTCTGGAGGGAGCCGTCTGACCATGCATCGGATTGTTACTTCTGTGCCATCAATACTACTGGCATTAACAGCGAGAAGCTTCCAGTACTCCGACCTTCCATCTGCCCGACACTCAGTGGCTCACCGCGAAGAAATTCCTGTACCAGCGTTCACACAGCTTCCCGACAGCAACGACGAGGCCACCACTACAGACGAGCAAGAATATACAGAAGAGTTCGAGTATGAAGCACAAGATGGCCCGCAGCTCTTTTCACAATGTGCGCTTAATGATCTGGTTCGGGATCTCAGCTTGTCGAAGTCTTCCTCCGAGCTGTTGGCCTCCAGACCCAAAGAGAAAAAACTACTTGGCAAGGATGCGCGTATCACTTTCTTTCGTAGAAGGCATGAGGACTACATGGGCTACTTCTGCCAGGAGGAAAACCTCATGTACTGGCGAGATATCGCCGGTCTTCTTGTTAAACTCGGCGCTCCTCAATACGATCCGAGAGATTGGCGACTCTTCATTGACAGCTACAAGCGCTCTTTGAAGTGTGTGCTCCTCCACAACGGAAACCAGTTCGCCTCAATCCCTCTTGCGCACTCCACAATTCTCAAAGAAAAATATGAAGCAGTGAAGTACGTGCTCGACAAAATCCAATATGAGCAGCACAAATGGATCATCTGCGTCGACTTAAAGATTATGAACTTTCTACTTTGTCAGCAGTCCGGGTTCACGAAGTACCCATGATTTAAATTTATGTGGGACAGTCGAGACAGAGGTTTTTCCCCTTTTCCTTGTACATATTTGTGAATTATTCCATGGATTTCGGCCTTTTAAATTATTTTGGACCATCTTCCAATTACGTGATTTCTTTGGATTTTACTTGTGTGAATGGAACTTTAATTATCTTTCTTGGATTTACATTTTTGGATTTTACCGTCATTAGATAATTTGCCATTCACCAGACTATCAATTCACGTGAAATCACCTTTGTCTTCACCATATTCCCTCTGCTTCACTTTTTGTTATCAAGTAAGATCTTTGATTTACTTGCAGTTTCATCAAATACTTTTATATGCAAAATCCGATCCCACATTTTTCTAATTCCTACACTCTGATGAGCAGGAAAGTATTGCTTCGAAACCCCGAGGATTAAGGACTATCCACTTATTAAGTGTTTCCTTTTCAGATTAAATATGTTTTTAACTCTTTTTCAAAGTGTTTTTAACATGTTTTATTAACTATTTGCTCTTATATATATATACATATATATATATATATATATATATATATATATATATATATATATATTACCATTTATTATTATTGAAAGTCTGATGAAGTTACTAGGTCGATAATACGATTCAGTAACCGAAACATGTGTAACTAAGCATATAAAATGGTAAGAAAAAATATATATTTGCTCTGCAATAGTATTGAGCACTTCCTTCAGGTTTTTACTAATTACGATCTTTGCTATATATATATATATATTTAAAGGGGTGTTCAGAGAAGTGTACTTAAATGTTGTATAATGACAACAACAAAATTTATGCAAATTCTAAATATTCACATTTTAAATGATGGCCGCACATCCATTAAAAATACTCAATATAAAATGAAATTGGAAAAAAATATTTACTAATTGATGGTTAATTCTATTTTTATAATCGCCGTCGCTATCTGATTTTTCCACGAACATTACTTATCCTTTGTGTACCCACTTTGTATAAAACTGAATTCAATTAATTAAAATCAAGTTCACAATCCCGGACATCTATCGCCTATTTTCCAAACGCATAACGACTCGTTCTTAATTCAGAGTTCAACTTGGAATTTTACCTGCACATATATAATAATAAGCAGATACCTAACTTTATATGGTTCGAGATATATAGTTTCTGTGCTTGACTGTCCCATGAAACGTGTAAGAAAATGGTGGACCAAACCAATGCGGGTAAAGCCAAAAAGAAGAAGCAGGCAACAAAGAAAAAATAAATGGAATCATTTCTGGAAACTTTATTTATGTTTCTTTTTCCATAAAAGAAACTATTCTGAAGGATTGCTTCTGAGTGCAGCCCACACGCGAAGATGACAAATATCTTTAACTGAATCCCACGGAACCTTAGAGTACTTATGAAAGTTGGTCGGCAAAAATACGACAAAAATGATAAACATCACATACATTGGTCTCAAGTGTAGATATGCAAACCCTGTAATGTTGTAACATTTCAAACACGCACGTACAGACGTTAAACACATATAGACATTAAACACACACACACACACACACACACACACATATATATATATATATATATATATATATATATATATATATATATATATATATATATATATATATAAAATGCAGTTTAAATTCCCAAAAGGAAAAATAAATAACTTTAACCTATCCCAGACTTAGACCCTACATAATCCGATTTCTAAAAAGTTTATAATGACAAAAGAGAATTCATTTATATAAGGATGAAAAAAAATGCATTAACTAAAATTCTTAAAGAGAAATAGACTTAGCATTTTCATAAGTCGATTTCGCAAAAGTATTCAATTTTAAAACAGAATTTAACTACATAAGGATGAAAACAGAAAACCTTAACTACAATTGTGTAAATAGAAAACGGTGATCATCAGCTGTTTACCATGTAGCTGTTTCGGAGATTTAAAAATCGGTTAAATACATGGCACTTAGGTGGATAATACCACTTCCCAACTAAAAATAATGTAAAATAATACGGTTACTATTTTTCCTAATATATGAAAAAAAAATAGCTGAATTAAATTGAAAAATAAAAAAATAAAAAGATAAACTATTAATAAGTAAGTTTAGGATTACAAGATTTATAGCTATGAGAATAAAATGCAAATGGATTTCGGTTAAGTAACTTAGGTACCAGAAAGGCAAATAGATAAGAGGAAGGAAACCTAACCATACATATATAAAAACTCAATAAAGAATAAGATGTATCGAGACACAGGAATGGGTATGTCTGATCTGTCAGAACGGTGGTTCATTAAAATTGTGGGGTCTGCGTTCGCGCCTGGTCCACAATGTATGGAAATAAAAAATTTAATAATTTAAAAAAATCGTTTACAAGTGTTTTTGACATAGATGTACATAATAATACTTTGATAAGTATGTTTTAACTTAAATAGGGATGGTATAATAAAATTGTGGGGTCTGCGTTCGCGCCTGGCCTCCACAGAATGGAAATAGGCACAAACTTTAATAAATACTTTTCATATCTATCAGCGTAAGTATATTTGATAATTATGTTTCAGTTTGAAGAAATATGGTATAATAAAATTATGGGGTGTTCGTTCGCACCTGACCTCCATAGAATGGAAATATGTCACAAAGTTTAACAAGGTTTTTTTTTATATACATCCACAGAATATTGTGATAAGTGTTTCAGTGTGAACAGGCATGGTATAATAAATTATGGGGTTTATCTATTTTATTTTTACTTTCATCATATTTTGCTTTGGTTTTGATACCCCCAATTTCGAAGCTATCTCTTTACAACCCTTCCTTTTCATAACCTATCATACTTTAATAAATCAGAGTCCATTTTCTGTAGCTGTTTTTGAACCCAGTCAACGACGGATACTTTTGCTAGTATATATATTCAAACTCCAAACAATTTTTTCGCTTCTGTCTGAACCACTAGAACCATGTGGCCAAACTTAAAACGATGACAAAAAAAGCGAATAAATTTCTATTCACGACTTTGCAAGCAAACATATCTAAAAGGCGGCTACCAAAACTGTTGAAGATACCGTCAGACGGAACTTCGTATTACGCTTTACATTTGACAATCTTCTTATGATTCTCTTAAAAAGCCTTTCCTTGCATTAAGACAGCTATATACAGCATTATGAGCCATTGTGTAAAAAGCACTACAATTGTTTGGCCAACTTTTATTTCATTCGCAAATTTATAAATTGTTGCTTCATTATATTTTAATTGTTCCTATTTACAATGCCTCTCCACGGGACAGAGTTAGACACCAGGGTCGCTTTTTAATGTGGAGAAAAGGAACAAAAATAAAAATTGTCTCAGTCGCGAAGGATTTCTCTTCCACTGACAGGGAACAAGAAATTGAAGTGCAGCATCTGAAGAACAGATACTACACCGTGATGTATTTATTTGCGTCCCCACTGAGCAAATTAGGCACAATGCCGATTTTTAATGTGAGGAGTGAAGAGGAAATGGGGACCAACTCCCCGGGGAGTAGGGGAGCTGGATAGTGACAATTGGTATGAGGGGTTGCTCCTACATTGACCAAGGTCTTATATGTGGGGTTTCCCCCACATATGGTCTTTGCTTGCAGTATCTGCCGGAACAGATGGTATTTATTTGCTCCCCCACTGAGCAAATTAGGCACAAGGCCGTTTTTAATGTGAGGTTAAAACCAGCTCCCCTAAAAGTAGGCAAAAAGGGGGCACTCTGGTTACCAAAAATAATAATTGTCCCAGTATAGAGGGTTTCCCCTCCATTGACTGGTACAAACCATCTTAAGTGCAGCATCTGCCGGAACAGATGGTGTTTATTTGCTCCCCCACTGAGCAAATTAGACACAAGGCCGTTTTTAATGTGAGGTAAAAACCAGCTCCCCTAAAAGTAGGCAAAAAGGGGGCACTCTGGTTACCAAAAATAATAATTGTCCCAGTATAGAGGGTTTCCCCTCCATTGACTGGTACAAACCATCTCAAGTGCAGCATCTGCCGGAACAGATGGTATTTATTTGCTCCCCCACAGAGCAAATTAGGCACAAGGCCGATTTTTAATGTGAGGAGTGAAGAGGAAATGGGGACCAACTCCCCGGGGAGTAGGGGAGTTGGATAGTGACAATTGGTATGAAGGGTTGCCCCTACATTGACCAAGGTCTTATATGTGGGTTTTTTATTTAAATGCTGCCCACATCAGCATTATGTGGCACAAGGCCGGAAAGTGGGAACCCCGCAGGCTCCCCTAAAGGAGGGGCACTCCTGCAATTTTAAAAATTGCCTGAGTAACCCCGTCGGCATTCCCCGGTCGGGGCGCCTCAGGCAGCAAGCAATAAACTTGCCCCACCGGAAAGCCCGGTGGCAAGGCCTGGGAGGGTGGACTTCCTAGGTATTACCCAGGCGTTTCCCAGTATAGAGGGTTTCCCCTCCATTGACTGGTACAAATTATCTTAAGTGCAGTATCTGCCAGAACAGATACTACACTTTGATCTTGACCCGAAGGCCAAGTAATTGTTGTTACTTTGATTCATTCAAAAACTATTAGGTTGAATAGTAATGATGTATTTTAAAATACGTTTTCGTTATAATACATTTACAATATATATGATTTAAAAGAGTGTTTTTTTCTCTATCTAATTGTTTAAATTACAATCGTTTTGAAACAATTATGTATTCTTTTCGTAACATTGAATACAAGATGTAAAAAAAAGCAAATTCGCATACTTTTTTATATTTCAATTTCGAAAAATCTTCTAAAACAGCTAGCAATATCAACGAAGTGTTTGACCTTGAATTCTGCAGTAATTAACTATAATTAATTAACTATAATACTTATACGTATTTTATGACCCTGCAACGCCGGACAGTCTGCTAGTTTATCTATCTATAAAAGTGAAGATGTGTGTTAGGACACGTCTCATCCTACATACTCAAGACAGTTTTTATCTACAAACTTGAAATTTGGTATATAGAGTATTCAGACATGTGGAAAAAATTTTAATTCTTTTTCATCCAGAAAAAAAGCTGCTAAAGGATTAAAATTTAAAAATTAGTACTTGGGAGGCCACCGGACTTTTCCCTGTTTCTAACTATTTCACGACTGCGCATGCGCGGTCATAAAATATAGCAGCTTCCTTATGTTAACTATGAGTTGGTTTTCAAACACTATTTAAAGTTGATGTCAAGCCGGTGTAGTGGTTAACGTACTTGACTCCCTGTCTTAAGGTTTTGGTTTCAATCTCAACTTGTGTATTTTTGTTTATTTACAAGCAGTGAACTGTTTAGAAAAAAATAGCTTCTGTATGAAGTCAAATAATAACATTTATGCGTATTTTACGATCGGGAAACGCCGGGTGGCTTGTTAGTATATTTCGAGAAAGAACCTCTGTCAAATAGTAAGTGTTTAGAATCAATACAGATTATCATTATTTTAAAGGGCAACAAAATGCAGATGACATAAAATAAATACAACGCAATTTTTAGATTCAATTCAAATTAATTTTGCATACCTTATTTTGTAAAGTTTATAAAAGTGCACTTTTAAAATTAATGAATATCAAATTAAATGTTGTATCTTTATTTTTCAATTTTATAAAATGTCATTTAGTTTAACTTGCAAGAAATGTTTTTCTAATGTTTTCGTCCGCAAGGACCCGTTGCACAACGGTTAGAGTATTTGGAAAAATTAATTGCAAAAAAGCGATATTCTTCTGAAGATTCGAGGTTCAATTCTCAGTATGGGCGACCGAAAAATACAATTGCAAATTACTTTGAGCCTTTATCCAGTCATGGCTGACGAAATAAGAGCACGCTACCTCTGTGAAGTAAATAAAGGGCTCAGCTCGAAATTCCGTCTGAATTCGACAGGAATATCCCCGAGTTCGACAAGATACATTTAAAGAAGGTCGGAGGTTACATCGACCGAAACGTTGTGAAAATCACGCACAAGATAAAAGCCGTAGTCCGATGAATCCAAATAATTTGAATAACCACTCCTTGTCTCAAAAATTTAGAAGCGCCATGTTTTTCAAACTTGTATATTCCTTTTCTCTTTATTTTTCTTTAATTTCTTACATCAAGTTCGTTCGCGTCTTAATGCAGTGTTTTCATACAAAATGCTACAAATTCAGTTCTTAAAGACTTTATATATAGAAAAAAGATCTAACATAAAAATGTCTTGGAATTGGAATTTTATCTGCTTCACAAAATAGGTTTACACAATTTCAATTATCCGCACAAACACAGAAAAAAGTCATTTTTCGCATGTGAAATATGAGCAAAGGCAGAACAAGTAGTTCCAAAACAAAAATGTTCAGAGATCTAAAAAGTTAATATCAATGAGAAGACATGTACTTCCGTATGTAAGGAATACGAACCGGTTACATTTTTTTTTATAACAGAGCAAATAGTAATCGAATATCTAAAATTCACTATGCCTGTCTGTCTGTCTGTCTGTCTGTCTGTCTCAATATTTTCCCACTGTGTCTTCCGAAACTAAACACTCTTAAAAGAGTTTGGCAAGCTGATCTTTTTTTTTTTTACACGGTGGTCACCACTTATCAAGGCCCTGAAGCCACTCAGGGATAAGGTTTATTGCAAGTACAGTACGTTAGTGTGGTTATTTGATGAAGTGTTTACTTAAGGAGGCGGTTCATTAGGAATTTGTTAACATTGGACTTGAAGACAACCAAGTTGTAGTCAGGTGGGAAGCAGGCAGACGGTCTAATAGTTAATGTACTTGCTTTTCTGTCTTTAGGTTTTACTTTTGATCTCAGTTCGAGTATTTTTTTGCTCACAAGAAAAAACATAGTACTCGCATGTACGTGCATGTTTCTTTCTATTTTTACTGAATGTTTTAAATAGAATTTAACGTAACGTTTAGTATCCACCGTATTTCTGTTTATAATAAAAAAGAATTCTGCATTAATTAACTATAACTAATTAACTATAATATTTATACGTATTTTATGACCCTGAAACGGCGGACAGTCTGCTAGTTTATCTAGCTATAAAAGTGAAAATGTGTGTGAGGGCACGTCTCATCCTACATACTCAACACATTTTTGATCTACAAACTTGAAATTTGTATATAGAGTATTCAGACATGTGTAAATTTTTTTAAACTGTTTTTCATCCAGAAAAAAAAGCTGCTAAAGGGTTAAAAATGAAAAATTGGTACGTGGGAGACCACCGGACTTTTACCTGTTTCTAACTGTTTCCCGACTGCGCATGCACGGACGTAAACTATAACAGCTTCCTTATGTTAACTATGAGTTGGTTTTCAAACACTATTAAAGGTTGATGCCAAGCCGGTGTAGTGGTTATCGTACTTGACTCCCTGTCTTAAGGTTTTGGTTTCAATCTCAGCTTGTGTATGTTTTTATTTACAAGCAGTGAACTGTTTAGAAAAAAACATAGCTTCTGTATGAAGTCAAATAATAATATTTATGCGTATTTTACGATCGGGAAACGCCGGGTGGCTTGTTAGTATATTATAATTCGAGCAAGAACCTCTGTCAAATAGTAAGAAACTAAAGCTCGCAGAACGGTATTAGAAGCCTCAAATGATTGGATTTTAATGGACCGTTGTTTTATAGGTCTTTAGCAAATTAAAATATATTTTAATGAGTCAAAAAGAGTTCAAAATTAAAAAAAAGATTGTTATAAATTTTGTACATTCATCGTATTTTATTTTTAATCAGTCCATATGCGTGTCATGTTGATACAGTGGTAACGTCACCAGCTTTGAATGCTACAGTTTTGCTTTCGGTTTCGAATGTAATTGATGGCACTTAAATACTTTTTTTTATTTTACTTTTGAAATCACGACTCTATAATAATATATGCAAAATCAGGACAAATCAAAATGTCATATTAAAGCATATTTTACGACCGGCCAAACCTGGGCCTTTCCATGCTTGTTTTGTAAGTAAAAAAAAATGAACAATGAAACACAATGAAAAGAAGTAAGAACTAGTGGATAACAAGTAGATAGGGTTAATTCCAAATCATACGACATGGCATGACAATATTTATATAAATAAACATACTACATATATATCATTAAATACATGCACACACATAAAAATACACATACACATACACGCATATATATAATTTTAGTCATTCAATAAATTATAAAGTTTATGACGTGAAATGTTTACATTTCAAATTAAAAGAATTTTATTATTCTATTTAAGACAAAGAATACATTTGAAACATTATAACTCCTTATCCTATAGGATTTCGATGTATACCATTCCTTCAGAGGAGAAAATATTAGCAAATAATTATAATGGTTTACACCTTATTTGCTAAAGTCAGTGAGGCATGGAAAATCACAGTTAAAAGTAGTTTAAGTATTTAAATGTCATAGAGTAAGGGAAGTTAATGAAAAGGCTATAACAATTCAATTCCAAATTGCATGGTAAACTCCAAAGTGAATATCTTTGATAGCAGTGTGATAAAATGATCTAAACTGTATTTTGAGTAATCCACATCACAAGGTAATGGTCCGAAGTAGGCAATTTCCTGGAGCAATTTTTCTTTGTTTATATAATGGGTCCGGTAAAAAAAAATTATATAGGTCCGGTGGATCTGTTTATTAATAAACATGTAATTTAATATATTTAATATTTTTATAATTATAAAACATGAGCTTCAATTTGGATGTGAATTTTTATATCCTTTTCATTAACTTCCCTTACCCTAAACATTACACTTCATAATTTTTTTAATTTATTGAATGATTAAATTTGATTTATTTGCTCTATTTTGTATATCGAGCAATTTTTTTATTTAGGTGGTATAGTACTTATAGAATATTATTGCCAATACTATTTTGTAAAACTTATAATCACAGGTTTTCAATACCAGTTGATTGTTAAATAACTTTATTCTAATATATATATATATATATATATATATATATATATATATATATATATATATATATATATAAATTATCATGGCCAGTTAACCGGCGTTGCCTGGTGGAAGCATACCCCTCTCCTCTCGTAGAAAATTTAAGGTTGGGTTGTTGTTGGTTGTATTGTATTTGTTATTTCCCCACACCCAACCTCCTCATGTTAAGAATTACTTTTGGAATAGACACCCCAACCGTCCGTATGGTAAAATTGGCTTTCGCAATGGTCACCGGCAACATCTCCATATTAAAAACGGATTTCGGAATAGACTCTTCATTTTGGTAGTGGAGTGACTGTCCGAATATTTGCCACAAATTTAACCTTGATGATAGCTCTCAGGTCCCCACGCGCAAATACTTTGAACCAACGAAGACATTTGGGGTTGGCAGTGTCGGTTGAATATAAGATTTGTTCAAAATTACTAGTATTCGCCAATTTTAAATGAGATTTTCTGACTCAGCATCGTGGAAAACGTATAAAATCGTACTTTTAAAAGGAAAGTGTTTTTTTTTTACATAGTCAGCACCACTTATCAAGGCCAAGCGGCCACTCGAGGATAAGGGTTAAAGAGTGTACACTAGAAATTGGACAATATAGTAATCATTAGTAATGGAAATTCGGTAAATTTGTTAACTTATATGGAACGGCTCACCAAGAACTTGTTTACGTTAGACTTGAAGAAAACCATATTTTAGTCAGCTGGAAAGCAAGAAACCGGAAGACAATTTCACAGGCGTGCAACTCTATGAAAAAATCTTTGTTCATGGAATCTACGTTTAGGTTTAGACACAGATAACGAGTGGGATGAATTATTGATAGTGTTTTCAGTTAGACGAGTGTTTCTTGTGAAAGTTTGGCGATGGGTGGACATAGACTGAAGCTCAGTCGAACACTTTTCATGAAAATAACGATACAGTAGAGACAAACTAGCAACATATCTTCTGTGAGATAGAGGTTGACGGGGAAGAGAAAAGGATATCTCCTACGAGGCTACAAAGTCTATTTATTTATTTGTTGCTGTTGTTGTCATTGACATCCCAAACCTCCTCATCTAAAGAGCGGCTTTCTGATTGGACCCCCCCACTTTCTCTGTCACCTGCAAAACTCCAATATTAAGAACGGCTCATTGAATATGCACCTCATCCTGTGAGTGCGGAATGAGGGAGTTATCAGAATGTTTGCTTCATAATTAACCTTGACAATCGCTGTCAAGATCCCAAGGCACAAATACTAAGCAACAAAAAGGGCAATATAGGTACAATGTGTATATATTTTCCCGGTCATGACCGATGGTGGTGGAAGTAATTTAGATTAAGAGGGAAAATATGAAATACTTCCTCTAAAAATACTTAGATCGTCATAATGCTTCTCCTAGGATGTAATGTAAGATTTTATTATAATGAATAAATGTGAATAAAACGGTGTTCTAATGTGGTATCTGTTATTGCAAACCTACGGTAATTTGGTCTAGAGGGGCATTTCTGCAACCAAAGTAGCCTCGTCGCAAAAAATATCTTCATAGTTCAGCTATTAACGGTAGAGGCAAAAATAAGTCGTAAGCTTAACGTTTTAGTTTCGATTCTCGGTGGTGGCGCACGAGTAATTTCATTTTACTTTTAAAATCATTACTATATATTGTGTCCAATACAATATAATAAATACAAAATCTGCATGAATCAAAATATCATATTTAAGCTTATTTTACGACCTGGCAATCTCAGGTGCTTTTCTAGTACAAACACACATCCACACACAGACACACACACATATATATATATATATATATATATATATATATATATATATATATATATATATATATATATATAATTTTTTTGAAAAAGAAACCCAGCAGCGTGCTCAATTATAAAGAAACTCCGAAAATAAAAGCGTATTATAAATTTTTGGTTTACAGAAAGTTTTAGATAAATCATTGGTACCGTCGGTTTCCAACCCGATAATTAGGGACCGTTCTTGATACCTATATCAAGTCCTCTTAAGCCAATACTCATCGATGGGAGATGAGTATTGGCTCATTGGAATATATATATATATATATATATATATATATATATATATATGCGTGTGTGTGTGTCTTTATATCTCTCTTTAACACATTTCTATCCCAAACAACTGTCATCAAATATAAATTTACGAGCTACCCAATGTATTCATTTTATCTCATGCATTCTGACAATATAATCGTGGTGTCTGCCTTGCAATAAACACTAAGGACACAGTATTTATTTCATTTTATTGCGAATTATGGAAATTAAGGAATGAAAAATAAAATCTTAATATACGATTCACAACTTAGATGCAAATCGATGTAAACTCCTCTTTCATTCAGGGGCGAGGAAAATCGTCACTTTTCTTACGCCTTCCTTATCAATTGATGATACGTCTTCGACAATCAGACTGGTGGAAAATGTGCATTAATGTTGTCTATTTTTCTGTCGACCTCTTGTATTTGTTCTGTTCAGCTTTTGTTTTCGTTTTGGGAAAGAGGATATTTTATAGTTTCAATGTTTCGATTCCGACAGGGTTTCTCATGCTATTGTTAAAGGGCGGGAGGGCACCATCTTTTTTGTTGGCTTATTTCTACAATTTGAAAAGCATTTTTATAGAATGTAATCTAATGAACTTGGTGCACTTGTGCTATTTCGACGTACATATCTTCAACAAACTGCTTAGCAACAAAATCACACTCTTCACTGTTGAACTCCCTAAATGCCAGGCAGTTTTCTACTCCAATAGTTTTTTTCTCCCAAACAGCTAGACTTTGGAATACCCTTTCTGCTACAGCTCTGATAATATAACTGCTTGTTGTTTGTATGTTGACTGCATTAGCTGGCTGTAAAAGAGGTATGTAGAGTAAAGGGGGTTAATTACACGTGCTTAAATAACGACTTGCTGCCACAATGTATATTTTAGAAGCAAGTCATTATTCAAGCACGTCTGATTGAACAAGACTGTTTTCTTTTTTCCGATTTTGTTGAATAACTTTTCTATTCGCCGCGTTGCCTTTTTTTATTTTGACTGGCATGTTGTATATTATAGCGCCCAATAGTTGTTATCCTGATATATTCTCCTCAAACGCTTACACACACATATGTATATATATAGATAGATATACATATATAATATTATAATAAACATGGCAGCCGAAATAAAAAAGACCAAAAAGAACTAAGGCATGTCCAATCAGACGTGCTTGAATATATATATATATATATATATATATATATGTATATGTGTGTGTGTGTGTGTGGAGTCGGGACAGGTGAAAGTAGGAAAACACGACGACTGGTGAGACTACGAAGAACAGTTATATCCAGAACACGGTTAGTGATACACGAAGATTAGTAAGTCCGTTGGGAGTCGTCTCTGTACGATATCCGGATAGCTCTCATTGAGCGGTCTATACTTGCTGGTTATATGGCTAATGGATAAGTCCATCTTAGTAATTAAAAGGGGGGGTGTATGTCCCTCACAACAATATATATATATATATATATATATATATATATATATATGTATGTATTAGAGTAAAATAAACGGAATATATTAATCACAGGTAGATAGGAGAAGAAAGAAATATAGGCAATATATATATATATATATATATATATATATAGAGAGAGAGAGAGAGAGAGAGAGAGAGGGGGATAAAAATATGTAAAACCCTTTAGAACGCGAACCTTAAACCATAAATACTAGGATCAAGTGCGTATTCCGTTATACTAAGGACTTCAGCTAAAATTGCGTGCTATTGTTACCGCTTTAAATGATGTCGATTACTTTTGTTGATATTTTAACGATAATTAAACTCCGAATTACCCAAGATAGTAAATAATAGTTTTCTCTTAGAAAGATCGCCCATATTTTTGGACGTATACAATTAAATATTATAATGTAAGCTGTGGCTCGTAGCATAACGGCTCTCAGTACCCTAGGAATGGGAATTTGAGAGAGAAGAAGAATTAGAAGTGGAGCAATTAAGCTCCGTCGGCCTTGGAGATAAGTCGTGTACATGGGGTTAAAACACAAATAATCCCGGTTGTAGTTGGTACACTAGGTGTAGTATCAAGTTGTCTGGAAGGAAATTTGAAAAAAAAACTACGAATCCCCGATGTTCTGGGCGACCTTAAGACCTCTACTATTATAGGTACTACCAATAGCCTTAAGAAAACCCTTGATCTTTGAAGCTCCGTGTTTGGAGCCAGAATTGAGGGAAAGTCCTCTTTTTAGGGAGACATTGGTGAACGAAATTAGAATTATTATTATTGGCTCACATATTGTGATGTTCCCTTGAAACTTAGTGACAACAAGTCTCGCCAGGTTTCCAGTATTCTCCACCTCCTTCGATAACATTTGCAAATAAATTTTCATTATCCGAACAGTTGCTTGCCATTCGTCTTTCGTTGGCAGCGGCTTTGGGCCTTCACTGGAATTCAAGTGGCAATAAACCTCCCCAAGGTCCCAGTTGTGTTCGCATTTTTATTATTATTATTATTATTATTATTATTATTATTATTATTATTATTATTATTATTATTATTTTGTGGTTGCTGTGTTGTTTGTGTTGTTATTATTGTTGTTATTTCTGTGGTTTGTTTGTTGAGTATCATTCATGATGGTGATTTTTGTTGGCATCCGTTGCCCTAATATCCTTCTACAAAGAATTATTTCTAGAAAGATATCGGGTATAAGAGAGACCATATGAAGATTGCCAACGAAAGTGAAATTTTTTATGGTTTTTTTTTGTGGAACGAACTGGATTCGAACCTGGGGCATCGTATACCACTTAGCCACCTTCATGTAGCTATGGTGGTTATTAATAGCAATTACACAACATCTACATTTTCCTGTCCATTCTTATGAGATCAGCCCACGAAAGACGGAAACAATGGATGTGTGATTGCGCGTTGATAAAATTAGCCCTTAAACGAACTTGGCGAGACGGACATATGTTCCGATTATCATGCGAATTCCCGCGTACAACTCGTTAATCAACTCATTTATGATAAACCACTTTTGCAATCTGCCATGTTTATCGACTCTAAAGTTAACAGAATTCACAGACTTGAGACGAGCCTGTGTAATTCCCATGTATAGGCTGACCGTAATTGTCTCCGCCTATTTTGGTTTAAACCTTACTACTCGACTTCTATACAAGAATACATGCTATGCAAATAAGTTGATTAAATATACATATAATATACATCCGCCGTTATTGTGTCGTCGTTTTTCATAACGTAGATTTAATACCTGCGATTTTTATTTACATCGTCTGATCTAATTGACTGACGTTGCTAAAGATTATCTTAACTTTTCTTTCTCTTTCTCTTTTTGTTTACTCAAGATCAGAGGAGAGAGAGTCACAGAGATCGTGGTCGTTTACGGTCTTCGAAGTGCTACCATAGATGGTAGTGTCGTCAGCATACATGTCTACAAATGATCTAAGGATGTGGTTTGGAAGATCATTGATGTAGATCAGGAAGAGAGTTAGACCCAGGATGGCCCCCTGAGGTACTCCAGCATTAATACCGAGATCTTCTGATTTCTGCCCATCAACCACTACTCCTAAGAACCTATCAGAGAGAAATGATTTAATAGTTGAGAAGATATTTCCAGCTATACCATGACTGGAGATCTTGTGAAGTAGACCTTTATGCTATACCCTATCAAAGGCCTTTGATATGTCAAAAGCAATTGCCCTAGAGAGGAAGCCTATGTCGAGGGATTTGCTAATCCTATGAGATATAACTGTAAGCACGTCTGCTGTAGATCTAGCAGAACGGAAACCATATTGCATATCTCTTTTGGTTTGTCTTTCTATTCTACTAGATTTAATTTATGCTTTTTTTTCTTTTCTTTTTTATGTTTTTTCTCTTCTTTTTCTTTCTTTTATCTTTATAAATTATTTCCGTTTACTTTCTTTCATTCTTTTTATTCTTTACCGTCATTCGTTGTTTTTATCTTCATAAATTTGTGTGGAGGACGGTTTCACATCAACTGCGATTAGCTCATTGCATTAATATCACATTATATATTTTTATTTCATTTTCTTTGTTTATCTAATTGTCTGGCGTTGCTAAATATTACTTTAGTTTTTTCTTTTCGTTTTTCTTTCTTTTTTTCGTTAAATTTTTCCATTTCTTTTTTTTTTATAATTCCTTCTTTTCTTTAATTTATCGTTATATTTCATTTTTCTTTCGTTTCATTTTTCTTTCGTTTCTTTTTTCTTCCATTCTGTTTACTTTTTCCCTTCATTCATTTTCTTTTCTTCATCTTCTTTCATTTTTGTCTTTCTTTTTTTTTTTGTCTTGTTTGGCTAATCTTTTCTCTTTACGCTTTGTTTTGTGTATTTTTTCGGCGGAAAGTTGTGACTAAATCCGTTTAAGTGTTTATTTCGAAAATACAACAAAACTATTTACGATAAATTGCGCTGACGAGCAAAAATCGCCTGCAGGTTAATAGACATCAGAGATTGCTCTAATGATGCACTGAGGTTTTCTGAATAGTGAATCGTCATCATCAGCAGCATCAACATCAATCAGCATTATCATCATCATGATCAACCATCATCAATAGTCTTCATCAATCATCTTTATCATCTTCATCATCATCATCATTATCATCGATAACTATCATCATCGTCGTCGTCGTCGTCATCATCATCATCATCATCATCATCATCATCATCATCATCATCATCATCAATACGGAGTGGAACTATACAATTGTCGCCCTAAAAATAGATAACCTGATTTTATTTCTCTTTGATAAAAACCGGTTTCTTTCTTTTTTTTTTTTGTTGCATACCATCTACTAGTTGGCCAGTTGTGTACAACTCCCAAGAGCGATAGGGACGCTCTGTCCTACCTGAAAGGGACACAATGTTAAACAAGCGATATTCGAAATGCGTCACTCATTCTCTCTACCGATATAAGTTATGATAACGGGAGCATTGCCAGCACCCTCAAAATGCAAATCCGGACGGTTCAACGCTTGTTCAACTAAGTTTCTGGCCAGGATTATAGTCTTTGGTGTAGCTTCAAGTGAAGACTACGTTATGCCACCTGAAATCTTCGAAGCCGGCTTGAAAGTCAACATCAAAGTGTACCAGGATGGTCTGAAGCGTATGGTGGTCCCCTGGTACAATCAAATGGCTGCTGGAAAACCCTACGTATGGCAGCAGGACATCTGCCGACCCATAAGTCCGAAGAGACGCAGGCTTAGCTTCAGAAGGAATGCTACGGTTTGTACGTTTCTCTTACTGGTTCCCCTTCCCCCGACCTGGTCCCGCTGGACTACTACGTATGGTCATACATCAAGAACATCACCAACATGACCTCCTAAAACACCAAAGCCAGCTTGATTGCCACCATCTGCCGAGAATTCTCCAAGCTTCCGCCGACGCTTGCGGAAAAGGCATGCTTCCAGTTCCGGACCTATATCGAGGCGGTGGTATAGGCTGAGGACGTCTACATTGAATATATGCCAGCTCTACTACATAATCAATTTTCCTGAATTGATTTTTCTAATAAAAGTTTTAAACTAAAGCTTTAGTGGTGCTTTCATTAGGGCGACATATTTATCGTTCCAGCTTGTAATCATCATCGTCAATCCTCCTCCTCATCATCATCATCATCTCAATCATCAACAATAATCATCATCATTATCAATAATAATCATCACCACTCATCATCAATAATCATGATAAATTATCTTCATCATCAATCGTCATCATAATGCAGCATCATCATCAATCATCATCATCATCACTACCACCAGCAGCAGCGGCAGTAGCCGACAATGGTCATGATCAAATTGGTCAAATTCTACATGTTTGATTCTGTTTCCTTATTTTCTTTATCATTTTCTTTCTTCCTTTTTTTTCGTCTTTTCTCATCACGTGCACTTTTGGTTCTTTTTTATCCTTATACTGCGTTTGTTATTTTTCTTTCGTTCCCTTTTTATTTTTTCATATATGTTTATTTTCATTCATTCTTTATGTTTCCGTTTTTCTTACTTTATTTTCTACTTTATCGCCTTCTTTCTTTTTCCTTCTTTCCGTTATCCATTTCCTCTTCTATTTAAATTTTCGTTTTCGCGCCTTCTTGTTTCTTTCGCTATTTCACGATTTCTTTCTTTGTCAACTTTCTTCCTAACAATAAATATTTCTTGTTTCTTTATTCCCTTTTTTCTTCCTTTTTTTATTCATGCATCCCTATTTTGAAAAAAATCTAATTGAGTAATAGAATTATGCTCCCCCGAACTGTGCAAGCAAGCTCGTTGTTCAGCCTAGGCACTTAGCAGTTGAATATGGGTCTCAGTCTGTGATGAGGCCATCTTGGATAAGCAGATAAAATTGCATTCCGCGTACGCAAACTGTGGAATGACTTCATCACCCTTATTTTAAAAAATGTACGCATTCTAAAAAAATTCTAGTACATTTTTTTTCCTCTATATCTACACAACCACACGGATGAGAAAGATCAGGCTAAAAGACTCCTTTAGTTAGCCTTTCCAACTGACATCACAATTATTTATTTTTATTAGATCAGACCCTCTCTGATCTTCTTGGCATTTATTTTTTGGGTGTAGGGTATTCCTCCCCTGATCCACGTCAGCTACTTTATCCAGTCACCCTTATGCCGTAAACTAGAGGTTTCACTTAACCTCTTTCGAAATTGACGACTCCTTTCGTCCCAAAAGTGCCCTGATCGTATCCTTTGCCCGGTTGTTCTGTTAAATATGGCTTTGTTTTCATTTTGTAATTATCTTATCTTTTCCGGGACATCTCAATGCTCATAATTAATCTTTGTGTTTGGCTTCCAAATTTTAAGATATACCTTTCATCACACATATTCACTTGTATTTCCTTGCTCGGACTCTTGGAATCCCGATGAAGATTTAGAGAATATCATCTTTAACTAATTAATCCCCAACCTTTGCATTATGATTCCTATTTGCGCCTAAATTCTAGCTAATGACCCGATTTTTGTGATTTTCTTTTCTCTCATCAGAACTTCCAAGATCCAGCAGAGATATCCCGCATTCATGCATCTCTAAAAAAATATTGTATATCTTCTTACGTACCTACGGTATATTTTACTTTTCTCTCGCAATATGTGATTTGCCTACGGTACCGACTCTCATAGGTCCCTGGTACCCTTAAGGATTCTCGTATCCTCTCCACGCCTGCCTCTAATTAATTGAGCCAAGTCTTACCTCCTGCTTGGAATCGTCACGTCCGACCAGCTTTTTTTCCAAGCACTCGATTTCCACAGGGTCCATCTTATTCTCTGAAGGGGGCACCTCTAATGCTTTCCCGGCAAGTTACTCTTCTTGCGAAAAAAATATGTATGAACTTAAAAAAAACCCACAAAAATCAAATTATTAAAAAAAAAGAAACTCTCTCTTTTGGCTTATCACATCTGTAAAAACTTCTCAAAAATACCCACTTACGTAATTGTTTATTTTTGTCCCCTCTAAAATTCTAATTTATTCTAGGCCAACCATCTTATCAGTATAATTAATCTTATGTTTCCTAGTTTTAAATGACTAAGTTGTTTACAAAAACCGATATCTATTAAGATAGGTGTAATTACATAATCAAATCATACTTTGAAATTGTATTTTTAAAAAGTTTGATTGCTTTACTTTGTTGAATATCATTATTCTGCTATCTCCAGGCGCCCTTTGTCAAACCCGATAATATTTCTATCAAACTTGAGAATATCTAAAGCATTCTGAACAGAACATTTTATTTAATCCACGAGGGTAGCATACTCTCGGCCTGTTTGCCATAACCAGATAGAGGTTGAGTTGTTGCTTCGCGACGTTTCAGCCAACTATTTCTCTAGCCTTCGTCAGGTGGTAACCGCGACGGGATAGGAACTCCGAAACTTCTAACTACATACTCAGCAATTACTGCCTTCCATAAAAGGTATCTCACAACGTTTTGCCCAAGTAAGCCTCTGGCCGACTTTGGGTAGGATTGAAACCGCTATCTTACCCAAAGCCGGCCAGACGCTTACTTGGCCAAAACGTGGTGAGACAATAACTATGGAAGGCAGTAATTGCTGAGAATGCAGTTAGAAGATTCGCAGTTCCTATCGCGTTGCGGTTACCACCTGACGAAAACCAGAGGAATAGTGGCCGAAACGTCGCGAAGCAACAGCTAAACAGATGAGGATAATATCTTGCAATAAATAGATTAATAAATAATACTAATTTCAGTAATAAATTCTAATTAAATAATATACAGATAGAGATTTTAAATCATTTGTTGTTATATTTTTAGTATCGCTGATTGAATTTTTAACCCGAAGAAGAGGGGCAATTTGAACATAATGTACTTAGTGTTTTATCCGTAACGCTGCGTTGTAAGAATAACATTCAGGGTGAGAACAGTAGTCCGAATATTGCAAATTATCCTTATTTAATAGTCTTTACTATTATATAAATGGAATTTTGTCTGTGTAAGAGAGAAAGAGAAATAGTGAGTTCCTTATGGATTCGAAAACGTCTCGGCCAATTCTTATGAAATTTCACACGAATGCTACTGTATGTGCCTGGCACTGTTTTTAGATAAGTTTTTTATCGGAATGTCTTCGATAAGTACCGATAATCAAAATAATCCAGTGAAAGAAGGAACAGACGCTTTTGACCAAAGTTAACACCTTACACAGCCTAACATCACAAATACATTTGAGAAGTTTTATTACCACACAAGCTGAAACGTCCGAAATATAAAACTAACAGTAAATTCTTTGATATGGCAGGGGCGCGTTCGAAACAAGTGTTTATGTTTAAAACACAATTGTGCTATGATACCTAACTTTTTTTATTTTAAATTTAAATTCAAGCTATTATCACAGCACAAGCAGTAAGGCCAGGCATATAAAATCAACAGTACGTTCTTTGATATGACGGAGGCGTGTTCGAAATGAATGATTCTGTTTAGAACACAATTGAAGTATTATACTTGATTTTTACATTTTAAATAATAATGGTGTTTTGGTTCATTCTCATTTGTTTCTTTCTCTTCATTCCTTTTTATCCTTTTCTTTCTTTCTTTTTCTTGTCTTTCACCGTTTTTTTTTATAATCATCCCTTTTCACGTTTTCTCATTTGCGTTTATAATTATTATTCCTTTCGTGTTCTCCTTTTTTCACCTTTTTTTTACTTTTTGTCTTTCGATCCTTTTTCTTATTACTTTTTCGATTTTATTTTCATTCGTTTCCTTTCTTTTCTTTGTTTTCTTTTTACCTGAGAGTCACATCTTATCAAGTCCCGAAGGCCACTCGCGAGTAATGTTTAATAAACATAAGGTGGTAGTGTAGTAGTCACTAATGGTGTAAATTGGGTAGAATCTGATTATTAAAGAGGATGGCTCAACAAAACTAGTTTACATTAGATTTGAAAGCTACCATGTTTTGTTCCACTACCACTTTACCTTACTGCGTTTTTGGATCGAATAAATAATCGATAAATAGTAAATAAAGACACGTGTAAATCACGAAGAGCCGAGAAACACAGAGTTAGTGGCAGCATTTTTGTTATTATGCTTTTTTGGTGTGGGTGTCGGCGTCAATCGTTTCTTTTGTTAATCATGTGTTAATCAAGTAAGTTTTTTGTACAATGGCAGAACTAACCCAGATTTGATATATTTCAGTCAAACTCGTGTAATTCCCAGGTGTAGGCTGACCCTAATTGTCTTGAACGTTTGTTTGATCTTAGAAACTCGACTTACATACGTGAATGCATGGCATGAATATTAATTGAGTAAGGGATGCTCATGATTAGAACATACACGTGTACACATTTGCAATACCTTGCTTTAAACATAGCATTCAATTCGTTCGTCGTTTTGTAAATGTTCTACTTAGCTCATCTGGTCACGCTTTTGGTGATTTCCTTAATTTTCTTCTTATTTTAAAAGCATTTTTTTCTATTTGCATTTTTCTTCTGTTCGTCTTTCAAAAATGTTTTGTATTTTATTAACGTTCGTTTTTTCCCCAATTTCTTCTCCCGGTTTCGTTATTTTTATTCATGCGTTTTTCTTTTATTTTTCATTCCCTTTTTAAAGTCTCATTCATTGTTCTTTCGACTGGCATTTTTTTCTTTTGCTCAGTTCTACTAATACATAAGAAAATAAACAAACAAATAAATAGATATAATATACCGACGCCATTATATTATGAGTAAGAATCTTTATCAGAAATATTTTATAATAAAAAAATAATTTATATATTTTAGTATAGATATGTTGTTAAACGTTTATTGCTTTAGTTTTTTTTTCTTTTTTTGCTTTCATGCATTATACGTTTGTTTGTTTTTTCACTTAACATTCGACATTTATTCGTCCTTCTTTTCTTTTTGGTTTCCTTTGAAAGGTCTTCTTCATCCTTGTTTTCTTTATTTTTTCCTGTTCTATATTCTTTTTCTTTGTTTCCCTTTTCTTTTCCTTCTTGTACATTCCCCTGATTTCTATCATTTTCATTCTTTTACCAGCGATCTTAGCGACAGATTTGATGTGCGGGTTCAATTTCAGATCAAGGGTGAAGGCCAGTCCCAGAAGCTTGTCACATCATGGAGCTTCCCCAAGACAAGAGTCGCTCATTTCGATTGGGGCGTAGTGGCGGTCAGAACGATTATGATGAAAAGAGAGAAGTTTTTGTTTTCGATGCTTTAAAATCAACCAATCATCTTTTTCCCCATTACACCACGTCTTCAGAATCAGGAGATAAAAAATCAGAAGGACCTTGCTCTTTTCTGGCATTTAGAGTATTGTCATAGATTGTGGTGTCGTCTGCATGAAAGCCTACGAATGACATAAGCCTATGATTTGGGAGATCATTTATGAATATCAGGAAGAGAGTTGGGAATGGATTAAACCCTGAGGAATGCCAACGTTAACACAATGAGTTTTATTATCTTCCTCGATTTCCTTTATAGAACTGCTAGACTTTGGAACTCCCTTCCGAGATTCTGCTTTCACAACTGTACTGACATGCAGTAAGTGTAATGTGAACAGACATCTTGTTGCTCATCTCTCGTCATAATATCCCTGCAACTTATGTCCCCGATAGTAGCCCACTACTTTAATGTGCAACTGTGCCTTGTTCGGGGTGAAAATTGAATAATAAAAAGGTTGTCAGATTGGCATTTTTAATGACGAATTTTGCAAATTGGCCTTTTGTGAAGCACTTTGCTTTTCAAAAATTATATTTGACCTTTTTCAAACTGTAACTTATTAAGAAAAGAAAAAAGGCGAATATTAGGTAGATGAAATAGAAGTTATTCACTTACACTATACATAATTATTAACGTTACAAAACCGCCCCCTTTGACAACATCTGGTCAAACAAACACCCCAAAATAAATACTTTTTTAAAAAAAAGTTGTAGATATTCGTTATTCCGGAAAACATTGATTAAAATTATCCCAACGTTGTGGATATTTGTTTTGTAGTTATTTGACGTTTAGCTGAACATACAACCAAAAATACAGATAATAGGAACTCGTGAGATCACCATGAACGCCTTCCCCAACAAATCCAATCACAAACCTTACTGAAATTTTGGAGGACGTAATACTGGAGAATACCACAGAGGTATATGATGAACCAGCAATACAGATTCCAAAAAAGAAAAGAAATATACAGAAATCAAGCTAGAAACAAGAAAACAAATGTAGAAACAATGTAAAACAGGAGGAAAGTTCACGGAGCAGCTTAACAAGGAGTATATAGACAAGAACACTTCACTCCTTCACTCTAAATTGGGAGACTTATATTGATTCGGAAAGACTTATTGCAGATCAGAGCTTACTCACAAATGAATTAAAAAATGGCTACAAACAAGATAGTTTATTATTATTTTGCACTGTTCGCCACAACAAAGTTTGCAAATATTTTCATTGGAAAATCCGTGGAAAGTTAGAGCTTGACAGCTCGTCAAAACATCTATGAAAATGAACCATCAGGCGGAAAGGTGAAGGTGTTCTATGAGAAAGACACAACGGCGGAAATATACACAAAAGACAGGATCATCAAGCCATATATTTTTATCTTGAACCAACACGAAAGAACCATCGTTATTGATGGTGCCGTTTCAGATGACTTTGGCCTGAAATTATCATGAAGTCAAGAAATATTTAAAGGCAACATAGTATCTGAAAGAAATAAACATTATGATAGTTGTGGTTGGAGCAACTGGCCTAATAAAAAAATCTTTAAAAAAATAATTAGCCATAATCCCTGGAAGACCAAATTGTAGGGAAATACAGATAGCAAACATAAACAAAACAACGTCTGTTCTGAAAAAAAAACCCTCACCCCTAGACAAGGTTCAAAAGAGAGTCGCCAATCTAATAGGTCTTGAACTGTCATATAAGCTTCAGCCTCTGCCCCATCGACGAAATGTTGCATCCCTCTGCCCGTTCTCCAAGTACTTTAATGGTGAATGCTACGACGAACTGCAAGCACGTGTACTCTCTCGACGTAAATACCCACTACAAACCCGACAAGCAGCAAAATTTCACCCCATTACAGTTGAGATCCCTAGATGTGAGACAGCCTTCTACTCCAGTAGTTTCTTCTCCAGAACCGCCAGACTTTGGAATTCCCTTCCGGGTTGCTGCTTCCCCAACTGTACTGACATGTAGAAGTGCAAGTGTAACGTGAACCAACATCTTGCTGCCCAACTTCCCGCATAGTACCCCTGCAGCTTATGTCCCTGATAGTAGCCCCCTACATCAAAGTGACAATGTGCTTTGTTTGGGATGAAAATATAATAAAAATAAATCAAAGCGTAATGAAATCAATTATTAATTTGAGGAGGACGCTGCTGGATCGCTTGAAACTAACTAAAGTAAATTAAAAAAGAAACTGCTTTTTATATAATACATAATGTTAACCACTGTTTGATTATGTTATTCTCTCTTTAATTTTTTGGCTCCCAGTATTGATCGAAAAGCAACCATGTTTTGTGACTGTCTGTGTTTTCATCTTCCGTTAGTCCGTTTCTCTATTTATCATTTGCCTTAGTTCAAAATTGGTTCATTAGTTTGCTACGGAATTTTGCATAAAATCGCATAACTAAAAATGCAAGAAAACCTACAGCGCCGCTATTTTCGAGCAAACCGTCTGTGACCCCAGAGGCCTTACAAATTCCCTTCGTTTGTATTTGCTTAACACGAAGCAAACATAAGAACTCATAGTTATTTATACGCAACATGAACTGGCGAACTTTAAAAATACCGAACACGTCTCGCGGACCCTATATAAAATGCAATTTGTTGTAAATATTTAAAAATCAATTCATTAGTTCTTGCCAAGAAATCAACCAAAATTTGTGATCGATGCTTATTTATACGATTGGTGTAGCGCCAATCGCCGAGGGATCACAATTTGCTATTCATTTTCTATCATATCGCACCTGATTCTACTGTTCTTTGCTTCGTTGTTTATTTCTCCAATTTCTATATTTTTTTTTTAGTTTTTTAATCCGATTTTATTAAACTGCGGAGGAATATCGACCATCTTCTGTATGCACCTTCCTTGGAGCCTATTTATTGGACACATTGCTTTTTCTGCTTCTTTTAAGTCGGTTCTCTTTATCGCCTAAGGTGTGTTTGCAAACCTGACTATTCTATGCTATGGCTTTACAAATCTTCTATCTGATCATGTATGGAGCATTATTGTCATATTTAAACTGATGAATATCCGTCGCATTTGAAGGTAGTTGATAAGATGCAGAAACAGATCTGCAATTTGATTGGTTCTACTCTTTCTTTTCAACCGCAACTTCTTTCCAACAGACGTTAAAAAGTAGCAGCGATACGCACACTTGGTAGGTTGAACCGACTTCCTCTCAAGGAGGAAGCATTATGGGTATATGAATTCTACAAGCGGTCCGCAGTAAATTGTATAACCCAGTCATGGGAGATGACGATGTTACGTTTTTGCAATTCTTGCATGAAGGTGTTGGCATACTCCTACATATAGCGCCTAGTATAAGCAAATGTTCACCCACCCGGTATTTATTAGGTACAATATTGCTTATCTTCGGAGATCTAACGAGAACCGGGGTGTCAATATAATGTATCCGTATATGTTTGACAGATGTTTTATAGTCTCAGTTTTTTTTTCTATAAGTATTATTATGCCATGTGTTCTTCAGAATTGTCTGACCTATTCCCTGCTTCCTTGGTTCCAGCTTGTTTTACTTGTTGGTCCACTGGTCTCCATTAATTAACTGATTTGCTATTTCATTGTAATACAGCTTTCTATTCTAGTCGTTTCTTTCCAAGAACTTCAACCTTGTGAAATTTTCTTCCTGCTGACTGTTTTCCTCCTGCTTTTAGCCTTTTCTTTTCAAAACTAAGAATAATAGGCATCTCCTGTCTTAGAAAAAAATCACTTTTTGTTCTTTTTAGTTCTTTAGATCAATTGGATTCATGTCTGGCGCGACATCTATGAAATACATATCCGAACTGAAACAGAATCACGTATTCATCCACATGATGGCCAAGTGCATGACGTAAAATTTATCTAACGGTGAGTTCCTACTTAGGAGTTTAGAAAAGTTTAGAGTTAATTATGTCATGCTATCCAGCTTACTGTCTTTTTCTAAATCGTCACCACTTATCAAAGTTAAAAGATACTCAAGAATAACAATCATGGTGAAATGACACCGTGATGATGGAGGTGTTTTGTTTTTTTATATACTTGGGCGTCACCACTTATAAAAGTCCGAAAGCTACTCGAGTATAAGGGTTAATGACTGTAAGGTGGTTGTATAGTAATCATGTAAGGTGGTTATATAGTAATGGTGTAAATTGGGTAAGATTAGATTATTTAAGAGGAACTCGTTTACATTAGACAATGCTGTATTTATCCGGGAAGCAAGTCAGCAGAGCAGTGTTTCTTTTTTCAAACGGTGGTCACCACATATCAAGGCCCGGAGGCCACTCAGGGATAAGGGTTATTGCAAGTACAGTACGTTAGTGTGGAGATTTGATGAAATGTTTACTTAAGGGGGCGGTTCATTAGGAATTTGTTAACGTTGCACTTGAAGACATCCAAGTTGTAGTCAGGTGGGAAGCAGGCAGACGGAACAGAGTCCAACAGGCGTGCAGTTCTATGAAAGAAGCTTTGTTCAAGGAATCCACGTTTAGATTTAGGCACAGATAAAGAGTGGGGGAAATTTTTCACATTGGATTCAGCTAGACGGGTTTTTTCTCTTTTTTGTTCCAAAGGCGGGCAGTTCTGGGAAAGAAGCTTTGTTCATAGAATCTAGGTTTACTCACAGATAGACAGTGGGGGAAATCATGATCGTTTTAAAGTCCAATGCAAACAAATTCTTGTCAGGCCGCCCCCTTACATAGTCAAATTATATTCAACTGGTATCACCATACACTCATTTATACTAATAACTCAATTTATGACCCAACCTCCGGCAAATTATCGTCGGCATATTTCAGCTACGCTACTTTTCAGCTGCCCAAGTCCAATGTAAACAAATTTATGTCAGGCCAATAATCAAATTCTAACCAACTGCCACCACGTATACTCACTTACTCTTATCCTCGAGTGGTTGTCGAGCTTTGATAAGCTGTGCCCCTTTTGTAAACAAAAAGACAGATAGGTGACGTATTATAACTACGTCTAATCAGAACATTTGAAATATTTTCTAAACATCATTTAATTCGAAACTAATGCATGTTGCTGAATGTATCTTCTGTTGTTTAAGGATAAATAAAAAATATCTTCAGTTGATAAAGTATAATAAAAGAGATATCGGCATCGAATAGAAAAAAATGCAATTTAACGCATCGGCAAACGAAGACAAGAAGACGCTGGTAAAAGACACGCCCAAGGTAAACAGTGAAAAGAAGGAGAGTTCTTCGCCAATAAAAAGTGTTGAGCAAGCGTTCTGTGTGCAGAAAATATGATAGGCTTCAGAGCTGAGAGGGAAAAGATAACAAAATACAAATACTTTGTGTACGATATGAAAAGAAACTGGAATCATAAGAAAATCTTCATCATTCCAATAATTAAAGAAGAACCGGGTATATGAAAAAGAATTTCCAAAACTCCTGTCGAGTATACCCGGTGAAGTAAGTGCAATAGAAATATGTTGGATAGTGGGGTATCAACACGAGGATATGTAATATAGGGGATTTTGGAACGGCACCACACGCTTATATATTGTGTTGGGGAGTTCTGTATAACATGGAGGGCGGAGTGTATATACTATGTATTCGTGTGTGTTACGAGAGTCTTATGTGTACCTGTTCGTCATAATGTATTTACGTGTGATCGTATAATTTTCAAAATGTCACAAAACAATTTATCTAGGGTATGCTCACATATGGCGACTAATAAAGGACGAATAAACAGTTTTGGCTCTTGCTAGACAAAGGAAGAAATACATTCAACAAAGGGACGAATACCATTTTATGTGTTTAAAGCACTTATCCAATAAGGAAACACACTTAGCCCATCTACGATTTTGTTGGACAGAAAGATGCAACGAAAATTCTAGCACGAACAACGAACTTCGTGTTTATTGCGACAACCTTTATTCCAAATGCTGTTCCCACTTTAGAATGATTAAACGCTGATATGGTCCTTTCCACATCTCAATTATCGATCGAAATTATTATTATTAGCAAGTTAGTTAGGAGTCTGTAATGGGCGGCTGCGAGAGACGGTTGACAGTATGGTGCCATCACGTCTGTCGACCGTCTGTCGCCCATTACAGCTGTCGCCTGTTACGGAGTCCTAACTAACTTCTCAACGTTTGACGTCTTGTATCTACATAACTCGTGAGGTAATGTATCTACATAACGTGTGACGTAATGTATCTACGTAACTTGTGACCATGTATCTACATAACTTGTAACGTCATGTATCTACATGTAACGCCATGTATCGACATAACTCGTGACGTCATATACCTACATACTTGTAACGTCATGTATCTACATAACTTGTGACGTAATGTATCTACATAACTCGTGATGTCATGTATCTACATAACTCGTGACGTCATGTATCTATAACCAAAAATCCTCGTCTGGTTTTTTGTCACGTACGTTTATTTATTAAAACCAAACATTCCAATCTGATATCATTAAACATCTTTCTAAACATTTTATTTTTTTTACATATTCCTGGTTTAATTATTTCAAGAAAAAGTGAAAGTCGAATTAGGGAGACAACACTACATGAGAACCAAGTATGGTTTTCCTAAATTGGAGGAGTTAGGATTTCTTTGTACCATAAATAATCAAAGTCTACCAAATTGGTACCGTTACCGAATACGACACTACCAACTTACATTCATAACCCTTATCACCGTGTGGCTTTCTGGCTTTAATAAGAGGTGGCTCCAAAGAAAGAAAAAAATAACTTCCACCCTCGCAGGAAAAGGGGTAGAGAAATAGCGAGATTTTGATCGAGTTTATCTGCACATATGTTTAAATACATGTTTAAAACATCGATGACATGAATTCAAGACTATGTTCCTCTTTACTATGCCTCCCCACGGGACAGAGTTAGACACCAGGGTCGTTTTTTAATGTGGAAAAAAGGAACAAAAATAAAAAAAAATGTCTCAGTCGTGAAGGATTTCTCCTCCACTGACAGGATACAAGAAATTGAAGTGCAGCATCTGAAGAACAGATGGTATTTATTTGCTCCCCCACCGAGCAAATTAGGCACAAGGCCAATTTTTAATGTGAGGAGTGAAGGGAGGGGGAAGGGGAAAAGGGGACCAGCTCCCGAGAGGTGGGAAATGGGAGCTGGTTAAAGGTCAGGCATGTGGGGTTGCCCCCACATCTGGTCTTTGCTTGCAGTATCTGCCGGAACAGATACTACACTTTGATCTTGGCCCGATGTTCTATACGTGTGAATTATTCTATTCAGGTGGGAGAGGGTTAGGGTTAGCATTGTATTAATAGTCTGTGTTCTGTGAGATCTATTTTCTTGCTTTGTGTGTTTCTGATTTCTGCTGGTCCCATTGACTTACATGTATTGGTACATATCTAGTTTACGACACAATCTTTGGTAAATTCCCGTCGGCATCTTCCAGCAGGTTACGTAAAATGCCGGAACGAATACTGTCACACGATGAATTCAAAATTTGGCATCTCTCCCTTCTTTATGTTAATAATGTTTTTATGATTAGAAAGCCATTCTTAACATAGGGGAAAACAATTATATCATGTGTCTTTTTTCGGATTTCATTAATTTTTTGTGTAATGAATTCCACGCTTTCATCTTGCCATCTTCTGACTGCTGATTGGCTAATCGCTTCGGCATCTTCCGGCTGCAGAAGTTGAGGACACAATGTTACCCGAAATTGAGCCATAAACCGAATAATTACTCGTGTATTTTGGGTATCGTAGTCCGTTATCTGAAATAAGAAGCACAAACATTCGCAGGATGCTGACCGGGTCAACTATGCTAATGATCTAAGTAAACTATGCTGATCATAACGTTTAGAACGTTATCTTGCTCCCCACGGCTACAGTATTTGACGTAATTTTTGTCATGGTCTTGTTGGTATATGTAAGACTTACTTTAGCCGTGATCCTTTAATAGGGAAAGTCTTTATCTATCTTAGTATTGCACGCATGTGGAACTCTGTTCCGTTTGTTTGCTTTCTAACTGACTACAATGTGGTCACCTTTAAGTTCAACGTGAACAAGTTCTTGATAAACCGTCCTTTTAAGTAATCCAACTTACCAAATTTCAACTACTAACGATTACTACGATATTGCCCCATTAACTACTGTACACTCCTTATTCTCGAGTGACCTCAAGGCCTTGATAAGTGGTGAATTCTTTGTAAAAATATCTTATATGAAGTAATAATACATTATAATGTAAATTGCATGTAATAGAAGTTTACAGAGGGGAATGTAGATGAACGTCTGTTTCATTGTCCTATCACTCGGAAACCAAACCGAAGTCTGTAGTTAATCCATCCATTTCCCTAATATCCTGTATATATTTTATTTACCACTTTTTCATAGAAGTTAGATATAAGGTTAACTATTGGTTTGTATGAAAGTCTTTGTTGTTCCACAAATTTAATTAGAACGTGACACATACACGTCTTAATCAGTGCTTTTAACCACGCGTTTAATCTCATAGGGTGATTTGTCACCCCAATTTTACTCAAGTGCTCATAATTCCTAGTTGGCAACTTATATACCTTCCTTCCTCCCAGTACTTCCCTGGGGCAGTGACGGTTATAACACACGTGATATGGCGCAGTTGTATCAGTTTTCCTTGGAGGTAAACGTCGCTTTGTTCTTCTGGATTGTCCAGTCACCCCAACTGACTAATGTAGGTTGGAATTCATGATGGATATATTTTCCTATTTTTCCATTAGAAATGAAAATTTGTACATATAAGTTTACATTATGATTTAAGTTACTCTGTAATATTTAATATGGAATTAATATGTTTTGGTATTTTATTTATCATAAGTTTTGATGGGATTATTATTTTATTTACAGTTTATTACACTTCCAGTCTTGTGCTTATGCGCTTAATTAATGTTATATCTTAATTTTTCCTTAGTTTTATAATTTATTTTATATTATTGATATCAACAGTTAAAGTATGTATGAGTGAACGAGGCATAAAAATAAATGACCAAGTTCAGCATTTGCCCCCGCCCCTCATTAAGGCCCAAAAGTCCTCAGGGGACATCAAATCCTTGTGAAAATGAACAAACGGTACAGTTTTAGGTCTTAACATATGTAAATTTGAGTTCTCCACCATGCAAAAAAGAAATGATTGTCCATCATTTGCCCCCCCATTTAGTCCCAAAAGTCCCCAAGGCCTTAGTATATTTAAATTTGAGTTCAGCACCATGCAAAACTGCTAAATAGACAAACAGAAATTTGTGGACAAATATGATAAAATAATCCCCAAAATGGAGTGTTTTATCAGCCCTAAAAGAGCCCCTGGGGCACACCCAAAAGTTATCGCGGATTATAGACAACTATAATTATATAGAAATCAGTTAGTTACAACTTTTCAGAAAGTTTTATAAAAATCTAAGGCATCATTTTATTTTTTGAATGAGCACAAAATTGTCAATTTTAGCCATTTTAACACGAAAGGGGGGGGGCAATCGAAGTTTTCCCGGAAAATCCATTCTGATAATTTTTTTTTACTGTTACTTTTTTTACTCATATCATGTTTAATGTTTGTGCAAAATTTCAAAAAATTCGAAGGCGTAGTTATTGAGAAAAGTGTGGACAGACGAACGGACGAACGGACAACAGTGAATTTATAGGCCCAGCCTCCTTTTGTCGGGGAACCAACAAAATACAAGCGATTCAAACTGTTGAACAAGGACCGTATATATATATATATATATATATATATATATATATATATATATATATATATATATATATATATATATATATATCCTGAACCATCAGGATAATTATATTTTATAAAATAACACTAAACATTTTTGTGTTATATAAACACCCCATGGGACTAATCATGTTTGGAACACCCAGGTGACTAACGCCCTGTAAGCCAGTGCCATCTCTTGTTATGTAAACGATCAAGTTTTTACTTATCTACAGACAATAAGAAACCGTTTCACGGAGTATTCGAAAACGAAGTGAAATAATTAAAATATTTACGGTTAAGTAAACACGGATAAAGGAATTTAAAAAAAAAACAGGAAAATGAAAAAAAGTCATAGCAATTTTTTTTCGTTAGTCAAAAATTAGTTTTCAAAAAATAAATATATCATTTGATTTGCCAGTAACAAGACCAGATATTAATTGCTTGCTGACGCCTGGAGATTTACATAGAGTTGCGTCGAGTTATTTGTCTTAATTTTTTGAAAAAGAGGAAAGACACAGACGGCCATTTTGCATATTTGTTTTGGTTTCGATTTTTGTGCTTGTATTTTTGGCGGTGAATTCGGTTGTCAAGGGCTACGCACACATGTGTTCATTGAGAATTTGAAAAATGCGTCAAAAGCTGAACAAATTAATGCAAACAATCAGTTCAAAAACGTCAGTTTCAAGTGAGCGTCGATTGGAATTGGATATTTCTGCGCATGGGCAAAATTAAAAAAAAAGAAAAGCAAACGCATGCGCATACAGATTTTAAAATGTCTGTTAGCATAAATATGGTTCTACTTAAAAATGTTTCTTTGTTTACAGTCGCTACATATTGTAATTATGCGCTATACACACACACAAACACACACAAACACACACACAAACACACACACATATATATATATATATATATATATATATATATATATATATATAGAGAGAGAGAGAGAGAGAGAGAGAGAGAGAGAGACCAAACACTCAAACACAAAGACACAAAGATACACGTACACACAAAATGTCTTTCATGCATAAGTGTATATATATATATATGTGTGTGTGTGTGTGTGTGTGTGTGTGTGTGTAAGAGAGGTTGTACACACACACATATATATATGTATATAGATATATATGATGTATCTGTGCTTACTTGAAGCTTATTAATTAGTGAACTCTAAAGAAGAACTTTTAAACAAAAAAATTGATGCTATACAGAGTTGTCTTTATAGAAATAAATTGCTGCTCTCATGCATTAAACCTGGTTGAAATAAATTTATAACGGAAATCTACAGTATGTACTAACAGTAAAAATAGAAGAAGAAGAAGTACCAATTACTTTTATATTAAAATTCAAAACGGTGAAATATTTAAATAAGTAAGTTAGTTTTTAACTTCACATGATGGAAATTAAATAATTATAACTGAATTGGGAGAAATAGTAGTAGTTTTAATCTTAATGGAAAAATGAAGTTTAAACCCTAGTAAATTCAACAGCAAAAAAAAAAAAAACAAAAAAAAACGCAAGAGTGATCAAATGCCATAAATTGTTGGGAAAAAAAAAATTAAAATTATTTTTTTGTGATATTTAATATTGAAAATATTTTTTTTTAGATATAAATTGATTGGCTATCATGAAGGTTAAATTAATGATATATTATTCTCGGCAAATTAAATCAAGAGGATTAATCTGTAATATAAATCTCACATGTCTGTTTAAATGTATGTATGTATGTATGTATGTGTGTATGTATGTATGTATGTATGTGTGTATGTATGTATGTATGTGTGTATGTATGTATGTATGTGTGTATGTATGTTTCGCAAATACTTCGCAGATGCGACGGATTTTCACGAGATAGGTAGCATTTTGAAGCTCGATCCTTCGGATGACAAATATCGAAAATTGGGCGAAAACATTGATTCATTAACCCTCAACTAGGGAGCTTTTCTACAGGAAGGGATCCCTTCTTTCGCCGATATTTTCGAAAGTCGTCGCCTTTTTTCTAATGTCTAGCTTTAATTTAACCCTACGTCCCACACGTGTGTCCAATTGGGCGCAACAAATAACACCTCACGTTTTTTTTTTTTCACTTTCTTCCCCTCCTTCGCGGTACGAGTTCGAGCTTGCCTGCTTACGACCACTTTATTTTTTGTTGGTGCTCGCAATTTTTTTTTTGTTTGTTTGCTTAACCAACACCCTTACACACGCTTTTCCGCCTTCGCATCACGGGTTCGAGCCTACCTGCCTACCACGACTTTTTTTTCTTTCCTCAACACACGCCTACAAACACCCGAACAACGCCAGGCACGCAGGCTTGTCTATAATATACATTTCACCTAGCTGTTTAAATGTATGTATGTATGTATGTATGTATGTATGTATGTATGTATGTTAGTATGTCTGTCTAAACTTTCGACGGAAATGGCGGATTTTCACCGGATCCGTACTATTTTGAAGCTCAACCCTTCAGACGACAAATATCGAAAAACAGGCTAAAAACATTGATTCCGCTTTCAACAAGTTATATTTTTTTAGATTAGTTTTTCCAAGGAATAAACGAAAGAAATTAAAAAATAATTTCAAATTTCAAATCATTAAATTAACAAGTATAGAATGTAGATTTACGTTTATTTCAATAAAAAAATTCTTTTAGAATAAATTTTAATAAAATTTCACTTTACAGGAAATAAAAATTCAAATAAAATCGGTTCGTTACATAGAAAAACACCCCCCAAAAGATTCGAAACTTTTCTAGATGGAAAAGAAAAAGGGGTGAAACATAAATGTCAACAGAGAATTTGTAAGTGTCGTCCAGTAATTTAAAAACTAATAAAACTTTAAAACGAAAAAACATAATAAATAACTTTGGATGACTAACAAAGAATATAACAGGACTATAGAATTATGAGAACATAATACTTTAGGTTTAATAAAACAAGGTCAATAGCCATTAGTCAAGCTCTCTTGTGTAATGAATGAATGCGTGAAGGATTGACATGAAATTCTTAAAGATAAAGTGAAATGACCGAAAAATGGACTGAAATGACTTAAATAAATAAAAAGTAAATGACATATAATGACTTTAATGAACTTAATGATTAATTGAATGACTTTAAGAATGACTTAAATAAATAACTGGAATCTTTCAAAAACAACTTGAATGATCAGGAGAATGACTTGAATGGCTTTGAAACTGCCTGGTTGTGGATGATAATTTTACATTCAATTAATACAGAAAAGTGATCCCCCACTTTATATAACAAAGTTACAAACATAAGTACAGCATGTAGTAAGAACAGATACTACAGTTTGATCTTGGTCAAAAGGCAAAGAAAAAGATATTTATTTGCTCCTCCACCGAGCAAATTAGGCACAATGCCGACTTTTTATGCGAGGAGTGAAGGGGAAATGGGGACCAACTCCCCGGGGAGTAGGGGAACTGGATAGTGACAATTTGTAAGAAGGGTTGCCCCTATATTGACTAAGGTCTTATATGTGGGGTCGCCCCCACATATGGTCTTTGCTTGCAGTATCTGCCGGAACAGATGGTATTTATTTGCTCCCCCACTGAGCAAATTAGGCACAAGGCCGTTTTTAATGTGAGGCAAAAACCAGCTCCCCCAAAAGTAGGCAAAAAGGGGGCACTCTGGTTACCAAAAATAATAATTGTCCCAGTATAGAGGGTTTCCCCTCCATTGACTGGTACAAATTATCTTAAGTGCAGTATCTGCCGGAACAGATGGTATTTATTTGCTCCCCCACTGAGCAAATTAGGCACAAGGCCGTTTTTAATGTGAGGTAAAAACCAGCTCCCCTAAAAGTATGCAAAAAGGGGGCACTCTGGTTACCAAAAATAATAATTGTCCCAGTATAGAGGGTTTCCCCTCCATTGACTGGTACAAATTATCTTAAGTGCAGCATCTGCCGGAACAGATGGTATTTATTTGCTCCCCCACCGAGCAAATTAGGCACACGGCTAATTTTTAATGTGAGGAGTGAAGGGAGGGGGAAGGGGAAAAGGGGACCAGCTCCCGAGAGGTGGGAAATGGGAGCTGGTTAAAGGTCAGGCATGTGGAGTTGCCCCCACATCTGGTCTTTGCTAGTCATAGCTAGTCATAGCTAGTCATAGCCTGCAGTATCTGCCGGAACAGATGGTATTTATTTGCTCCCCCACCGAGCAAATTAGGCACAAGGCCGATTTTTAATGTGAGGAGTGAAGGGAGGGGGAAGGGAAAAAGGGGACCAGCTCCCGAGAGGTGGGAAATGGGAGCTGGTTAATGGTCAGGCATGTGGGGTTGCCCCCACATCTGGTCTTTGCTAGTCATAGCTAGTCATAGCTAGTCATAGCTTGCAGTATCTGCCGGAACAGATGGTATTTATTTGCTCCCCCACCGAGCAAATTAGGCACAAGGCCGATTTTTAATGTGAGGAGTGAAGGGAGGGGGAATGGGAAAAGGGGACCAGCTCCCGAGAGGTGGGAAATGGGAGCTGGTTAAAGGTCAGACTGGTGGGGTTGCCCCCACATATAGTCTTTTCTAGTCATAGCTAGTCATAGCCAGTCATAGCTTGCAGCATCTGCCGGAACAGATGGTGTTTATTTGCTCCCCCACTGAGCAAATTAGGCACAAGGCCGTTTTTAATGTGAGGTAAAAACCAGCTCCCCTAAAAGGGGTCACTCTGGTTACCAAAAATAATAATTGTCCCAGTATAGAGGGTTCCCCCTCCATTGACTGGCACAAACTATCCCAAGTGCAGTATCTGCCGGAACAGATACTACACTTTGATCTTGGCCAAGAAAAGCGGTATTTATTAGTATGAAGGGTTGCCCCTACACTGACCAAGGTCTTATATGTGGGGCTGCCCCCCACATATGGTCTTTGCTTGCAGTATCTGCCGGACAGATGGTGTTTATTTGCTCCCCCACTGAGCAAATTAGGCACAAGGCCGTTTTTAATGTGAGGTAAAAACCAGCTCCCCTAAAAGTAGGCAAAAAGGGGGCACTCTGGTTACCAAAAATAATAATTGTCCCAGTATAGAGGGTTTCCCCTCCATTGACTGGTACAACTTATCTTAAGTGCAGTATCTGCCGGACAGATGGTATTTATTTGCTCCCCCACCGAGCAAATTAGGCACAAGGCCGATTTTTAATGTGAGGAGTGAAGGGAGGGGGAAGGGAAAATGGGACCAGCTCCCGAGAGGTGGGAAATGGGAGCTGGTTTATGGTCAGGCATGTGGGGTTGCCCCCACATCTGGTCTTTGCTAGTCATAGCTAGTCATAGCTTGCAGCTTCTGCCGGACAGATACTATACTTTGATCTTGGCCAAAAGGCCAAGAAACGCTTAAAAAGCTAAGAACAGCATCAATTAACAACAGACCTTTGAGCTTAATCAAAAAGGCCATGCACAAAAGTGTTACGGACAAAACGACCGACAGACCGACAGACCGACGGACCGTCGGAGTGACTTATATACTCGCTTGCACGCGACTAAAAATATTTATTAATAATTTAATTATAATTTATTTATTTTCAATAAAAGTAGAAATCCGGAGTTATCCCCCTTGAAAACATTTTTTTATATCAGTTCTTCGGAGTGAAAACAAAATTACAAAAAGCAAGAATGAATTTTAAATTCTCAAATCAACAAGTACGGAATTAAGATTTATTTTTATGTCATGAAGAAATAATTCTTTTAGAATAAACTTTTAATAACAATCCACTTCTCAGGAAATAAAACTTTAAGTAAAATCGATTTGTAACACCGAGATAAAAATATAAGATAAGAAACGTTTGTGATGGAATAGAATAGATGTGAAAAGTGAAATTTAACCGGGAATTTGCAGGCGTCGCTCAGTACTTGAAAAACACATAAAACTTTATAAAGAAATAAATTAAATAAGTAAGCAAAAAAAAAAAATTACTTTAGAAACACATTCGGGACTAATGTAGTATAAAAATAAAAAAATTAAAAAAATTTAAATCCTAAAAATAGAAATACGAAACTAGGGTGTCCCAAAAAATACGAAAATAGGGCGTTCCAAAACATTCCATGGTCATCAGAAAGTGATTGAAACAAAAACATGAGGAGATAGATTCTACTACTAGATGCCTTTAATAACAGGATGAAAATCTGTTCAGATACTTAAACTTTTGTATCTTTTTTTCAGTTCGTCTAATGAAATGTCTATCTGGACTATTTTGAACAACATAAAGTTTAAAATTGTCCGAATGGAGTCGCAACAACTATAACACTCTTGGAAAATACAAAAAATGATGCGATTTTTCTTCCCATTGTTATCTTGGTTTTGAAGGATTTATACATATACACACTATATCTCTCCCTCTCTCTTCATGTATATATATATATATATATATATATATATATATATATATATATATATATATATATATATATATATAGCTTCAAGTATAAGAGAAAAGATGAAGATCAATTCCACAAGACAATCTATATTCTTATATATCATACTATATATAATAAGCTTCTCCTTATTTATTAAGAATTCATTAAAGCTTTCCCCTACACTCTATAATTCCTCTTAATGTTTTTCATCCCTAACAAATCTTACGCTAGACGCCGCATCCCCACCATGCTACCTAGCACCTTCTCTACTCTTCTGATGAGAAGGGTTAGGCTTCGAAATGCCCTGGCATAAACAGTCCCTTCTATCCCCAAAATTTTGTCAGTATTCCATTATTTAATAAATGATCCACTCTATATGTACCTATATATAGTTTTTTTGTCTTCATTTCATTCTCTTGTCCTATTATATATATATATATATATATATATATATATATATATATAACTACTTCATTTATTCACATAAATTTTATATATGAAAGTATAGATTTATGCGTAAACTTTAAGTATTTATTTCAAAAGTGCTCAATACGTAGGTAGAGCTAGTTAGTAATTTATAAAATATATATGGCGATTAAGCTACACTGAATATTCTGCGTTTCATCCAACTATAGGATTCGTCAGGCTTATGCGCGAATTCTATCGTTGCTTCTTGTTTTTATATATGTTGAGGATTTCTAGTTGGCCAATCAGCTTTCTAGTATCCACCGCGCCCCTTCCTATCAGCCAATGGGCATGCATTTTATCAAACAAAGGATCTGTTTTAGAACTAGGTTAGTGGTTTTAGGTGGCCGTTCTCCTTTTTTTTTTAATTTTTTTTATACATATAAATATACCTATGTGTACACAATAATGCACATGTATATATACATATATACAAATATATATATATATATATATATATACATATAAGTGTGTGATCGTTTATGTATATTCATGTTTATTTAATTTATTTATTTGTTTGTTTTCTATTGTTATTGTTAGTTTTAAAGCTATGTTGTATCGCTATCCTAGAGTAATTTTTATTTTGTGAACACAGTTATTTGCTATACTGACGAATCCTATAGTTGGATGAAACGCAGAATATTCAGTGTAGCTTAATCGCCATATATATTTTATAAATTACTTACTAGCTCTACCTACGTATTGAGCACTTTTGAAATAAATACTTAAAGTTTACGCATAAATCTATACTTTCGTATATTAAATTTATGTGAATAAATGAAGTAGTTATACTTAGCTCCTAAAAAAGTCGAGAATTTATTTCGCCACATTAAAAATAGATATGGAAAGAGTTAATTTCGAAACATCCCTAAAAAGCATCCTCACACCCAGCAAGCATAGCTATATCATTAAATTAATCCAAAAAACAGATGAACTAATACGCCGAATGCGATGGCGAGCAAATTTCTTCCTTAAAAATTAAAACGTAAACAAAAAAGAATCCTATGGTTTTAAAACCTTAAAAATGCGAAAACAGTAGACCTTTTGATAAACTTTGAAAATGATCTTTTAAACGTAATTAAAAACCTAGAATTCCACAATCAACCTAACAATTTCCAACGAAAACTACACAAAATCGTTAGAAACATAAACAACTCTAATAAAATCTTTGTAAAAGCAGATAAAACAAGAAAATTTTATAAAATAGATAAGCAAGAATATAACAAACTAATCACAGAAAACATTAAAAAAAACTTCAAAAAACTAGACACAAACGAATGTGATTACATAGATATAATAAATACTGAAAGTAAACAAATTACCGATAAACTAAAAATTAGCGATAAAGTTGGCAAATTGAAACCTAGAGAGTCATACATTCTGCTTAATGACCACAAATGGGACTTTAATAATAATCCCAGCACCCGCCTGATAAACCCAACTAAACCAGAAATATGTAGAATTAGCAAAACTATACTTTCTAGAGTAAACAAACAAATCAAACAGGACCTAGAACTAAACCAGTGGCAAATACTACCGAAGCAATCACCTGGTTTAAAAATATAGAAAACAAAGATAAATGTACGTTCATACAGTTTGACATCATAGACTTTTATCCCTCGATATCCGAAGAACTTTTTAACATTGCCCTAGAATTTGCCGAGGCATACACTGATATTTCCTCAGAAGAAATCAACATAATTAAAAAATGTAGAAAATCAGTTCTAATAAATAATGGATAAAAACTAAAATGAAAAATTCATTCGATTTGGCGATGGGTGCCAGAGACTCTGCAGAGGCATCAGATCTTGTGGGATTATTCATTCTATATACTCTCACAAGCATATTCGATACTACGGATATCGGCCTATATAGAGATGACGGACTAGTTATAATAAAAAACTCCAACAAAGTCAAGGGAGAAAACTTTAAGAAAATCATACACAAAGAAATGAAAAAATTAGGCCTAAAAGCGGACATATCAGCTAACATAAAAATAACAAACTTCCTGGACGTCACGTTAAACTTAGATAAAAACACATATGAACTATACTTAAAAGATAACGCTACTCCAATTTACGTAAACCCTAAGTCCAACCACCCACCATCAATTATAAAACATGTACCTAACTCGATCGTAAGTAGACTCAGTGATAATTCAAGCGATGAAAATGCATTTAACAGGTCATCCAATATTTACGAAACAGCCCTAAAAAATAGTGGATACAAAACTATCGATATCAAATATAAGCAACAAAATACCAACAACTATAATAACATTAAAAACAGAAGAAAAAGAACTATAATTTGGTATACGGCCCCATACAATCAAATGTTAAAAACAAAACTTGGCAAGAAATTTCTAGACCTTATTGAAAAACACTTTCCCGCAACCACCCCCTTACACAAAATCTTCAATAAAAATACCTTGAAGTTATCTTACAGTTGTTGCGAAAATTTAGAGATGATAATTAAGGCACATAATAACAAAATACTAAATGAAAACAATGGAAACAACAACAAAATACACAATAAAAAAAGTAGACACCATGACAGAAATAAAACCAACACTAGCAGAAATAATAATAATAATAATAATAATAATAATAATAATTATAATAATTATAATAATTATAATAATAATAACAAACCAACCCCGGACAAGAACAACCATACCATAAATAAAAATACTAATAACGAACAAGATAAATGCAATTGTAGACACCTCCCACTTTGCCCAGTCCAAAATAAATGTCTAACAAAAAGAGTAGTTTATCAAGCAACAATATTTGCGAAAGAAAACCCGAATAACAAGAAATATTAAATAGTGATGACCTCCTTAGATTTCAAAACCCGATACTATGACCACAAAAGCACATTCAAAAATAAAAAAAACACCGTATAAAAACAACACTAGCGAATAAATACTGGGAACTCAAAGAAAGCGGACATTCGCCGGTAGTCGAATGGAAAATAATGAGACAAGCTAGCACATGCAGACATTTAGACGACCCATGTAAATTATGCCTCCATGAAAAATTTTCTATCCTGTACTTTAAAGAACCTCAAAATCTATTAAAGTGTAGGCGGGAAATAGCAAACAACTGTGTCCACAAAATAAAACTTACTCTAGGATAGCGATACAAAATAGCTTTAAAACTAACAATAACAATAGAAAACAAACAAATAAATAAATTAAATAAACATGAATATACATAAACGATCACACACATATATGTATATATATAAGTCAGGCGCAGAGATACTATCAGTGATTCGACAGAAACACCCATTGGTAGATCTTGTTTCTTGTCTAGGGCAATGAACGCCGTTTCCCCCCACTCCCGACACACCCCACCCCTAAAGCTGGGCATTTGAGAATGCTTGAGTACCACATATGCCTGAGCAATTAGATCGGGTTGACCTTCCTCTGATGGGTTGAGGGTACCGGATTGACAGTTACTGGCTGCTGTTTCCGACTGGTAGTACAGGAGCCCTAACTCTTTGGTAGCGCTTAGAGCGGCTGCTCCATCAACAGTTGAATAATATCGGGATGTTTGCAGTGCCATGGCGCGCATGGAAAGGGACCCTGCACTCATCCCCGGTGGGCTTTCCTGAGGCCACAGTCCTAGTTGATGGTGGGTCAGCTGATGGTCTACTTGTGATGCATGTGTGATATTCTGCATAACCTCCTGTTCGGCTTCCCCTAACCCAACTGAAACTCGTTAAAAAACATGATGACAGTACAATCTAAAAATAAGCTTAAACCAGGCTTAGGGTCAAACAAATTCAACTTGCCTCCTCCCTTGAGGCTTGCATTCACAAATATCCGTGGGCTTAGAACTAATTTAGCTGATGTTGAAGCATTTCTCCTAACAAATACCCCGGATATCTTAGCACTAAGTGAGACTAACCTACACTCCTCCATCCCCTCTAACTACTTTAACATGCCTGGATATCTCCCACTCTGCCGTAAGGACTCTGACAGACATATGCACGGACTTGGAGTTTACATTCGTAATCCCCTTCCCCTGACTAGAGAGACAAACCTAGAAACGGATGATCAAGCCTTTATGTGCTTTAGACTAATCATGCAACACAACATTAGCTACTTTTACTTTCTCTACCGCTCTCCTTCGACCCAAGACTGCACCATAATAAACAAAGTATCTGACAGCATAGACACAGCACTCTCCTTCGACACTAGCGCCCAAGTACATGTATTTGGTGACTTTAATGTCCATCACAAAAACTGGCTTGGATTCTCTACTTATACAGATGCAGCAGGCAGCGCAACTCATAGCTTCTCTGTATCTCACTCCCTATCGCAAATTGTTACTTTTCCAACCCGCTTCCCTGATCAGGAAGAACAACACGCATCACTATTAGATCTGTTTTTGACCACAATTCCTGATGATTGTGTAACGAAATCCGACAGCCCACTTGGGAACGCTGATCATGCGGTAATAATGGTTGAAATCGCCCTAAACTCTAGACCCAAAACTGATGAGCCAGTGCTCAAAACAACCAGATATTATAAAAAGGCTGACTGGGAAGCTATCAGAGATCTTATCAGAGACGCCCCATGGGGAAATATTTTTCTCTTCCTGCTGAACAGTGTGCAACTGAGACCACTGAATGGTTCAAAACTGCAATCGAAGCGCATGTTCCCATGCGGAAATTCTATAGCAAGCCCCACTCTCCCCAATGGTTTACTTCGACTTGCGCAACTGCCATTGCTCAAAGGCAGCATGCATTCCGAAGGTTTAACCGACATAAGTCCAGTTCAAACAGACAAAAGTACATAGAAGCTAGAAGTAACGTTAAGAAAGAAATAGCGACAGCTAAGAGGGAATTTACGGAAACCACTAAAAAACGCATCGAAGCACAAAAATTAGGAACTCGTGACTTCTGGAAAATCTACAATAGTGTAGTAAATAATGGGCAATCAACGATTCCCCCACTAACCAACAATCACGAGGTTCTTTGCTCAGCAACCGAGAAGGCTAACATGCTTGCCAGTCGGTTTGCCTCCAACTCTACACTGGACCCTTTAAACCACCCCCTACCTGACTTTCCTATGCGGACAGACGCCAAGCTAGACGATCTGGAAATCACCCCTGCTCAGGTGCATGCTATCATAAAAAACCTTGACACTTCCAAAGCATGTGGACCCGACCTCATCCCTGCTGTGCTATTAAAAAAGTGCTCAGCCGAAGTAGCTCCAGTTCTCTCCAAACTCTACAACAAATGCCTTAATGAATCTTGCTTTCCGAGCTGCTGGAAAACTGCTTCTGTGGTACCAGTATTCAAGAATTCTGGCGAAAGAACTGACCCATTAAATTATCGCCCTATTAGCCTCCTCCCACTTTTTGCCAAAATATTTGAGATCTTAATTAACCATGCTCTAGTCCAGCACCTTACAGATGCTAAACTTCTGACCGACCATCAATATGGATTTAGACAAGCCCGTTCCACGGCAGACATCCTCACTGTAATCTCTGAACGCATATACCATTCACTGGACAAAGCGGGAGAGGGCAGAGCGGTAGCTCTAGATATATCTAAGGCTTTTGACAGGGTATGGCATGAGGGTCTCCTCAGGAAGATTAGATCTTACGGTATCACTGGTAGAATACTTAACATAATTAAATCCTTCTTAGATAAGAGAAAAATCCAGGTTGTCCTCGACGGTCGTACGTCTAAACAATATAATATAAATGCCGGAGTGCCCCAGGGATCTATCCTTGGTCCTCTGCTGTTCCTGATATTCATAAATGACCTCCCCGATAAAATTGCCTCTGAGATGGGTATATATGCTGATGACACCACACTCTATAGCAGGCACGACAGGAAAACAAATGAACATATATCTAAAGTAATGGCAGAAACACTAGAGGATGACCTCAAATCAGTAGTGGAATGGGGACAAAAATGGATGGTAACGTTCAATGCCACCAAGACAAAACTGGTTTCATTCAATAATTACAGGAAACCTTCTCTACCACCTATAGCAATGGCCAACAACTCTTTAGCTGAGAGTACGTCTTTCAAGCTCCTTGGCCTAACGTTCACAGGAAACATGAGCTGGAACAATTACATCGAGGGCATTGCCAGGGCCGCTGCGAGGAAGGTGGGCTCTCTCTACCGTGCTAGAAAACTTCTAACACCCGAAAGTATCCTGTACCTCTATAAGGCCACTATTCGCCCATGTATGGAGTATTGCTGTCATATTTGGGCCGGTGCATCGGCTACTAGTCTCTCTCTCCTTGACAGGGTTCAAAAGAGAGTCGCAAATCTGATAGGCCCTAAACTGGCATCAAAACTTCAGCCTCTGTCCCATCGTCGAAACGTTGCATCCCTCTGCCTGTTCTACAAGTATTATAATGGTGAATGCTCTGAAGAACTGCAAGCACTTGTGCCCCCACGACGTGAACACCCTCGACAGACCCGACAAGCTGCAAAATCCCACCCCCACACTGTAGAGATCCCTAGATGTAAAAGATCGTTCTACTCCAGTAGTTTCTTCCCCAGAACTGCTAGACTTTGGAATTCCATTCCAGGTCACTGCTTCCCCAACTGTACTGACATGCATAAGTTCAAGTGCAACGTGAACCAACATCTCGCTGCCCTAATCCCTACATAGTGCCCCAGTAGATGTTTCCCCTGATAGTAGCCCCCTACACCAAAGTGGCAATGTGCCTTGTTTGGGGTAAAATAAAAAAAAAAAAAAAAAAAAAAAAAATATATATGTATATATATATATATATATATATATGTGTGCATTATTGTGTACACATAGGTATATTTATATGTATAAAAAAAAGGAGAACGGCCACCTAAAACCACTAACCTAGTTCTAAAACAGATCCTTTGTTTGATAAAATGCATGCCCATTGGCTGATAGGAAGGATCGCGGTGGATACTAGAAAGCTGATTGGCCAACTAGAAATCCTCAACATATATAAAAACAAGAAGCAACGACAGAATTCGCGCATAAGCCTGACGAATCCTATAGTTGGATGAAACGCAGAATATTCAGTGTAGCTTAATCGCCATATATATTTTATAAATTACTATATATATATATATATATATTGTTTATTTTGGTTTTATCGATATGTTTTGAATGAATTCAATTATTTACGAAAGCGTATTTTTACCTAAATACGGGCTGGGAATAATTTTCCTTCTAACCAATTTGGTACCCACACATGGGGAGAGGTATATATTTTACTTTTATCATCAGAGTGGCTGAATATAGCGAGATTCGAAATAGGGACCCCACGGTAATGAGCCGAAGCCCCTTACCTCTGACCCATCTCGCCAACTGTCTGGATATATCGCGATTTACTTAAATGTTGTTTGTTTTGATTTTAGCGATATGTTTTGGTTTTAGCGATATGTTTTGGTTTTAGCGATATGTTTTGGATGAATTCAATTATTTATGAAAGCGCATTTTTACCTAGATGCGAGCTGTGAATAATTACATTTTAAAAATAATGTATATATATATATATATATTACATACTAATACATAAAAGGAACTTTGTTTGTGCGTCTGTGTCTCAGTGTTCGGTTCATATACATTCTGAAACGGATGGTACGACTTTTAAAATAAGATCACACAAACGTGGGTCTGTGAGTTAAAAAAATGTTTTGTATTGAAAAGCCTCTGATAAACAAAAGTCCAATTCGAGAAAAAATTCTCGGCCAAATTGAACGTCATTATGCAGTCTGCAATCACAAGTACAATTACAAGATTCATCGCGGCACAAATACAAGCATAAAAACAGTAATTTCATTTGATAAGACAAGTGTTCGAAATAAATGTTTCTGTTGAGAGTACAACTGAACCCTAATACTCACTTTAAGATTTTAAAATTTAATTCAAGCCATCATATAAACACTATTTTATAAAATGAACAGGAGGTTCTCTATAGGGAGATGTAGACTACACTATATTGTAGAATAATTCACTTCCGGAGTCCATGTGAATATTGCTCCTGTCGCACCGTAGTGGGTCCCTGATAGGAGCAGGTAATAAATCAATTTGATTTTAAAAGAAAATGCGATTTCACCGATATCGATGACAATAAAAGTATTGGAACATTCGTTGGTCCTCATTCAATCCTAGGAAACGTCGAGTCTGCCTGCTAGACTATATATATATATATATATGTTTTGAGATCTCTCAAAACATAACGTCAACCACCGCTTGTATGTTTTGAGTTTCTCAAAACATAACGTCAACCACCGCTGGAAATACCCGTCCCATCATTAGTAACATTAATCTCCAGAACAGTTCTGTACACCATTTATCCCCTCTTACGAAAAGGAAAACAAAGATATAATGTTATTAAAATTCTAATGATAGAATCCTTATATGAAGTTTGAATCAATTTTATTACATAATTTTCCCCATAGGAAATTTATAAAATTAACTTTACGAGTTTCTTAAGAAAAATTGAAATTCAAGGAATTAATTGGTTTTGATTACTCCGAATCAAATTTCATGCCGATATGAAATATTCCACTTTTAAAATGTATTGGTCTTATGTACACTAAAATGCTCTAAAATAAACAAGTGCCATACAAAAAATGACCAAGTTAAGCATTTGCACCCCCACCCACCATTTAGCCCCAAAAGTCCACAGGGGACGTCAAATCTTCCTAAAAATTAACAAACAGGGCAATTTTAGACCTTAATATATTAAATTTGAGTTCTGCACCATGCATAAGAGGAAATGACTAAGTCCATCATTTTCCCCCTCCTCATTCAGCCCCAAAAGTCCCCAGTGCCTTAACATATTTAAATTTCAGTTCAGCACTATGAAATCCTGCTAAATAGACATACAAATAAAATTTTGGACATATATGCTAAAATAGTCCCAAAAATGGAGTGCTTTTAGCCCTTAAAGAGCCGCTTGGGTACATCGAAGAGTTATCGCGATGTATAGACGAACAAACTTATATAAACATCATGTAGTTACAAATTTTCAGAAAATTTGATAAAAATCTAAGGATCCAATTTTTTTTAATAAGTACAAAATTGTCAATTTTAGCCATTTTAACCTTAAAGGTACCCCTAGGGGGACAACCGGAGTATTCTCGGATAGTCTGTTCTGTTACTTTTTTACTCATATTATGTTTAATGTTTGTGCAACATTTCAAAAAAAATCCAATGCGTAGTTATTGAGAAAAGTGCGGGCAGACGAAAGGAATAACGGACAAGGGTGAATTTACAGGTCGACCCTACTTTTTTCGGGGGACCAAAAAACCTGAAATTGTATTCCATCATGCAGAGAAGAAAAAAGAGAGAAAAAATAGGGTTCTATTGACAAAGATGTGTATCATCGAAATATCTGAATAAACAAGTAAATTTGATTATAAAAAGAGTATGCGTTGTTGTCTTGCCTTCCAAACGTATTTTATATACGTAATTCCTAATTTCAAAATATATGCAACGCTTCTGACGCAGGTAACTTTTCTATAATATTCTTTTTATTTGTGCTTAACAATTATTGTTAAAATTTCACAAAAATCGGAGCGATTTGATTTCCACAACTGCTTTCAAACTTCTTTTTGCCCCTTTTACATAGAACTATATAAACATAAACGTCACCTACATCATCAAATGTACCCTCAACGGGCGTCTTCTAAAATGTATAAGGAGCGATTAATTAGATAAGAATAAATGCTTGATATACAAATATATAAACACTAACAGGCCGCTCGGCATTGCCCGGTCGTAAAGTAGTCTTATATATGATATTTTGATTAATGCGGATTTCGTATTTATTATTATATTATATTGGACCTAATATATAGTAATTATTTAAAAAGTTTTCAAAAAATGACTCGTGAGCCACCACAGAGAATCGAAACCAAAACGTTTAACTTACGATTTACTTTTTCCTTTGACGTTAATGCCTGACTCTGTAGACATGTTTGCCGTAAGGTTAAAAATTAAAACATGAACCAATAGCTACTACGTTACCCATGCATACTCGTAATGCCATCATTTGACCTTCACCTGGTAAATTCTATTTTTTTTACTTTGCACATTTTGTATCGATTTTCCCGGACTAAAAATCAAATATAAAATTTCGCATGGGTTCAACTAATTTATACATGAAGTTTTATGTCTGTAGACCAAAACAGAACGAAGATTTGGTAGACAATTTTTTAAGCAAATATATATACGCATATATGAATATATATGGAAAGAGGTTTGTGTTTACTAAAAACTTTTTACGCAAATATTACGCAAGTATAAATCATGTACAATATAGGCATGAATATAATTACACGTAATAGTTAACCAAACAGGATCATCCCATAACCCCCCCCCCAAAACTAATAGACGGTATATTAAAATGAATATTTAAAAGAATATGCAAATTAGTTAGAACATTTGCAGATCAACACACTACCAGGAGTCATACATAACAAAGTTGAATTTGCTTTTTAAATGAATAGAAAAAAAGCTGTGTTTTTATATGAATATCAACACACACACACAAAGATAAAAATCATAGGAGCATAGACGCATATAGATATACACATGCATAACCATATGCAATGGCTAGATGTATCAAGAGGGGTAAAAATAATTCCTGAATGGAACAGGTGCCCCCATGTTATATCAGCTAAAGAAGATAAAGATCAAAATACAATTATAGTAAAACTTATGTCTAGCAATTCGTTTTCTTACTGTGATTCAAATAATAATTTTCTTTCGATAAAATTAGTCACGTATTGTCAGCTAAGCTCAAATCTCTGTCCCATCGCCGACTTTAAAGTTCTTTAAAGCAATGTGCTCAGATGACTATAAAACGCTCGTGCCACCTAGACGTGGTTTCTCCAAAATAATGCAACAATCAGCATAATCCCATCTTTTTCAGTATGGAGGTCCCTATTACTTTATATACATCGGACTGATGACTTTGGAATTCCTTACCTGTTTACAGTATCGCTGATAGTACTAACTTGCAGAAATTTTTTTTTTTTTTTTTTTTTTTTTACACAGTGATCACCACTTATCAAGGCCCGGAAGCCACTCAGGGATAAGGGTTATTGTAAGTACATCACGTTAGTGAGGAGATTTTATGAAGTGTTTAATTAGGGGGGCGGCTCATTAGGAATTTGTTAACATTAGACTTGAAGACATCCAAGTTGTAGTCCGGAGGGAAGCAGGGAGACGGAACAGAGTTCCACAGGCGTGCAGTTCTAAGAAAGAAGCTTTGCTCATGAAATCCGCGTTTTGATTTAGGCACAGATATAGAGTGGGGGAAATTTTTCACAGTGGATTCAGCTAGACGGGTGTTTTTCGTGAAAGATTGGCGAGGGGGGACCAGGGATTGGAGTTCAGACAAGCACCTGCCATGAAAATAACGATAAAACAAGGATAGGCTCGCAACGTCTCTTCTGTGGGAGAGGGGTTGCAGGGTAGAGAAAAGGGCATCCCCCACTAAACCACGAAGTCTATTTTGTACTCTGTCAAGGCATGATACGCTGTTTTTGGCAGCTCCTGCCCAGATATGGCAACAGTATTCCATCCTTGACCGTACTTGGCTTTTATATAGATAGAGAATTGCATCAGTAGTGAGATATCTTCTGGAGCGGTAGAAGGATCCCCCCATCTTTCCTGCGACCTTGGCAACAGACTTGATGTACGTGTTCCATTTCAGATCAGGAGTAAAGGTCAAACCCAGAAGCTTGTCAAAACACGGGGCCTCACCCAGACGAGAGCCATCCATCACAATTGATGCCAGCTGGGGATCAGAGCGTTGATGATGTAAGGATAGGAGTTTGGTTTTGGATGCATTAAAGGTAACTAGCCACATCTTCCCCCACTGAACCACGCGCTCGAGATCAGAGGAGAGAGAATCAGAGAGAACTTCGTCATTTACAGCCTTTGATGTGTTGCCGTAGATGGTCGTGTCATCAGCATAGATGTCAACGAATGATTTAAGTATGTGTTTAGGGAGGTCATTGATGTAGATCAGGAAGAGAGTTGGGCCCAGGATTGACCCCTGAGGGACTCCAGCATTTATATTGCAGGCCTCCGATTTTTGTCCATCTACCACTACTCTTATGAGCCTATCAGAGAGAAATGATTTAATGATTGAGAAAACATTTCCAGTTATACCGTAGCTGGAAATCTTGTGAAGTAGACCCTTATGCCATACTTTGTCAAAGGCCTTTGATATGTCGAGAGCAATTGCCCTAGAAAGGAAGCCTTTGTCAAGAGATTCACTAATCCTGTGGGATATAACCGTCAGCACATCTGCGGTAGATCTTGCAGAGCGGAAACCATATTGTGTGTCACTAAGAAGGTTATTCCTGCTGAGGTGGTTTACTATTTCTCTATTTAATATTGATTCCAGTAACTTACTCATAACACAGAGAAGACTTATTGGTCTGTATTGAGAGGGAGATGACTTATCACCTGAATTCTTAAATACAGGGCAAACTGAGGAGGTCTTCCAGGGGGTCGGAAAGCACTTCTCCTTAAGGCAGCGCTTAAATAGTTTCGTAAGTATGGGAGCAAGTTCTGGTTGAAGCTTTTTTAACACTATAATTGGGATGCCATCAGGGCCAGTTGCTTTACTGGAATCTAGGTTCTTGATTAGCTTGGCGACCTCATGCACGGATATTTGTATGTTACCTAGCTTGTTCTGTGTTATAGGAGGAAATATGGGGAGTTGATGGCCTTCGTCGTATAGGGTAGAATTAGCTGCAAAGTTCTTTGCAAATAGTTTGGCCTTGTCTGATGCTGACGAGATAACCTCTGGTCCATTGATAATGGTTGGGATAGAACGCACACTTCTGTTCAAGATCCTATTTGTTATTTGCCAAAACTGGTGGGAACCAAGCCGCTGATCAGCTACCTTGGATTTAACAGACTGGGCATATAGCTCTCTTGCATTTTTTATTACTCTTTTACAGTGGTTGCTGGCAGTCCTGAAAGCAGCTTTAGTCTCAGTGCATCTATTACGTTGGTAGTTATGGAAAAAGTGATTTCTGTGCGCGATAGCAGCAGCACATTCTGGGGAGAACCATGGTTGGCTGTTAGGTTTTTGTTGGAATTTTTTAGATGGTATGAATTGGTCTATGCCTACAATTAACCATTCGGTCAGGTCTGATACTATATTTAAATGTAATGTAAAGAAACTTCTGGCTCTTCGACTCCCTACATTCCGTGTTAGATACAATCCCATCTAATAGCTCTTTAATTTATAAGTCGCAATATGTCTTGTTTAGGGTTAAAAATTATATATATATATATATATATATATATATATATATGAATGGATGTTGTTCTTGCTAACGAAGCCAAACATGGCTTCCATTGCCAGGTTCGAATCTATTGACTGGTGTTAATCGTGACACTGATGATTCCTGAAATGATGCAACACTAGGTTCTGTAGGTATTTAATAATTATTATAGTAAATAATTATATATATATATATATATATATTTATATATATATATATATATATATATATATATATATATATATATATATCCTCCCTTTTTTAATTTCTGCTAGTTTTATTTCTCGTTCAGTTCCTTTATTTGCTTCGTATTTCATTTTAAATTGATTATATTTTATTTTTCGACTTTTGTTTTGCATTTACCCTCGTTTTCTTTTAATTTTTACAGATTTCGTTCTCACTTTCTATCGTGCTCTTTCTCTTTCCTTCGTTTTCTTCTATCTTTACTCGTTTTGATTTCAGCTTCGCCTTAGATTTATTTTATCTTTTAAACTTGCAGTGGTTTTCTTTTTGTTACATAGGGGGTATATCAGAAGAAAGGATGAAGTATCTTATATCTTTGTTGTTGTTCATGTAAGAGAGAGAGAGAATCAGTGTTCATGTTGTTAGAGACAGGTCTTATATATAAAGAGGCAGGGTACATGTTAATACAGGAGAGCCGACGGCATGTAATACACAATGAGAGGATATTTGATATATTTAGAGATAGACCGATAGTTAGAGGAGATAGTTTGACATTTATACTGTTATTCTGTGAATGGGAGTGTTTCTATAACATTGACACTTATATTTCTTTGCCTATTTTGAGATGATGATTTTCACAAAGTTCTTATTATATAAATTCGTAATACCTTTCTGTTGTTGAATAACATAAACAGAGACGCAGATACAAAAAGATGATGATATTCGTTTATTCCATTTTCGACGGTCAATGGCTTTGCATCAAGGAATTCAAGTCTCTACATGATTCTTTCTTCTCTCCTTCCCTTCCAAGGTTCCATGCCAGATCTGTCTCTGACTACTCTCTTCTCCCCTAACTGACTGACTTACTCTTTGCCAAGCTCCAACTATATTGAAACTCATGACGTCATTGCATGACCAACACGTGCATATCAGACACGTGGCCTGACACGCCTCACATTTCCACAAAGCCGACTCTCTAACCTTATTTTTGATTAACACAGTTTACATACATTTTCCATTGTTCGTTTTTAAATTCCTTATTTTAATTTAATTTCTTTAACAGAAACAAAATTACATCATTACATTCCTTTTTCAATAAACAGATATCTAACTATTTTATGTGAACTAAACAATGGTAATTCTACACTCCATTTTCAATAACGTTCTTTATTATTTATTTTCTTATGATCGGAATTCTCAATTCCAAATCGAGCTTCGCAAGTTCGAATCCTCGGCTATCCTATCTCATATTTACTCACTTACAAGAACAGGTGACTGGTTCTTGTAACATTTCTCCTTTTAAATATGTTATATTAATGACATCCACTCTATAAGACATTTCCGCCCTTTCATTCTGTTTTTAAATTTTTAATTGTCATATTTCTATTATGTTCATTCATTTTCTTCTATTATATTTACTTTTCGTCTTTCCATTCAAGTTCTTATTTTATTTATTTTTATTTTATTTCCACTCTTCTTATTTTCATTCCATTATTCTTATTTTAATTCTACTATTCTTATTTTAATTCCACTATTTTTATTTTAATTCCACTATTTTTATTTTAATTCCACCCTTATTTTAATTCCACTCTTATTTGAATTCCACTATTCTTATTTGAATTCCACTATTCTTATTTGAATTCCACTCTTTATATTTTAATTCCACTATTCTTATTTTAATTCCACTATTCTTATTTGAATTCCACTCTTTATATTTTAATTCCACCATTCTTATTTTAATTCCACTATTCTTATTTGAATTCCACTCTTTATATTTTAATTCCACTATTCTTATTTTAATTCCACTATTCTTATTTGAATTCCACTCTTTATATTTTAATTCCACTATTCTTATTTTAATTCCACTCTTTTTATTTTAATTCCACTCTACTTATTTTAATTCCACTATTCTTGTTTAATTCCACTCTTTTTATTTTAATTCCACTATTTTTATTTTAATTCCACTCTACTTATTTTAATTCCACTCTAATTTTAATTCCACTATTCTTGTTTTAATTCCACTCTTCTAATTTTAATTCCACTATTCTTATTTTAATTCCACTATTCTTATTTTAATTCCAATATTCTTACTTTAATTCCACTGTTCTTGTTTTAATTCCACTATTCCTCCTCATATAACAGTTCTCCCTTCATTATCTCCCTTTAAATTCACTGTTTGTAGTTCTTCATTTTGTTTTTCTTGTCAGATGGAATGTTTTCCAGATCTGCAATATACATACAATAAGTAAACACAACGTTATTATGACAAGTTATTTGTTGAGATTAACTGTTATAGACATTACATAGCTCGTTCAATCTAATCTTAGTAAAAGAAAGCGATGTAATAACTTAAACGCGGTAAGTCTATGATAGGTTTGAGCACTTGCAACGTCGTGTCGTTTCACAGACATATTTTTCCGATTTCAACAATGAATAATACACAATAATCACATTCGTCATGGGAGGTCTACTCGCAATCAGAACGTCATGCATCGCTACTGAAGTGAAAGGATATATATATATATATATATATATATATATATATATATATATATATATATATATATATATATATAACTACTTCATTTACTCACGTAAAATAAATATACGAAAGTATAAATTTATGCGTAAACTTTAAGTATTTACTTCAAAGGTAGAGCTACTTAGTAAGTTATAAAATATATATGGTGATTAAGCTAGACTGAATATTCCGCGTTTAATCCACTCTAGGACTCTTCAGGCCTAGAGTGAATAAAACGCGGAATATTCAGTGTAGCTTAATCGCCATATATATTTTATAACTTACTATACATTTATATATATATATATATATATATATATATATATATATATATATATATATATATATATATACATAAACCAGCATTTAGGTAAAAATGCACTTTCGTAAATAATTGAAGTTATTCGAAACGTGTCGCAAAAACAAAAACAAATAACACATAAATAAATCGCGATGTATCCAAACAGTCAGCGAGATACCAGCGGATAAAGAGTTCAGACTCATTACCGTGGGGTCCCGATTTCAAATCTCACTAGATTCAGTCACTCTAATGAGTCTTAGACGACGAAACACGTGTCAGTGGATAATTATATTAATATATATATATATATATATATATATATATATATATATATATATATATCGCTCCCCATGTAAATGTACAAAATTGGTTAAAGGGAAAATTATTCCCAACTCGCATTTAGGTAAAAATGCACTTTCGTAAATAATTGAAGTTATTTCAAACGTATCGCAAAAACAAAAACAAATAACATCTCTCTCTCTCTCTTTCTCTCTCTCACACACACACATTGTATATATATATATATATATATATATATGTATGTGTGTGTGTGTATGATAGGACGCCAATATTTTCCCCCATTCTGTTACCATTACCGATTCCGTACTATATTCCCGATCCCTATGCTATTACAGATTCCGATTTTTTTTATAAAGTAGATTCCAAGATATAAAGAAATTATAGTTTCAAAAATGGGGAATCATTATCTATATAAATTTAATGTAATATGAGCACTGACTATATGGCCACTATTTTGGGGAGTCTGTAATTTTTTATAGGGGTTTTATTTATTGTGTCCTTGTACACCAACATAAAACTTACTTCAAAGTCTTGTTTTCCAAAGGTTCTCTGGTCTGCTGAAAACGAATATCGTATTTTAATTTTCCGCAAATAAGTATTTTCCCGGGTATTAAGTAAAAATATGCGCGCTTGTGCGTACATCAATGGCCACCACTTATAACATAAAGTATCCTGTACCTCTATAAGGCAACCAGTCGCCCATGTATGGAGTATTGCTGTCATATTTGGGCCGGTGCATCTGCTACTAGTTTCTCGCTCCTTGACAAGGTTCAAACGAGAGTCGCAAATCTGATAGGCCCTAAACTGCCATCTAAGCTTCAGCCTCTGTCCCATCGACGAAACGTTGCATCCCTCTGCCTGTTCTACAAGTATTCTAATGGTGAATGCTCTGATGAACTGCAAGCACTTGTGCCCCCACGACGTAGACACCCTCGACAGACCCGATAAGCTGCAAAATCCCACCCCCACACTGTAGAGACCCCTAGATGTAAAAGATATTTCTACTCCAGTAGTTTCTTCCCCAGACTTTGGAATTCCATTCCAGGTCACTGCTTCTCCAACTGTACTGACAGCGTTAGTATCTTTCGAGCACGGTAGAGAGAGACCCTACCTTTTTCTAAGCTATCCTGGCAATGCCCTGAATGTAATTTTTCCAACTCATGTTTCCTGTGAACGTAAGGCCGAGGAATTTAAAAGATGTACTTTCAGATAAGGAGTCTTTGGCCATTGCTATTGGTGGTAGGGAAGGGTTCTTGTTGTTATTTAATTAAACAAGTTTAGCCTTAGCAGTATTGAATGTGATCATCCATTTTTGTCTCCATTCCACTACAGATTGGAAATCGCCCTCTAGTTTTTCTGCCATTTCTTTAGATATGTGATCATTTGTTTTCCTGTCGTGTCTGTTATAGAGCATGGTGTCATCAGCATGTATACCAATATCACAGACAATTATGTCAGGGAGGGCATTTATGAACATTAGGAATAATAGTGGTCCCGCATTTCTATCATATTGTTTAGGTGTACGACCATTGAGGACAACCTGAATTTTTCTCTTATCTAAGAAGGATTTGATTATGTTAAGTATTCTACCATATAATCTGATTTCCTGGAGAAGACCTTCATGCTATAACCTGTCAAAAGCCTTAGATATATCTCTATATATTTAATTTATACATATTATATAAATAGTGCATACTATGTATATATATATATACATATATATATAGTTAGATTAAATATATATGTATATATATTTAAATTTATATATATATTTGTAGTCATCATTATACCATATATATATATATATACGTATATATATATATATATATATATATATATATATATATATATATATATATATATATATATATATGGTGTGGAGGTTTGGTGTGTGAAACAAAGAAATAGAGAGGCCACAGCATGTTTGCAGTTTTTATAACATTTAATTTGAGAATTTCTGACAGTTGAAAACTATTACAAGAATGCAACGCATCACACGAAAGCAATTAGAAACTGAATCCAAAACAAAATAAAATAATGTTTAAGAAAGAAACGATTAATCGTATTTTTAATTACACAAACGTCAATATCATGCGTTTTTGCTTTTTCTAAATTTTATATCTGATGCGCTCGAACACATGCATCTAAGAAATAGATAGATGCCTATACAGCTACACACGATCATATATATATATATATATATATATATATATTTATATATATGTTTATATGTCGTTATACACACATTTTCACACACACGCACACACGCACACACACATATATATATATGCATGTATATATATATATATATATATATATATATATACTCCTATAAATTCGTTTTTCTTCTTTTGTATGTATTGATATTCATATTAAAATCCCTTGTTTCTGATTATTTAAAAAAAAAAGTACAATTTGCTTATGTATGGGTTGTGAAATTGCATTCACTAGCAACAAATCTAGCTAATTTGCATATTTTTTAAACATTCATTTTAATTAATTCCCTATTAGTTTTTTGGTTGTCTATGGGATGATCATCTTTAGTTAACTATTACGTCTAATTATATTCATGCAGATATTTACATGATTTATACTCGCATAATATTTGAGTAAAAAGTTCATAGTAAACACAAAATTGTTTCCATATATATTTATTTATACGTATATATTTTTGTTTAATCTGTCTATTATATCTATAAAAGGGAACGTGTGAGGGGGTGTACATTTCTCTACGCAATAACTATGTCAATTTTAAGTCTATAAACTCGAAATTTTATATACATGGTACTTAGATTTGGGAAAATCTTTGTGATTGTTTTTCGGCCAGAAATTTGGCTGTTAAGGGGTCGATTTTACCTTTGAGGACTCTATCAAACTCCTCCGACAATTTCGGGTCTAAACACTTGAAATTTTACATATAGATTCCTTGGACATGGATCTAACTTAATAACCTGGATTTTTGCCCAAAACAATAAAATCACTCAACATAATATGGTTATTTATCGATTAAACGGTCAGTGTGAAGCTGACTACGTGGGCCATACCGTTCAAGGTTTGGAGGTTAGAATGTTCCAACTTTTTCCCCCTTCGATACATAGGAACAAAAAATGCCCAACATTCGGGCGTTTACCAACTCATAGGTCGGCCATTGGTGCCAAATTTGCACTGAAGGATACGCGGATGAAACTTTCTCGGTTTTACACAGAGCGCGCTCGAGAATTCACTTAAACATTCTCGAGGCTGTATCCATTAATTTGCGCCAACCATCTTTGTGTAAGCAAAGAGAGTATACCCATAATTTAGAACTTATGGGTATTTGATGAGATTGTTTCTCTGTCTTTTTCTCCTATTCCCTATACAATTTTTTTTTTGTTTACCCTCGCTGTTAATTTATGGTCTTTCGACCATGTTTTTAAACGATGTTTTCTCTCCCGCTGCCAACGTATATCTTTAAAAAGGGTTGGCTGAAAGACGTCTAGATAAGGTTTATTTTTATGTTGCCGCGCCCTTATTTATCCTCTTCATCTAATGTAGGCTTAGCAGAAATATACTTTAGAAATGTATTTTGGTCCTTTTGAACGTTTCTTTTTAATAGTTTATGTTTAAACTACAAAAAAAAAAAAACCCTCAGTAATTAATTATGGCACTACATTCAGTGTTCTTTAAAAGTATTATAAAACTATGTACCTATAAAAATCTTTTTAAAACCATAACTGTCAAGGGGTCATAATAGGGGTCAAATTTTAAAAAAATTGACCGCTTTCTTTGTTTGCTCAACACACATCTCCGGGCACCGCCGGGCTGAAATGCTAGTATATATATATATAGCAACACACACACACACACACACACACACACACACATATATATATATATATATATATATATATATATATATATATATATATATATATATATATATATATATATATATATATATACCAACTGAACGCCCGGCGTTGCACGATCGTACCCTGGCTTAAACATAATATATTAATCTATGTAGGTGGCCTATGTATTATTATAGGTTCAATCTTCTATTGCTTATATATTATATATTACGTGGAATAGACTAATTTGCAGAAAAATTAAAATAAAATAATGACAATGTCGTTCATAAAATTCTGTCTGTGTTTGTTTACAATATCACATCAGCTGATATTTTGATCTGACGATGAATATCCTGGAAACGTCACTTCTGATTAATGTTCAGTTTTAAAATATGAAAATGAAGAAATGATTGTTAAGATAAATAATAATTGTTTGTCTTTTTTTTCTGCTGCATATTAAAAACTGCCACTTTCTGAAATATCGTTTATATGTTTAAATTGTAATGTATACGTGACTACAGAAATGTTGTTCTTTTTTAGTGATAGAGGGTTCGAGAGTATTTTGCCAACCAAACACCAGTCTTGCCAACAAAAATACCATACTCTTAATCGTACCCTGAATCATACTCTGAACCATACCCTAGACTATACCCTAGACCATACCCTGAACCATACCCTAGAAAATACCCTGCCCGCCAGCTTAGTACGCACGAGTCAAACGGCACTGCAACCACCAAATATCGTTGCTCGTTCATAGTATTTGCGTGTGGGAATCCTTACAGCGATTATTAAATTTGGCAACAACTTCACTCCCACTCACAAAATGGGGTATCTATTCCGAAAGCTGTTCTTAAAAGGCGGAGGTTGGGGGTGTCTATATCGAAAGCCGTTTTTGAGGAGTTTAGGAGTTGAACAAGAACAACAAACCAACAACAAAAAAAACAACAACAAAAACAACCGAACAACAACCACAACAAAAAACCAACAACAACAACCAAAACAAACCACCACCACCACCACCACCACCACCACCACCACCACCACCACCAACAACAACAACAACAACAACAACAACAACCAAACCACCACCACCACCAACAGCTTTATTTTTTACGCGGGGACGGGGGAATGCTACCAGCGGGCAACGCCAGTTAATGGGTCCTTCTGGTATATATACATATTTATGAGTATGGGCGTGGCTGAAAGACTAAGGAATGAGGCGGAAGAGTTGTATACGTTTGTTTTGATGTTTGCTGATGACTCACAAGTCATATATAGTTATATTTTAGTTTTAATCTCACAGCAATATACATGTAATATATATATATATATATATATATATATATATATATATATATATATATATATATATAGAGAGAGAGAGAGAGAGAGAGAGAGAGAAAGAGAGAGAGAGAGAAAATAAAAAGGAGCAAACCGAATTATGTGTTCATCAACGTTCGTCTTTATTTCGAGACTTCCTCTGGATGAATGAGATTAAGAAACCAGAGGAAGTCTCGAAATAAAGACGAAAGGTTGATGAACACATAATACGGTTTGTTCCTTTTTATTTTCTCTATTTTGTCGGAATACTATTTCCATCATTTTCATCATATATATATATATATATATATATATATATATATATATATATATATATATATATATATATATGACTATTTCTTTTAATCACATTAATTAATATACGAAAGTATAATTTTATGCTTCAACTTAAAGTATTCACATCAACAGTACTCAATACATAGGTAGAGCTAGGTAGTAATTTATAAAAATATATGTGGCAATTAAGCTACACAGAAAATTCTGCGTTTCATTCTCGTGAGAATTTGTCAAGCTCATGCTATATAGTAATTTATAAAAATATATATGGCAACTGAGCTACACAGAATATCTCTGCTTTATATATATATTTTATCAATTACTATATATATATATATATATATATATATATATATATATATATATATATATTCAATCAGTGGATCTATTAAGCTCTTGACTCATCAGAAGGGCACAATAGAATCACTGATTTATATAATAATTAAGTGCTTGATTTTGCGCTACGAAACATGGTATTTGTCAACTGAATTAAAGGAATAAATTATAAGATTGTCAACATCATGAACTTTGGAATATAGTCTGTTGTCATTTATTCATTATATTGGTCTGAAATTACACTGGGCTTCTTAAATAAGGATTGGTATGTATTATAAAAATATATTTCCGCAGAAATATATATATATATATATATATATATATATATAAAAATATATATATATATGAATGTTTTTACGAATATGTCTATATTTTTTTTTTTTTTTTTTTTTTTTATTACATTTTCACCCCAAACAAGGCAAATTGCCACTTTGGTGTAGGGGGCTACTATCAGGGGCAACAACTACTGGGGTACTATGTAGGGATTTGGGCAGCAAGGTGTCGGTTCACGTTACACCTGAACTTCTGCACGTCAGTACTGTTGGGGAAGCAGGGACCTGGAATGGAATTCCAGAGTCTTGCGGTTCTGGGGAAGAAACTATTGGAGTAAAAAGATCTTTTACATCTAGGGACCTCTACAGTGTGGGGGTGGGATCTAGTAGCCTGTCGGGTTTGTCGAGGGTGCTCGCGTCGTGGGGGCACAAGTGATTGCAGTTCATCAGAGCATTCACCACTAAAATACTTGTAGAACAGGCAGAGGGATGCAACATTTCGTCGATGGGACAGAGGCTGAAGCTTAGATGCCAGTTCAGGGCCTATCAGATTTGCGACTCTCTTTTGAACCTTGTCAAGGAGCGAGAGACTAGTAGCAGATGCACCAGCCCAGATGTGGCAGCAATACTCCATACATGGGCGAATGGTGGCCTTATAGAGGTACAGAATACTTTCGGGTGTTAGTAGTTTTCTAGCACGGTAGAGAGAGCCTACCTTTCTTGCAGCGGCCCTGGCAATGCCTTCAATGTAATTGTTCCAACTCATGTTTCCTGTGAACGTTAGGCCAAGGAGTTTGAAAGATGGACTCTCAGATAAAGAGTCGCTGGCCATTGCTATTGGTGGTAGAGAGGGTTTCTTGTAATTATTGAATGAAACTAGTTTAGTCTTGGCAGCATTGAACGCGACCAACCACTTTTGTCCCCATTCCACTACAGATTGGAGGTCTTCCTCTAGTGTTTCTGCCATTTCTTTAGAAATGTGTTCATTCGTCTTCCTGTCGTGTCTGCCATAGAGTGTAGTGTCATCAGCATATATACCCATCTCAGAGGCAATGTTGTCGGGGAGGTCATTTATGAATATCAGGAACAATAGAGGTCCAAGGATAGAACCCTGGGGCACTCCCGCATTTATATCATATTGTTTAGATGTGCGACCGTCGAGGACTACCTGGATTTTTCTCTTATCTAAGAAGGATTTAATTATGTTAAGTATTCTACCAGTGATACCGTATGATCTGATTTTACTGAGGAGACCCTCATGCCATACCCTGTCAAAAGCCTTAGATATATCTAGAGCTACCGCTCTGCCTTCCCCCGCTTTGTCCAGTGATTGGTATATACGTTCAGAGATCACGGTGAGGATGTCTGCTGTGGAACGGGCTTGTCTAAATCCATATTGTTTGTCAGTCAGTAGTTTAGCATCTGTAAGATGATGGACTAGAGCATGGTTAATTATGGTCTCAAATATTTTGGCAAAAAGTGGGAGGAGGCTAATGGGGCGATAATTTGATGGGTCTGTCCTTTCGCCAGAATTCTTGAATACTGGTACAACAGAAGCAGTTTTCCAACAGCCCGGAAAGCAAGCTTCATTAAGACATTTGTTGTAGAGTTTGGAGAGATGTCTATATGTGTGGAGATATAACATATGTGTGTATGTGTGTGTCTGTGTATATATATATATATATATATATGTGTGTATGTCTGCGTGTGTGTAACATACGACGTTGAACTGGTTATTCTGTTTCAAAAATTAAAAAAGGCACCAAATAAATAAAATAACTATTTTTAATCAAAATACGCGAACAATTTTAATCAGTTGCGTTTTTCAATGAGAAGAGATTTTTATGTATTCGAAAATTAACTTTGTTTTTGAACACATTTTAATTATTGATTGTTGTTTTTCTTCATTTGATTTCCTCGTTTTCAAGTGAAAAGACACATCATGCGTGTTTTGTTTGTTTATTTGTTTTTTTAATTTTTTAACATATTTTTTTTTTGTATTTTTTTTTCGGACCGTGCGTGTATGAGTGCGTGTGGTGTCTGCAATGATTGATCTTGTACGCTTGAAGATCGGAAGAACGCGCCGGCGTTATTGATAGGAAACAATTCGGGGTCGTCACGGGTGAACATAAGCCCCGCGGATTATTCGAGAGTGACTTCAAAAAAGGGGACCAGAAAGGTCAAACATCCTGTCACGGTCGCATGTGGAGCAGATATCAACGAGAACAACAACGGGAAATAACACACACATATGCATAAATGTCTAAGTATATATATATATATATATATATATATATATATATATATATATATATATATATATATATATTTGTGTGTGTGTGTGTGTGTATATATACCTATATATATATATATAGATATATATATATATGAATATATACATATATATATACACACACTGATATATATGCATATATATGCATATATATAGGTATATATATACACACACACATATATATATATACATATATATATGTGTGTGTATATATATATGTATATATATATATATATACATAATTATATATATATATATAAAGGGTGAAAATAATGGAAATAGTATTCCGACAAAATAGAGAAATAAAAAGGAACAAACCGTATTATGTGTTCATCAACGTTTCGTCTTTATTCATTCGGAGGAAGTCTCGAAATGAAGACGAAACGTTGATGAACACATAATACGGTTTGTTCCTTTTTATTTCTCTCTCTCTCAGTCTTTCTCTCTCTCTCTCTCTCTCTCTCTCTATATATATATATATATATATATATATATACTCGAGGAAGTATAACGGTTTGGGGTGAGAGTAGGCTAGATTCTTTGAATATAGAAAAAGCGAGTTTGCAAATACATTAAAAGAAAATTAAAATAAAATGGACTTATCCTATCCGATATATATACTTCCTTCTCGTTTTTATTTGCATACCCTCATATTTGTATGGTGCTGGCTTTTCTTCTCTTCTGATGAGACGTATTTTGCTTCGAAATAACATGTCTTAAATAGGATCCTCCTATTCTCCTCCTAGTGTCGCTTTCATTGAACTAATGATTAAATAAACTTATCTGTAACTTTTATTCCTCATCATTTATATATATATATATGTATATATATATGTATGTATATATATATATATATATATATATATAGTAAGTTATGAACATATATATGGCAAGTAAGTAGCTTAATTGCCATATATATTTCCATTACTTACTACCTAACTCTACCTATTCATGGAGCACTGTTGAAATAAATACTAAAAATTTACGCATAAAATGATATATTTGAATATTAATTCATGTGATTAAATGAAGTAGTCATATATATATATATATATATATATATATATATATATATATATATATATATATATATATATTCCGCAGCACAAACGATCAGAAAGCACCGCTGCCATATTTGTCATTCTTCAACTATTTGAGTAAAAATTAGGAGGATTTACTTTTGAAAAAAAGAATTGTATGACAAAGAGTGCTCCGGACGCCCATGCAGAGCCATCAGCGTTCTTTGGGCTACGGAACTAATTATATAATCTCTCACATTCTTAATATATATATATATATATATATATATATATATATATATATAGTCTGGGTTTTTATAATTGAAAGTTCGGTAATCGTTCATATACCAATACGTTTTAAGTCAAAGTGAGATGACTTAAACTGTAACCTACACAATTTTCATATTTCATAATTGTTAAGTTTGCAGGTTGAAACAAGTAACGTAGAAAGCAATACAAATGACGACTCAAAAAACAAAGGTAGATCAAATAAGAAGTGTATTAGGAAAAAGTATATTTACAGGATATTTAAATAATGGTGTCAAATAAGAGAGTTTTTGCTGGAGAAACATATCTGCTCTCGGCGGCCTTTGGTGGCTTCTGGTGAACACACACTCAGACTAACTGAGTCTTCCACTGTATGTGTAATTACTATCCACATATGCAAATAAATTTGTGGCACCACAACAATAATTGAGCAGTTATATATTTTTTTCACAAAATCAAGACCTCAAGGAATAGATTGACAGCAACAAATATTCTTGAAACAATTGTAATTAACGTATGAAGTACACTATTTGTTGCTATCTTGATTGATGTCTTAATATTATGAAAACAATATATATATATATATATATATTTGTTCGTGTTTTTACTTCATTAATTAATATACGAAAGTATAAATTCATGCGTAAACTTTAAGTATTTATATCAACAGTGCTCAATACGTAGGTAGAGTTAGGTAGTAAGTTTATATATATATATATATATATATATATATATATATATTGTGCGTTTATTATATGATATACAATCATTCCCTTGGCTATTGTTTTATGGCCTTGAGGTAAGTGCTTAGCCAATGAAGTCAAAGCTTGTTTCTTGGCTGGGTCGGAATCTCCCGACCGGCAGGATTTGTCATCTTTTACACTGATGATTTTGTAAGCATAAACGAGAGTGGCTGCAGTTCTAAAAAATAATTATTATTTAATTTTGTAAATATATGTATGTGTGTGTCGTACTTTTCTCATTCAAACTACCTAACCGAAACTAGGTAGTTGACCCGCAATGTTAAAAAAAAAAAATCGATTTCCTAAAAACGTTCGTTCAAAAAAACCGGAAGTCAACACAGCAAACATTTGTATATTCAGTACGTATATCGACGGCATGTTATTGTGTGATCTGGATCAGCCATTCACGATCTCATATTTTATTATCATTATAAATGATATTTTATTATCATTACATGTACACGCACACGTATGGGAAAACTATTATCGAAGCGAATTTCAAAGAAGCAGCCGAACTTCCTAATCGAAAAACCGCACGTAGTTGTGTCAGCCATTTTGCAAAACTAAACAAAATAAAACTGCCGAACGAAGTGTGTTTGAAAAAAAAATGTAAGGAAAATTTGTTTAGTCCTAATTATTGCAACAACAACAAAAAAGTTTATTTAAAAAAATATTTATCAAAAGGAAATTCAAATAAAACGATGTTCTTAGGATGATGCCATTCACTTTAAAAATCGGCCTTGTGCTTAATTTGCTCGGTGGGGGAGCAAGTAAACAGCCTTAAGATGATGCCATGTAATTTATGCGTTTTATGCGAATTTATAACTTAAATGTGAAATATCGTTGGAAAATCTATTTCAAACGTATGCATCGCGGGTTAAAATATATGCTATTACATACGCAAGCCTGAAAGACTAAATTATATTTTATTTAATCATTAAACGAGACATACCAGAAGAGATTCCAGTTTAAACTTAAGCGCAACATAGCATTATTTATATTCTTTTAAACTTAAGCATGCCAGATAAAATTAAATGCTACTTCAAAGTTAACTGCTAAAACCGAAATAATATATTATTTAAAATTTATGGTGACACGACTTTGGTATTTCAAACTTTAGCTTTACAAATCAAAATAAACATACATTATTTGGATTCTACAGGCTACTCTTATCATTTTGAATGTTGTCTGCAAACCTGTATTGCAGACCCGTGACGTAGTGGATAAAGTACCTGGTACATTCAGTTGTAAAGTTACACTCTTCTCAAATTTGAGGGTTCAATTCTCAGTGCGAGCTTTTTACTCAAAAGACAATAGCGAATTACTTAGATTTCTACACAATAATGTCTGACGGAACGAGAACATTCTACTCCCGTGATTTATCTAAAGGGTTCTGTTTGAAATCTCGGGTGGATTACCGAGTTCGGTAGGCATGGTTCCCGTGTTCGATAAGTTACGTCTAGAGAGAGTCGAAGGTTACATAGGTCGTGACGTTATGAAAAATAACACTCAAGATGGAAAGAGTAGTTCGAAAGAATCCAAATAATATGAATTATCAGCCAAATTAGGATACAAAAAATGGGTTATTTAAACCTAACCAAAGACGACTAAAATAATGTGCTATTGCAAACTTAAGGGTTAAAAAACAAACATATCCCATGTAAAAGTTCAGCGTTATTGGCCAAATGATATGCAATTTAAAACATAAACGTGATAAATACATGCAATCAAAAATGAACCGACCGAACCTCTTGTCGCTTCATTTTTGTGCTGCTATGCTCGGACAGTATCATTAGCAAATAGCTGTTCATCTTGGAATTGCTCAATATTGTCTTCATCCTTAAAGTCTCTATTACACAGATACCTTTTCATAGAGAAAGGTGGAGGTAGAGTGTAGATGTATGCAGTTATTAGGTACGAATGACCTCTGTCAACAAGTACAAGGTTACATATCTGACCAGTTACTGTTTTATTATAGAAAAATCACCGGATAAATTCTACTTATTCAAAAAATCTAGACATTGCCAAATTTTGAAACATTCTTATAAATAAACATGCATAGATTTCTCAAAAAATAAAGCCTACTATTTTTTTTTAACTCAAAAGGGTGAAGAGCGACGAACACATAAAACGAACGACTTTTTCTGCTCTGGAATTTACTTTTCTACATAGTCACCATCATTCTCAGTGCCCTTTTGCCAGCGGGAAAGATGGCTCTGTATTGGCGCACGGAGCGCTCTTTGTCATGTAATGTTTGTTTTTTTCAGACGTAAATCCTCCGATTTTTTACTCAAATAGCTAAAGAATTACAAATATGGCAGCGTTGATGCCTGATCTTATGTGATGCAGAATTTATTTTTCTATATAGTTACGAGCATTATCAATTTTGCCAGGAATGCAATAGCGTGTCTCTGTTTCTAATGCTTGTCCCTTCCAGGAGTTGATTTCTTAACGTCTTTCATCCTCAATATTTGCAATGAAAGATGAAACCTTCAGCTCATGAATGCATCAGTTCAGTCATTATAACAATGCAATTAGCAATCTCTTTTGATCAATTCGGGCGGAACATAGGTCACATAACTTATGGAACTAGTACTTATTAAATACTTCTTCAATTTTTCAATCAAATATTTTAAAACAAATCTCTTCATACGCATGTTTGTCAATTGTCTCGTCATGCACTTACTATTGTTTCAAAAACTATTATAAGCAAAAATGTCGCTTACTCGTGACTAACCCTTTTAGCAGAAATGTATTCTGCTTATTTCTGGAATTTCTTGAAACTGGACCTATCAAATAAAGACTAATTAAAATGCGTCATACTATGGATACACAGCTGACATTTTAAGTTTTCCCCAAACTTCTAAAATAAAAAAAAACACACCATTAAATAACTAGATAAAATGAAACCCTAAAATCTTCCATGGTAAAAAAAAAATCAATAACTCCATAGCTTTTTACATCTTACCATTAAACAACTATAATAAATTATAAAGTCCATCGTAAACCAAGCAATAAAAAGAATTATGTTTATTTTATTATCACCAAAATAATGAAGTAAAAACGGGCATCGTAATTGGATTCTATTTCAGATATGTAGGAAAGAAACTAATAATATATACATAAAAACAACCTTTTAAACATCAATACATTAAAACAACCTTTTTAAGCCTACGTCTTTCTTCACATATTAGCACTATTAAAAAAGACAAAAACTGAATAAAGGAAAATTAATATAGTCTAAACAACTTCCTCTGCTATCATGGATATATTCAGAAAAGTTACTCAGTCCGATACGACACCTACAGTCACATCTGGAATATATCAAATCTCTTGTGTATGTTGTGATAGGGTTTATATTGGGGAAACACACTGCAGTCTTGACAAGAGAATCTACGAACACAAAATAGCCGTCCAAACCAACACCACCCTTAACGCGTAATATTCTAATCATATGAAATATAATCATCGTCTTGACCGTGAAAACGTCACTTTAATTGAATCTATATAGTAACGATTAATCGAATCATCTCTAGTAGCTTATTCAGCAAATATAATTGGAGAAAGAACCGACTTCTATTATGTCTCACCAAGTGAAATAAAATCCACTAAACACTGGGTGATTCCCTGTTTTTAAATGAGATAATTTGTATTCTCCTGTCCTGTTTGTTGCTTTTTCTCTCCTCTTCCTTTGTAAATATGATACACACACATGCATATATATATATATATATATATATATATATATATATATATATATATATATATATCGTGTACATATATATTTATGTATTTATATGTATATATGTGTACGTATCTGTATGTCTACAAAAATTAAAATTCGGTGTAATATATCACTTAAAATAACAGATGTTCTCGTTATGTGCCACGTTTTGCATTTCCTTTTTTGACATAGCCCTTGCAACAGTTCGGCGAAATGTTCATCTTTATTTTTCATCCATACCGTTTGATTTTTTATCGTTTGTATCACACACACACACACACACACACACACACACATACCTACACACACCTATATATACATATATATATACACACACACACATATATATATATATATATATATATATATATATATATAGATAGATAGATAGATAGATGGATAGGTAGATATCAGATTTTAGTCATTCAATGAATTTAAAAATTTATTTAAATGTTTAAATTTCAAATCAAAAGAGTCTTATTATTCTATGTAAGACAAAGAATACTTTTTAAATATTATAACTCCTTATCCTATAGGATTTCGATGTCTACCATCTCTTCAGAGGAAAAAATATTAGCAAATAGCTATAATTGTTTACACCTTATTTGCTAAAGTCGGAGATACATGGAAAACAACAATTAAAAGTTTTTTAAGTATTTAAATGCCATAGAGTAAGGGAATTTAATGAAAGGGATGGAAAAATTCAAATCCAAATTGCATGGTAAAATCCAAAGTGAATGTCTTTGATAGCAGTGTGGTAAGATGATCCAAACTGTAGTTTGAGTATTTTCTCGTAAAACTTATAATCACAGCTTTCCATACCAGTTGGTTGTTAGATAATTCTATTCTGAAGTATATATATATATATATATATATATATATATATATATATATATATATATATATATATATATATATATATATAAAATGTCAGAAATGGTCTTGGTCGTAAAACCGTTATATATATATATATATATATATATATATATATATATATATATATATATATATATATATATATATATATATAACGGTTTTACGACAAAGACCATTTCCGACATTTTTTCTAATAAATAAATGTATTAAAAGAAAGTCAATATTTCGAATTATAACACATTCTTTATTAGGACAATCCTGGTTTCGTTTAATTTAAATGTTTTTACGTCGCATGACGATGGTAATCCGTGGGACATCTTCAGATGTTATTGAAGCCTTTTATGTTCGTTCAGTGTGATCATCGGTCAAGGCTTGCCATATAATAAATATATAAAAAATGAAATTAAATGAAACCTGGATTTTCCTGATGAAGAATTTGTTCTAATTCGAAATATTGCTTTTTTTAAAAATAAATAAATATTTTTATTTAAAAAAAATGTCTGCACTTGCTTCATAAAAGTTTAAATTTGTATTTTATATGCCAACAGTGCTTAAAAACAGTGAATCCTTATATCGTATGGCACTTGTTTAGCGACGCTCTTAAATGCGGATGTCAAAATTTTGGCCAGAGTTCTTGCGAATCATTTGTAGGTCATTATCACCAACTTGGTCGAACCGGATCAGAATTACGCTGTGAAGGGGAGATCGATTCAAAACAATCTTGATTCGCACGATCATAGAAAACTTAGAAAATGACACCGAAGCCACGCTGGTCAATTTGGATCAGTCCAAGGCGTTCGACAGGGTGGACCATCGCTTCTTTGGATCTGTATTGGGAGCTGGCAGTTTGGGGCCTGACTTCCGCAGATGGATCTCCATTCTGTATGCTTGGCCGACGCCAGTCGTGCAGGGAAACGGAGTGCGGTCGGCGCCGTTCGCTGTTTTCCGGTCAGTGCGCCAGGTGTGCCCGTTGTCTCCCCTGTTATATGTCCTCGCGTTAGAACCTTTCCTACGCAAGCTGAGGACTGGGGAGACTTGACTGGCCCTACGCGGTATTGAATTGCCTGGCGGTGCGCGGGCCAGGGTATCTGCGTTTGCCGATGATGTCACCGTGTGCATGTCGAGCCATCATTATTAAGACACCCAAGAGGTATGAACAAGTCACAGGAGCAGTTGTCAATCTTAGCAAATCCGTCGGCCTGAGGTTGGCTGCCTGGCAGGGCTCTTTAGGACTGCCGGGCTCTTTTAGCTGGACAAACGGCCCGGTTCGCATACTTAGTGTTTGGTTCGGACCGGGCCTCCAGCTCGACAGAAACTGGTCGGAGGTACAGGCAAAGTTCGGAGCGTCAGTGAGGACTTGGCTTCGGAGGGGGTTGTCCCTCAAAGTTAGAGCGGACTCACTAGGGGAGAGACTGCGGCTGTCGGACGGACAGGTGCGCTCTCTGTGCAATTGGGCGCCAGACCGGGGTTACCTCAACAACTCCGAGTGTTCCCTGACCTGGCGACTGGTTAAGAACGCGCTGGTCCTTAATGGCAGGCGTCACAGTTACAACGATGAGATTAACCCAAACTGTCCTCAGTGCGACGATGAAACTGTCGAGCACGGTTTTTGTGATTGCTCTAAGCTACGAGAATACTGGGCATATGTCAGCGGGGGAGCGTTGTTGATCAATTCATGAATTAACTGCAAATAGCGTCAATACAAGCAATTGAAATAGAAACATTAAAGACAATGCAAACGTGCCTCAGTCTACAAAAATGTATCTTGTGCAAATTGATCGAAAGAAAAAGCTATTAAAAATATATTTACCATTACATATGGAAAAATGAAAAAAAAAACGAAGAAAAAGAACAAAACAAAATTATTCGTATTATTTGGATTCATCGGACTACAGTTCTTATCTTGAGTATCATTTTCACAATTCAGTCGATGTAACCTCCGACCTTCTTCAGGTGTCGAACTCGGGAATGTTTCTATCGAACACGAGAATGTAGACGAAATTTCGAACATAACCTCTGTTTTTATCAAAGAACGTAATGTTAATTTTCTCCGGTTGGCTCTTTCTGTTTTTGCGCAGTGAAAACTTCTCAAATGATCTTTTGATGTACGACTATGTCAGACTGTTAACTTTGTTCAAAATAAAACTGCTTCTTTAATCAGTTTTTCGATTATCGATTGTCGATACTTATTGAGGGCATTCCGATATGAAACTTATCAAAGGACACACCAAGAGAAGTATGGTACATTGTGTGAAATTCCAAACAAAGCTTGTTAGTTATTTAGGTGTTCATAGCGAACGAATTCACACACAGACACACGCAGATACAGACAAAGTGCATTTTACATATAATTTAAGATATATAAATATACTAGCAAAAGTACCCGTCATTGATTGGGTTAAAAACAGCCTACAGAAAATGGATTCTGATTTATGAAAGTATGATAGGTTATGAAAAGGAAGGGTTGTAAAGAGATACTATCGAATTTGGGGGTATCAACCCAAAGCAAAATATGAAGAAAGTAAAAATAAAATAGATAAACCCCATAATTTATTATACCATGCCTGTTCACACTGAAACACTTATCACAATATTCTGTGGATCTATATTAAAACACCTTGTTAAACTTTGTCATATATTTCCATTCTATGGAGGTCAAGAGCGAACAAACACCCCATAATTTTATTATACCATATTTTTTCAAACTGAAACATAATTATTAAAGTGTACTTAAGCAGATAGATATGAAAAGTCTTTATTAAAGTTTCCCCTATGTCCATTCTATGGAGGCCAGTCACGAACGCAGACCCCACAATTTTATTATACCATCCCTATTTAAGTTAAAACATACTTATCAAAGTATTCTTATGTACATCTATATCAAAAACACTTGCAAACGTTTTTTTTTAATTTTTAGATTTTTTATTTCCATACTTTGTAGACCAGGCGCGAACGCACACCCCACAATTTTAATGCAGCACCGTTCTGCTAGATCAAACATACATATTCCTTTGTCTCGATACATCTTCTATCATTATATGTAATCAGTTTTTTAAAATAGTCAACCATATAGGAGCCTATTCGTGACCAGGCACACACACACACACACACACACACACAAATTCAGCTTTCCCATATATATATATTTTTTAATCTATCTATCTTTCTGTCTATCTATCTATCTATCAATCTATCTATATCTATGTATATATATATATATATATATATATATATATATATATATATATATATAGGTCTTATAGGTTCTGAATCGTCATCTAAGCTTCAGTTTCTGTCCGATCGACGAAATGCTGCATCCCTCTTCCTGTTTTACAAGTATTTTAATGGTGAATGCTCTGACGAACTGCAAGCACTTGTATCCCCTTTACGTAAATACTCGCGACAAACCCGACAAACCCGACAAATCCGACTTGCAGCAAAATCCCACCCTTACACGGTAGAGATCCGTAAATGTAAGAGAGCTTTCCACTCCAATAGTTTCTTCCCCAGAACTGCTAGACTTTAGAAAACCCTTCCGCGTCCCTGATTTCCCGACTGTACTGACATGCACAAGTTCAAATGTAAAGTGAACAGACATCTTGCTGTTCAACTCCTTACATAATACCCTTGTAGCTTATGTTCCCTACATCAAAGTGGCTATGTGCCTTTTTTGGGGTGAAAATGTAATAACAAAATATATGTATACATATATATATATATATATATATATATATATATATATATATGTGTGTATGTGTGTATCCGTGTGTGTATATGTTTGTATGCATATATATATATATATATATATATACATATATATATATATATATGCATACAAACATACACACACACGGATACACACATACACACATACATATATATACACACACACGGATACACACATACATATATATATATATATATGTATGTATGTGTGTATCCGTGTGTGCGTATGTTTGTATGCATATATATATATATATATATATATGTATATATATATATATATATATATATATATATATATATATATATATATATATATATATATATATATATATATATATATATATATATATATATATATATATATATATATATATATATATATATATATATATATATATATATATATATATATATATATATATATATATATATATATATATATATATATATATATATATATATATACTGAACATTAAGAGGACAATGCGTTGATTCTTTCGAGGTAAGTAGCAAACTTGGAAGAAAGGAACCGGGTGAGACGGAATAAATTTGATTATCGCTTGATTTGGCAAAAATAGAAAAAACATTGGTTTTTGGTCAAAATGAAAACCAAGCCGAAATGTTCGAGATAAAAAATTGAAGGGGTTTACGACTCAGATAAAATATAGCAACGTCGTTAAAACTATTGCTGAACGCTTGTTTGGTCGTCTCAAATAAACAATAATAATAAGCCCGCCCTATCAAACCAACAAAGAAAACTCGGCCTTGCCTGGAGCTAATAAGTTTACGACGTATTCGTACTCCGTTTAATCATCTACTTGTGTTCAATCATGATTAATAGGTTATTTACAATGACAAGATCAAAGTGTAGTATCTGTTCTCTGATACATACACAGCGATAGTCAGTGTTGTTCTGGCGACACATTCTCGTGGCCGGCGAGCTTGTTGGGTAGCGTTCTGTCCGCACCCCCACTTTGTCTGTCTTTCTCTGCTCTCCCCCCTCCCCCACGGGGGGGGATCCGAGCTGATAATTTACGACCTTCCCGCGAGGGAGGGTCGGAAACACTTTCTCTCTTCCCTCCACTAACTTCCCACTCCCTCTCTCAGTTCTATCTCCCCTCTTGCCGCCTTTGGCGCCACTTCTTTTTGGCGCCAAAGTCGGCTCCCAATTTGGACGTCGACTCCACGTCACTCATTTTGGTGAATTATACAGGGAAGAGAGAGCTTCTTTCAAAAATGGACACCCCCAGCCCGGGGACAACCAATACCGATACCCCCAGCCAGGGGGCTACCACAAGAAAAACTGCTCCCCAAGAGGACGACTCCCCAACAGGGGAAGCAAAAAGCAACGGGGCATACCGCCCGGACACTAAACCAAAGGACGCCCCTCAGAAAGGAGAAAACTCACCAGCAGCTCCCCAAGAGGGCGACTCCCCACAAAGGGGAGGAAAAACAATGTTGGACGGGGCATCCCGTTCCGACAACAAAAATCAAGAGGCAGTAGCCCCAAAGGACGATAAGGGAGACAATGCTCCCCAAGAGGGCGACTCCCCACAAAGGGGAGAAAAAACAATGTTGGACAGGGCATCCCGCTCTGACAACAAAAATCAAGAGGCAGTAGCCCCAAAGAACGATAAGAGAGACAGTGCTCCCCAGGAGGGCTACTGCCCCAAAAGGGGAGCAAATCAAGAAAACGAGGGGGCATACAGCCTAAACCTCCCCAAAACAAAAGGGGCAAAAGCTCCCAAAGACAATAAAGAGGACAATGCTCCCCAGGAGGCCGACTCCCCAAAAAGGGAAGTATTTCCTGGAAGAAGTATAGAGCAGGGAGAGTCGGTCCCAAAGGAAAGCGGAAAGGAAAATGCCCCTCAAAATAGCAACCCTTCCGCCAAGGAACAGCAAAAACAGTCCAACCTCACCAAAGATCCAACACCAACAAGAGGGTCGGCATGGGGGAAGACTGTAGAGAAGCAACTGTCCCCTCAAGAGTATAGAGACTTGTACTTGACCAAGTACAGACAATACATAGAGGGGGCAGAAATTAAACCAGTGCCAGGCGCTTGGGAGGCAATCGAAGACAGAGTGCTCTCCCTCATCATCTCGGATATGCCGGAAAACCGCCTCCTAGGGATGAAAAAGGAAGACATGGCAGGGCTCCTACACAAGCTAAACATCCCGGTATTATACCTGTACCAGAGGAGCTACGCCATGTGGGACATCCTCCTACCCACCAAGGAAGATGCGGAGAGACTCTCCCTACAGGAAATTAAGTATGGGAGAACAAAACTAAAGCCCGAATACCAGGGCAGGACAAGGACCCGGGTGCAGGTATTCAATGTACCTATGCAAATATCAGCAGAAATCCTGGGATCCTTCTTCACACAGTTCGGCGAGGTGGAAAAAATAACCCCAGTGCGGTCGAAAACCGGCATGCACTTGGGCAGCTACACTGTGGTCATGAGGCTAAAGAAAGAAGGCTTCCAGGCGATACCAGCACAGCTGACATTTAAGGAGGCAACTATGACAGTAGTAGTGGAGGGGCGTCGTCCGCACTGCTGGTTTTGCCAAAAACAGGGTCACATGGCCAAGAGCTGCCCTCAAAGGTCAAATCCTACTCAAGTGACACTAAAGGCGGTCCCAACCTCTGAGACAGCACCAGTGTCCAAACAGGCTGTCACAACTCCTGCAACCAGAGCACCAACCCCAGCACCGAGGAAACCCAAAACTGTGCAGGAGCCCAAAGGGGAGGAATGGATCACGGTAATGAGGCGGAAACGGAAGCCCACAATCCCATCTGCCACCGTCCCACAACCAACCCAACAACCGAGGCAGCAACAACAACAGCAGCCTCCACAACAGCCGCAGCAACAGCCATGGCAGCAGACACAGCAGCAGCAGCCAAACCAGCCGTTGAACCAGCCGCAGCAACAACATCAGCTGCCGCGGCCAATTCCACAACCAATGCCACGAAAACAGCAGCAACAACAAAAACAGCAGCAGCAGCAACAGCCAGAACAGCAGCAACAAAAACGGCTGCAGCAACCAGAAAAGCAACAGCATCAACCGGAGAAACAACAATTAGAGGAGCAGCAACAATCAACGGTCCCCACACCAATTGAGACGGGGATCAAGCGAAGAAAACACTGCTCCTCTGAGGATGAATCTGCTAGTGAGAGGGAGAGGAACTCAACCTCACCACTCCCCGGTTCATTCAAAAGAATAAAAAAGAAAAGGAAAGGGGAAGAAAAGGCAGCCCCCACTCCCTGTGAGCATACACCACCTCTAACAACAACACAACCCACTTCCACCCCCATACCACATACTGCACCAACACTAGACACCGCACTAACACCAACACCAACATCAGACACCGCACCAACACCAACACCAACATCAGACACCGCACCAACACCAGACACTGCACCAACACCAGACACTGCACCAACACCAGACACTGCACCAACACCAACACCAGACACCGCACCAACATCAACACCAGACATCACACCAACACCAGACACCGCACCAACACCAACACCAGACACCACACAGACACTCGTCCCCACACCAATGCAAATTGAGCCGCCATCCCAGAAAGAAAAGAATGAACCCGGGAGGGGGAGAGACCCTTCAGATTCTCCCACTTACGGACTCACTCCAACAGGGACTCTCGCCCTCGAAACGAGAGAGGAACTTTGTTCTGTAGACCCCCTGTCTGTGGCAATGGGCGTACCACACCGGCAGAGAAAAAATTTAAAACCTCTGCTGGACTGCCAACAGATAGGGGGAAAAGACGTTAATGTCCCCTCTAATTTCCCGGACGCCCCACGGCTAACAACTTTCGTCAGGCTTCCTGAGGCCTGCAAAACCAACGTGTGGACAATGCTGGAAGCCGCTGAAGGGGCTGGTCCGGGAATTGAACTGATTAGGAAAAATGACCCTTCCCTTGAGGAACTCGCAAAACAATGCAAGGGAAGGGTCCCAGTGTTGGTCCATCCGTCACTCTATAGGGCCCTTAAATTGACTTACCCTTTGGATGTCGGCGGCATTGTGAGAGAAGGTCAGGACATGAAAAACCTGACCACCTTGAGCATTGCACACAACGTCGGTGTCCTTTCCCCGGCTGACTTCGGAGCTGAGTGTAACACACCTTAAGGTAGGTACCATGGCTTTGAATTTGGCTAGTCTGAATGCGAGGGGCTTGAGATCATCGGGCCGGGCGGCTCGCCTCCGGCACGACCTCTTGTCCCTGGGAGTGGATGTCGCTGCGATTCAGGAGACGCATTTCGTTTCCTCTGTGGACTGTCAGGTGCTGGCCCGAGACTTTGAGGTTTTCTCAGCATATGGCAGCCCGCGGGGGAGGGGAGTTTCCGTGCTGGTTAAACGTACCCTGTCGGCGACGGTCGACGTTGTCCATAGAGATGCAGTGGGTAGGCTGGTTGTGGCCGATGTTGCCGTAAAAGATTCTGTGTTTCGGGTGATTGCGGTTCATGCGCCCAGCACCGCTCGTGAGAGGGTCTCATTCTTCAGTCAGCTTGACGCGTTTGTAGATTGTCGGAAGCGGGTAGTGCTAATGGGGGATTGGAATTCCATCTTAGACCCCGACATAGATAAGGTAGGAGGCGGAGCTAGAGGATCGGAGAGGTGCGAGTCCAGCCTGGCTGATCTGATGGCTAGATGCGGTCTGGTCGACAGGTTTCGGGTCGAGCATCCAGGGCGGGAGATGTGGACGTGGACCAATAGTGTTTCCTCCTATCCAAATACTTATTTGGACAGGATGTTAGTTAGGAGAGGCGAAGTAGACTTCTTATCTTGTCCCACGTTCACTTGGCTAGGCCAGACGGACCATAAATTAGTTATGGCCCGGCTGAAGCTAGGAAATAGGCCTAAGTTAGCGGGGTACTGGAAGTTAAACACCTCCCTTCTGGAGATACAAGACTTCCAAGATCAGTTAAGAGAATTGATTAAAAAGGCACTAGTGGGGGCGGTTACCGGGAGTAAGTGGTGGTTAGGTCTCAAAGCCAAGATCAGAAGCTTCTCCGTCAAGTATGCCCAGCGCCTCGCACTAGATAAGGCCAAGACGAAGAAGAAGCTAGAGCAGAAACTAGCCCAGGCTACCGGGGAGGGTGATAGGGTTAGTCAGGAACTAGCTAAGCAGGACCTTCTACGCGAGACTAGCGAGCGTTACGAAGGCCAAGTAGTTAGAGCTAGGCTTAGAAAGATAGGCAACGAAGCAGTCAATTCTGATGCAGACGTGCGCCGTGAGGTTTCTAGGCGTGGCTCGGACAAATATATTGCAAAAATCAAACATCCGAATGGACGCACCCTGGAATCGACTCGGGAGATCTGCGAGGGGTTTCGAGAACATTTCGAGGAGCGTTTTACGCAGCAGCCCGATCTTCCGGTCCTTGAGTTTAGCGACTATTTGGCCGACTCTCCCCGCCTCGAGGCGGCTAGAGCGGCTGGTTGCGAGGGCCGGGTGACGGAGCAGGAGGTCTTTACTGCGCTGAAGCAGGTCAGCTGTGACAGATCGCCAGGACTTGATGGTCTGCCATACGAACTGTACTTGAGGCTGTCGCCCATGTTTCTGCCTCTTCTGACGGATATGTTCAACCATTGGTTTGCTCAGGGATCCATCCCAGGGCAGGTGACCAAGGGAGTGATCACATTGCTGAAGAAAGGTGACGGGCATGGAGGGGAAGAGTTAGATGACTACAGGCCCATAACTCTGCTAAACACAGAGTTGAAGATTTTGGCCAAGGTCCTGTCGAATCGGCTGCAGGTTGTTATCGACGAGTTGGTTGAACCAGAACAGAACTACGCTGTGAAGGGGAGATCGATTCAGAACAACTTGCACCTGATCCGCATGATCCTAGAGGGGGAAATAGATGACGACACAGAAGCCGCGCTGATAAACTTAGATCAGTCCAAAGCTTTCGATAGGGTCGACCATCGTTTCCTGGCATCTGTCTTAGAGGCCGCCGGTTTTAAACCGGACTTTTGCAAGTGGATCTCCATAATGTATCGGCAGCCCATGGCTGTCGTGCAAGTGAACGGAAAGCGCTCGAAACCCTTTGTTATCTCTCGGTCGGTTCGTCAGGGTTGTCCGCTGTCGCCCCTGCTTTATGTCCTGGCTTTGGAGCCTCTTCTCCGCAAGCTGAGACATGGGGAGGCAAATTCGGCCCTGCGCGGAATGGCTCTGCCTGGCGGCTCAGCTGCCAAGGTATCCGCGTTCGCCGATGATGTCACGATCTTCGTGTCGGGCTCCAGAGACATTGAGGTCGTGTCGGAGGCACTCACACAGTACGAAAGAATTACAGGGGCCAAGATAAACCGCAACAAGTCGGTAGGACTGCGGTTGGGCGCATGGAGTGGCAACGCAAACCTCCCTGCGCCCTTCAGCTGGACAGATGGCCCGGTCCGGATCCTCGGCGTGTGGTTCGGACCGGGTCTCCAGCTTGACAAGAATTGGTTGGAGGTACGGTCAAAGGTGGAGGCTGCAGTCAGTTCGTGGCTTCCTAGGAAACTTTCCTTAAAGGGTAGAGCTGAGGCGTGCGCCACTTACGTCTTTCCTCTCATCCTTTACCGACTGGCCGTACTTCCCCTGCCTGCACAACACCTAAAAGCTCTCGTCGAACTCTTGTCCTCGCTCCTTTGGGACAGAGGAAGACACTGGGTGAGCAGACAGGTCTGTATTCAACGTCCGTGTGAGGGAGGCTTGGGAATGCCGGACTTGAAGTGTCATCGAGATGCTGAGAGACTGGCCTTCCTGAGCAACTATATGCAGGAGGACCAACCGTGGCACCCCGTGGTTACTGCCGCCTTCCCCGACCTCGTTCTCGACCCTTCCATCGAGAGCCGTCGCAGGCCGCGGGGAGAATCTGCCTACATGAAAGAGTGCCGAGCCGCGCTAAAACGACTACCAAGGTCCAGTGACCTTGTGACTGCTACCCGTAGGGAACTCCACAGGGATCTAGTGAGGGAGGCCGCTGACGACCCGCTATGCGCGCGTTTGGGGTGGCAGCAGAGTGAGATCCGCTCCGCGTGGAGCTGGGCGCCAGGTTCGAGTCATCTGAACAATTCGGAGTTCTCTCTGACCTGGCGATTGGCCCGAAATGCACTTCCACTCAACAACATACAATGCAGTTCTGGGTTTCTGGAGTCGCCTGATTGTCCCCGTTGTGGGACAACGGCTGTGGAAACTACGGATCACGCTTTCTTCGATTGCCGCGAACTCCGCCAGTACTGGTCGTATGTCAGTGGGGTGACGGCTCGCATCGATCCTGAGCATCCTCGCCCAATTACTGTATCCAATGTTGTGGACAACGTGAGGCCGCCGTGGGACCGGGAAAGACAAATGGTCTACGTTACGATTCTGGCCGTGGCGAGAATGGTGATTTGGACGTCGCGTCTGCAAGGTTGCCGGGGGGTGTTGTCTTTTTCTGATCAAGATCTGATCGCGTTCTTTAAACACCAACTACGGGTGAAGATCAGATGTGATAGAAGAAGGCTGCATCGCGCGGCATTTGACAGAAGATGGATACATGTGGCAAGTCTGTGTGTACGAAGAGGAGCCAAATTTGAATACGTGTTCCCCGCCTAGGTGTGGAACGCGCAGTTCTGTAAAGTTAAATTAAACAAGTAGTCTCTCAGCTAGCTGAGTGTGTGTTCCATCCCTCCCCGATTAGGAAGCCTCCAAGATCCCCATCCCCTCTTACCTGCGATTTTTGTTTTCACCCCTTCCTCTAAATTTTACCCATCTTGGAGAAAAAGAAATACAAACTAACCTCCATACCTTACCCACAAAATTTTCTTTTCTCCATTCACCCCCATCTAGAGGGCATCCCCACCTAGAGACTGACCCGCAGAAGCGAGGTTCCTTTTACAAACCTAGTGGAACGGGCAGTCTATCAACTAGACGGGGTTGGGAGGGTCCTACTAATCACCTTTTGTTTTTTTTTTTTTTTTTTTTTTTTTTTTTTTTTTTTTTCTTCCCCCTCCCTCGACACAAATGAATTATTGTTACCATTTTATTGTTATCTTTTTTGTTTTTACACGTCAATAAAAAATGTTTTAAAAAATTGGGAGTTACTAGGACGTCCCCCAATATGAAAGGGTGAATGCGGTATTATGGTGAAAGAAGATACTAGCTGGGAGAAACTTTTGACTTTGTTTAGTTCTGGAGTGACAAGGATGACCAACGTCCCCAAAATCCCCCCTTTTGAGTTGGCCATGTGCCTAAGTTTTTTGTTCATCGTTGATTTTTTTTCTGTATTTTTTTAACATGAATAAAAGATTTAATATCTCAAAGTGTAGTATCTGTTCCGGCAGATGCTGCACTTAAGATAATTTGTACCAGTCAATGGACGGGAAACCCTCTATACTTGGACAATTATTATTTTTGGTAACCAGAGTGCCCCCTTTTTGCCTACTTTTAGGGGAGCTGGTTTTTACCTCACATTAAAAACGGCCTTGTGCCTAATTTGCTCGGTGGTGTAGCAAATAAACACCATCTGTTCCGGCAGATACTGCACTTAAGATAATTTGTACCAGTCAATGGAGGGGAAACCCTCTATACTGGGACAATTATTATTTTTGGTAACCAGAGTGTCCCCTTTTTGCCTACTTTTAGGGGAGCTGGTTTTTACCTCACATTAAAAACGGCCTTGTGCCTAATTTGCTCTGTGGGGGAGCAAATAAATACCATCATGATTAATAGGTTATTTACAATGACAAGATCAAAGTGTAGTATCTGTTCCGGCAGATACTGCACATTAGATAATTTGTACCAGTCAATGGAGGGGAAACCTTCTATACTGGGACAATTATTATTTTTGGTAACCAGAGTGCTCCCTTTTTGCCTACTTTTAGGGGAGCTGGTTTTTACCTCACATTAAAAACGGCCTTGTGCCTAATTTGCTCAGTGGGGGAGCAAATAAATACCATCTGTTCCGGCAGATGCTGCACTTAACATAATTTGTACCAGTCAATGGAGGGGAAACCCTCTATACTGGGACAATTATTATTTTTGGTAACCAGAGTGCCCCCTTTTTGCCTACTTTTAGGGGAGCTGGTTTTTACCTCACATTAAAAACGGCCTTCTGCCTAATTTGCTCAGTGGGGGAGCAAATAAATAGCATCTGTTCCGGCAGATGCTGCACTTAAGACAATTTGTACCAGTCAATGGAGGGGAAACCCTCTATACTGGGACAATTATTATTTTTGGTAACCAGAGTGCCCCCTTTTTGCCTACTTTTAGGGGAGCTGGTTTTTACCTCACATTAAAAACGGCCTTGTGCCTAATTTGCTCAGTTGGGGAGCAAATAAATAGCATCTGTTCCGGCAGATGCTGCAAGCAAAACCATATGTGGGGGTAACCCCACATATCAGACCTTGGTCAATGTAGGGGCAACCCTTCATACCAATTGTCACTATCCAGCTCCCATTTCCCACCAATCGGGAGCTGGTCCCCTTTCCCTCCCCCCTCCCTCTCTCTCCACATTAAAAACGGCCTTGTGCCTAATTTGCTCAGTGGGGAAGCAAATAAATACAATCTGTTGCGGCAGATGCTGCACTTAAGATAATTTGTACCAGTAAATGGAGGGGAAACCCTCTATACTGGGACAATTATTATTTTTGGTAACCAGAGTGCTCCCTTTTTGCCTACTTTTAGGGGAGCTGGTTTTTACCTCACATTAAAAACGGCCTTGTGCCTAATTTGCTCAGTGGGGGAGCAAATAAATACCATCTGTTCCGGCAGATACTGCAAGCTAGGACTAGCTATGACTAGCAAAGACCAGATGTGGGGGCAACCCCACATGCCTGACCATTAACCAGCTCCCATTTCCCACCTCTCGGGAGCTGGTCCCCTTTTTCCCTTCCCCTCCCTGCACTCCTCACAGTAAAAATCGGCCTTGTGCCTAATTTGCTCGGTGGGGGAGCAAATAAATACCATCTGTTCCGGCATATACTGCAAGCAAAGACCATATGTGAGGGCAATCCCACATATAAGACCTTGGTCAATGTAGGGGCAACCCTTTATACCAATTGTCACTACCCAGCTCCCCTACTCCCCTACTCCCCAGGGAGCTGGTCCCCATTTCCCCTTCACTCCTCACATTAAAAACCGGCCTTGTGCCTAATTTGCTCAGTGGGGAAGCAAATAAATACCAACCCCACATATAAGACCTTGGTCAATGTAGGGGCAACCCTTCATACCAATTGTCACTATCCAGCTCCCCTACTCCCCGGCGAGTTGGTCCTAATTTCCCCTTCACTCCTCACTTTAAAAATCGGCCTTGTGCCTAATTTGCTCAGTGGGGGAGCAAATTAATACCTCAAAGTGTAGTATCTGTTCTTCAGATGCTGCACTGCTATTTCTTTTTCTCTTTCGGTGGAGGAGAGATCCTTCACGACTGAGACAATTTTTATTTTTGTACCTTTTCTCCACATTAAAAAAACGACCCTGGTGTCTAACTCTGTCCCGTGGGGAGGCATAGTAAATAGGTACAATATTAAATAAAAAAACTTTAATCGTGTGATTTGTATAGCAACGTTTATTCATGTATAATTGAGTTTATAAAACTTACTATGTCTGTCTGTTTCCATTTTTTCTAATTGCATCTTCTCCGATACGCAAGGTCGTAGAACGACACGAGGCGGGTCAAATAATAGCATTTTTTATCAATCCTTGTCTTATGGGCGTTTAGCCGGTAAAAATAGCTGCTATTGGATCAACATTGAAAAATGATTGGAACTTGGAAGGTGTAAGTCGACTAAGCATGTTATATGCACGCATGCGCAAATACACATTTATACGTAAAAGTCTCTTCATTTTTAATTGTTTCTTATCTATCTGACGATACCTCAAACGGTAACGACTAAGACTGGATCGCTAAATGTTTTAGTTTTAATTCTACCTGATGGCACCTAATCGTATATTTTTATTTTACTTTTGAAATGATTACTCTATATTAGGCAGAATATAATCTCCATATATAATAAAATGACCCCAGAAATTTTCCTCTGGTAGAAAATATCGAAGATTTGCAACATAAGATGCCACATACACATTCAATATATCTAGGCTATCAGCCACTATATCATGTAATTTTCGAACATTATAGACACATTCAGTCTTGATAATAAAATGCTACATTTCATCCTACGAGCAATACCATCACGATCGAAACATCTTCAGAGGAAATGGGCGCTATTTTTCTTACTATATATTCAGTCCTCTACACACACACACACACACCCACACACACACACACACACACACACACACATATATATATATATATATATATATATATATATATATATATATATATATATATATATATACTATCAGAACCCCCAAAATTACTCGGTTATAAGAGACGCTTGTATAGAATATTTTAATTCATGCAGATTATGCATTTATTATTATAGAGGCAATTCTCTATCGATTATTATATTGAACTTTAAAAAATTTAAAATATTAGATAGGAACTTTAAAGCCCCCCATAGATATAATAAAATTTTCAGTAAGAATACAATAAAAGTCTCTTACTCTACTATGCCTAACCTTCATCAAAAAATAATTAATTCTAATAGCAAGAAAATTAATAAGCTACAAAATACAATTATACAAAATATAGCAGACTGTAACTGTAGAAGAAAAAATAAATGTCCCTACAAGGCTCATGTAAAATTAAAAATGTAATCTATAGCTGCACAGTATCAAAGCCCCCAAATATACATGAATCTATTAACAGCCATTACTTAACCACCAGATTAAATAATGAAACCAACTTTAACCAATCTACCGATCAATTACAAACTAACCCACCATATAATAATCCAGCACCAGACCTAACGGAAAATAATCACAAGAAACAAGAGGCAATATATTTTGGTTCCACATCTGGCCTAATAAAACAGAGTTTCAACGTACAAATATGCTTTTTAAAATATCTCTCTGTCAAACCAAACTACTCTATCCAAGTATATATGGCAATTCAAGAATAACAATTTTTTTTTCAAGTTGAAATGGCAAGTAATTGAATCTTGCAAACCATATAAACCAGGAGATAAATTCTGTGCACTATGTACAAAAGAGACCCTAAAAATTTTGAAATATGAAGATATAAAAAATACAACCACCCTATTAAATTCAAGAGAGGAACAAATATTCACATGCAGTAATAAACGTTGGTTTAAATTTAATAAATATAAACCACCTTAAATCATTAAAAATTACTAATTAGTAAAAATAGATTACAATTTTTTTTTATTACTCTGTAATAAATTAAGTTAGACTAATTATCTCCCTAACATTCTTTAATTAAAAAAATATGCCTAATTATCCCCCTTACATTATTGAATTATAAAAATAATATTATCCTCCAATTTATTTCGAATTCTAAACCTTGGCGTCCTTTAATCAAAAGTACGTTAACGGAAATAACTTATTACACAAGCGTTCTTTTTGAAAATTTATCATTTCATGAGCTGAAAAGCTATAGCAAGCATCTATATGAATACTTTAACCATAGTTCCTGATTTCAAAAGGCGAAGAATTAAAAGGTAAATATTTGTACGTATGTTTTTATGTATATATATATGTATATCTATGTATATGTATATATATATATGTGTGTACTTTTCATATATAGGCATGTATGTATTTGTGTATGTATGTATGTATAATATTGTACTTAAACCAAATTTATATCTATAATTTTACTCTATTTTATTTCTATCCCTAACCCATATTGATTTTCTTATCAAGTTTAAATCCATACCTTTATTTTAATTTTTTCCAGATACATTAGCCTTACTTTAATGCTATGTTTATTTATGGTGTCTTTTACATTTAATAAAAACCCTTTCCAATATTTGCTGATGAGGAAACCTTGTTTGATAAAAAACTATCTGTAATAGTTATTGTCTGTAACTTGATGTCACAATAAAAGCACTGTTTTCCGAAACGATCGTACAAATAATTGATTTTCTTGTTGTTCCTTCTTATGAAACGGATTTTTAGTTTAATTATAATTTGATTTTTAAATTATCAATCACATTACTAAATATATATATATATATATATATATATATAGTAATTTATAAAATATATATGGCGATTAAGCTACACTAAGCTAAATCTATACTTTCGTTTATCAAATTTATGTGAATAAATGAAGTAGTTATATATATATATATATATATATATATAGTAATTTATAAAATATATATGGCGATGAAGCTACACTTAGCTAAATCTATATTTTCGTATATTAAATTTATGTGAATAAATGAAGTAGTTATATATATATATATATATATATATATATATATATAGTAAGTTATGAAAATAACTTAACCTGAAAAATTCTCACAAGAATGAAACGCGGAATATTCTGTGTAGCTTAATTGCATATATATTTTTTCATAACTTACTACCTAGCTCTACGTATGTATCGAGCACTGTTAAAGTAAATACTGAAAATTTACGCAGAAGATCATATCTTTGTATATTAATTTGTGTGATAAAATAAAATAGTAATATATAAATATATATATGTATATATATATATGTATATATATATGTATATATATATATGTATACATATGTATATATATATGTATCTATATGTATATATATATGTATATATATGTATACATATGTATATATATGTGTATATACATGTATATGTATATATATATATATGTATATATATGTATACATATGTATATATATGTATATATATATGTATCTATATGTATATATATATGTGTGTATATATATGCATAGATATATATATATATATATATATATATATATATATTGAGATCAGAAGTAATATATATCTATATATATTACTTGGGTGCCTACAGATAGAATTGAAAGCAAAACACTTCTCCCCATCCTCATCCCTTAGTCTCTGAGCCAACCACATAGCCACATCAAGATGCTATGACTGCTTGTTATTCGCTAAATTCAACAGAAAACCTTTGAAGCTGCCATTATGAGACAATTGAGGACATGAAAGTGGCTTTGTCGATGGCCATTGACAAGTTAAAACAAGAAGACTTTCATGGGGCCTTCCAGAAATTATTGAAACAGTATAACGTATATTGCAGCCGGAGGAGATTACTTCTAAGGGGAATAGAGTTTCATGAGTTTACTATAAAAAAGTGCTTATACGAAAAAAAAAGTCTGGAAAATTCTCGTATGTAAAAATACGGCCACATACCTCCTCTTACACAGCTGTCTCTAGACACTCTTTTGGAAAGTTCCCAGTTTAATTATCGTGTCTTGGAATGTTTGCTACATGTTTCAAACGTGTCTGTCTTTATATGTGTAAGAAAAGATGGAGAAAATTTAATCAAGAGAATTAATGTCACTAAAATATTAAAGATTTCTGATTTGCAATCAATAATATCTGAGACGGCAGCGAAAAAAAAAAGATGAATTATGATTTCTAATTCAAATCGAAAGCAGAATTCAGAAAATTCTATAATATAAAGCAGAAAGATTGTATCATTTAAAGCCGAGCTAGAAATGAGAGTTAAGATAACAAGCCAGCACTAGAGTGACCCCAAAATACAAAATTTAATCATACGGACGTTCTAATATAAAGTAATGAATTATTGGACACATCTTGAACACAATATAGGGGTAATAAAATAAATAAAGGCAGTGCGCGTTTTTATGTGTGTATATATAGGTGCGTATATAGCGGCCAAATGTGCGAAAGTTTCAAACAATATTGCACCCATGTGTAGACACACTAAAACTTTTTAAAGCATCGACAAGGCTATCTTTAGCAGATTTCCTTCCTGGATATCTATCTCTGTGGTTTCTGTCTTAAAACGGTTGAATTTAGAAACGACGTTTTCGTTCTTTTTCGAACGAGAAATAGCCGTTGATTTACAAACGAGCATCATAGCGTTTCTCCTCATAACGTCTTATATCCTTTGAATTCTTCTCTCTTGGAATAAATAATATCGTTGGAATTCCAAGGATTGGAAAGTTAAAGGCGCGTTTCTCATTTTTATTTACTGTTTAATTTTTAATTTTTCGTTTATATGTATATATTTACTGCGTGCATGTGTATGTGCGTACTTATATGTGTATATATTTAAAACTGATGTGACACCTTCTCACTGGCTATACCCCCTTCTCCTCCTCCTCCTCCTCCTCATCCTCTTCCTTCCTTTTCCATTCCTCTTTTCCTCGTGCATGCTCATACTTTCACTACACTGATGAAGACTGAAGGATTGGTCGAAAATATGTACGTGTAAAAAAAGTGTTTTAATTTCTTTTCATAATATTATTTTGTATTCCTGCACGTCACCAATTGAAAACGAATAAAGAAAAGTTATACGTTTTTATACTTTTCGTATTTCTTTTTATACATTTCCATTCATATATATATTTTCTAAGGAATACACGTGGATACAACATGAAATTCGGTATATATATATATATATATATATACATATATATATATATATATATATATATGTGTGTGTGTGTGTGTGTGTGTGTGTGTGTGTGTGTGTGTGTGTGTGTGGTCATAGACATACAGTCCTGTTTCGTTGTATCACAATTACTCGGTGTCGGTAGACTAGCACCTCTACCAAGCCGAGCATTAAATCTAGAACCATCGCGTTGACAGTCAGCAGTTCTATCGATCAACCGACAGGAGCGGCGCCCGTAAATAATCTCGCCAAATGTCTATTTAAATAAACATCCGTCCACTACTTTTACAGTGCTCTAACCGCTTTGCTTATAAACAAAGAGCGAGTAGCGATATATAGTAAGTTATATATATATATATATATATATATATATATATATATATATATATATATATATAAACAATAAAAAATGCGAGCATGAAAAGTAATATGGTTAAGCTTAGACATGGAAAAGTAAAGGACTATTTGTTAAAACTGGAAAAGAACATTCTAGTAAAAAATATTATAAATGTATAACTTAAAATATTGCAGCATTAAGAATTGATTATATAATGTTATAAATTGAATTGAAAAAAAAATTCTTTATGCTGCAATATTTTAAGCTATAAATTTATTATATTTTTAATATACTAGCTTGTCATATTCTGTTCCAGTTTTAACAAATAGTCCTTTACTTTTCCATGTTTAAGCTTAACCATATGACTTTTCATACTTGCATTTTTCTATTGTAATCGATTATTTTAAATTCACTTGTTCTTCGTTTTATTTCAGTCTTATTCTTTGCCCCCATGAACACATATGTAATAACAATGTACGGCACTCGTCTGCTTTCAATAAAACCCCCAAAATTATCTCCCTTTAATTATTTCATATTCTCTCTGTTTTAGTTGTTACTTCTCTTTTCGCGAGAGCAGTGCATTAGTAGAAACAGTAGTCGTTCAAACGACGTGGTTGCTAGGGAACCAGTCATAACAATATCCTTCGCCTCCTTATGTTTTTTTACGATTCTGAACACCAATAAATTCATAATAACTTTTGTTTTACTGAACGAAAATTAGTCTTTTTTCTCAATACAGCTTTCATAATTGTTTAAAATTTGGTCGAAAAATGAGTGAGCGATGAAGCTTTAAAGCAGTTTTAAATGACTAAAACTGCCTTTTAACCACAACAGAAGTTTTTTTTTAATTATATATATATATATATATATATATATATATATATATATATATATATATATATATATATATTAAAGTTCAAATACAAGAGGCATGCAATAAGCAATGTTCCTGACTCACTTCCAGTTGTCTGATCTACTGAAATTTTTCCACGTACAATGATTTATATCTCTACGGGTTATGTGGCAAATTACAGCTCTGAACTAATTATAGTTTCTGTTTTACAGGTGTTTGAACTGAGTCAGGTGTGATATAGAACCTGTTGAATGTCAAGCAGTGGTCCGGTTTTTGTATTTGAAAGGACGCACACACAGGGGGATTCTGATGAAATGAAAGAAACTCATAGTGATAATGTCCCATCATATGACCTTGTAAAACGCAGGAATCGTGAATTCAAACATGGCCGGAAGTCTGTGGAAACAGCTTCCAGACCTGGTCGCCACCCTTCTGCCATTGATGAGGAATCTGTCCATCAAGTTGAGGCTGCCATTTCGGAAGATCGGCGCATTACTATTTGACAAATAGCCCAAGATGTCAAGATTAGTACAGGGTCTGTAGAAACTATCATTCATGACCATTTGCATATGCATAAGGTGTTTGTCAGATGGATTCCCAGGTTGCTCACACTATTCCAGTAGCGAGAACGCGTCGAGTGCTCGAGGATGAATTTGGAGATGTGCCAAGAAGATAAGTCAAAGTTTTTCAAAAGACTGATTACACAGGATTAAACCTGGGTCCATCACTATGATCCATTCAATGCAGTGGAAGCACTTGGGTCACCACCTCCAAAGAAGGCAAGTGTGCAGACCTACACTGGCAAGGTCAGGCTCACAGTCTTCTGGGACCATTTGGTATTTGAACGGACGCACACAAAGTAAGCCTTTTCATGAAATGAAAGAAACTCATGGTGATAATGCCCAATTATATGACCTTGTAAAACGCTGGCATCGTGATTACAAACATGACCGGAAGTCTGTGGAAACAGCTTCCAGACCTGGTCGCCCCCCTCCTTCTGCCATTGATGAGACATCTGTCTGTCAAGTTGAGGCTGCCATTTTAGAAGATCGGCGCATTACTATTCGCCAAATAGCCCAAGATGTCAAGATTAGTACAGGGTCTGTGGAAACTATCATTCATGACCATTTGCAGATGCCTAAGGTGCCTGTCAGATGGATTCTCAGGTTGCTCACACCATTCCAGAAGCGAGAACGCGTCGAGTGCTCGAGGATTAATTTGGAGATGTGCCAAAAAGATGAGTCAAACTTTTTCAAAAGACTGATTACACAGGATGAAACCTGGGTCCATCCCTATGATCCAGAGACCAAAGTCCAGTCAATGTAGTGGAAGCACTTGAACTCACCACCTCCAAAGAAGGCAAGAGTGCAGCCCTCCGCTGGCAAGTTCATGCTCAGTCTTCTGGGTTTAGGACGGAGTAGTGATGAGAGATTTCCTGGCAAAGGGTACCACAATTACAGGAGCCTATTATGCTTCACGTTTGAGGAAATTAAGGGAAGCTATCAAAATCAAGAGGCGGGGCAAGATCAGCAAAGATACCATCCTCATGCAGGACAACGCTCCGATCCACAACTCGCATATCGCCAGATCAGAAGCACGCGCGTGTGGTTATTAAATTCTCCCCCATCCTTCCTACTCTCCTGACCTAGCACTTTCTGACTTTCACCTCTTCCCAGCCATGAAGTTGTTTTTGAAAAGAAAGCGTTTCCCAGATGATGCAGCCTTGATTTCTACAGTCAAGTCGTGGTGGAGGACCAACCTGGGGTGTTCTACAAAAACGGTCTCCAGAGCTGCATAAAACGATGGGGGAAATGCATAACTCTGGGTGGTTCCTATGTAGAAAAAGACTAATGACTGTGCCAAGTTTCGTTGTTCTCCTCCTATGGGAAGTGGGTCAGGGGCATTACTTATTGCACACCCCTTGTATATTTACCTCAAAGCGACTTTTGCAAAGGTGTTAAATGTTAGGTACATCTTCTTTGACCATTCGGGCCAAGACCACAGTGTAGTATCTGTTCTGATGTTACACTTCACCTTTTCTGTCCTCGATAAGTGGAGGAGAAATCATTCATGACTGAGACAATCTTTATTTATTGTTCCTATGCAGTGTGCTCATTTTTAGGGATCTGGATTTTCCCCACATTAAAAACCGACCTTGTGTCTTACCCTTGTATATAATTAAAAAAGTGCAAATATATTAATTTTAAAACGATTTTTTGCAAACGTGTCAAATGTGAGGCATAACTTTACAAATGGATTTTGTATAAACGTCAAAACAGTCTACGCAAAATAATCGATGTTTCTGCACAAACACATGCATTCGAGATTTTCTCACAGTCTCTCCCACTTCCCTCCCTATTTCTTTTTCGTTATCTCTGCATATATATATATATATATTATTAAAATATACTTATCCACTTACACGTGTTTCGTCGTCCACGACTCATCAGAGTGGATGAATCTAGCGAGATTCGAAATCGGCACCTCGTGATAAGAAGCTACCACGGTGCTAACCTCGCCGGACTACTGAGTGTATCACTTTTACGTAGATGTGTTTATTTGTTTTTGTTAGCGATACTTTCTCTTATCACAGGGTGCCGATTTCGAACCTCGCTAGATTCAGCCACTCTGATAAGTCGTGGACGACGAAACACGTGTCAGTGGATAACTATATTTTAAAAATAATATATATGCCGCTCCCCATTAAAAGGGGGTACCAGATTGGTCAATGGGAAAATTATTCCCAACAAGACTTTAGGTAAAAATGCACTTTCGTATAAATACTTGAATTCATTCAAGAAAGTATCGCTAACAAAAACAAATAAAAACATATACATATATATATATATATATATATATATATTTAAGTTGAAACATACTTATCAAAGTATTATTATGTACATCTATATCAACAACACTTGTAAACATTTTTTTTTAATTTATAATTTTTTTTATTTCCATACTTTGTATACCAGGCGCGAACGCAGACCCTACGCTTTTAATGAATCACCATTCTGCCAAATCAAACAAACCCAATCCTTTGTTTCGATACATCTTCTATCATTATATGTAATCAGTTTTTTTAAAAAATAGTCAACCCTATAGGAGCCTATTCGTGTCCAGACACACACACACATTCAGCTTTATATTATAGATATATAGATATATAACATGCAACACATTACATATAACATTACAACATGCAATACACAAACACACACACACACACCCACACACACACACACATATATATATATATATATATATATATATATATATATATAAATATTTACCCAATAGAATGGAAGGTAAACTTCAATGTAATATAAATATTAATATTCATATATTAATGAATGAATCCCAACCAAATAAAAAAAGGTCAATACAAAAGCAACAGAAAGTTCAGCTTATTATAAGAGAAAATAAAAGAATTTAAAACTGTAAATTAAAATTTACAATTAAATTTATTATTCGACAGAATACTCCAAAATCAATTTTCAAAGTCCTTATTCTGCAGAGTTTCAAAGAATGCAACTCTTGTTATTCTTCTCATCAGAGGACAGTAAGAAATTAGCAAATTATAATTGTAGCAAAACTAGAATTTGCTGGTTAGTCATAAATTGTAAAAAATGTCAGTTAATATACACACATATATATATATATATATATATATATATTTTTATATGAAACCCATAAAAAATTTGAGAAACGAAAAAAAAATAATAAACCGAGAATAACATTTTAGTGTGGGTGATGACTCCCTTATTGGTAATCCGAAAGGCGCAAAAAAATTCCTTTAAAGAAACAATACATCCAGAATTTTAGATCCAATGGCATAATGTTCGAAATGTGAAAAACCCGATTGGAAAGCTAATTTCAATGGAGCTTAACGTTCATTGAAGTAACTGATCTGTTAGATTGTGCTTCAGTCGCAGTAAACGCCCGTGTTCATCGTTGGCTTGATGTGAAAATTTCAGCACTTAGCCAATGATGGAAGCGGGCGTTTGTTGGTTTCTCTATCCATTTGATGTGTCTTCCTTGACTAAATATTAACTTCCTGCTTTACTGCGAATGAAGAACAACCTAATGCGATCAATCCCTTCTATGAACGCAAAGCTTCATTGAAATCAGCTTTCCAACCGGATTTTTCGTATTTTGTCTCTCTCCAATAGTTGTCAATAATATTTGTATAAATAAAAAAATATTTACTGTATAAGAGTTTTATTACACCGGAATTTCATTCTTTTAATTTTCATATCCTGAAAAGCGTTATACATGTTAATTGTCTAATTTGTTCTAATCCCTATAAGAACTCTCATTAACTTTTATACTTTTTTGAAAAGTAGACTCACCATCACATTATGGGCGTGACTCCTACTTTAAAAGACAGTCATGACCCTGGAATGTTTTGTTGCTTTTATGGCTTACTTCTACTTCAGGATATCAATCGTAGACGGAGTTTGGCCATACTCTATTGCAATAGCACTCAACTGCATGCCATCCTCATATTTCCTTTTTATCTCTGGCTCTGATTTTTTTTTTTACATGCAGGCCAACACTTATCAAGGCCACTCAAGGATAAGGGTTATTGCGTGTACAGTAATGAATGGGATAGTATATCGTAGTAATCGTTAGTACTGGAGATTTGATAAAGTGCCTTACTTCAGGGGGCGGTTCATCAGGAATTTGTTTATGTTGGACTTGAAGACATCCAGGTTGTAGTCAGGTGGGAAACAGGCAAACGGAAGAGAGTTCCATAGGCGTGAACTTCTAAGAAAGAGTCTTTGTTCATGGTATCTTCGTTTCGGTTTTGGCACAGCTAAAGAGTGGGGGGAAAATTTTAGACAGTGTTTTCAGCTAGACGGGTGTTTATCGTGAAAGATTGGTGAGGATGACCAGAGATTGGAGCCCAGACTAGCACTTGCCAGGGAAGTAACAATAAAACAAAGAGAGGATCGCAACATCTCTCCTGTGGGAGAGGGGTTGCAGGGAAGAGAAATAGGGCATCCTCCACTAATCAACAAATACTATTTTGTACTCTGTCAAGGAAGGATAAGCCTTTTTTTAGCAGTTTCTGCCCAGATGTGGCAGCAGTACCCCGCCCTTGGACGTACTTGGCTTTTATATAGAGAATTGCATCTGTTTCTATAGCAAGCATCTTCTTTCTTTACACATCAGCATTATTGTATGAACCCAAAGCTAAAATACTGGTTCAACACCAATTACAACGGAAATAAATAATAGCTAATGCCAAAACGAAAACTAGCTGAGGATAAAGGAAACAAGCGACTGATGCATGATGGGATATTTTTAACAGAAAAAAAACATCGTTCACCTCACGTAATCTTTATATTTACTTTTTTTCACATGTAACTACAAATTTTATTTAATAAAAACGACAGAGAGGTATGGCATAATTTTTTAATCCTTATTGTATACTCGTAAGGACTCGTCATCAATCAAATCTATGGAGACGCAGATGCGCGGAATATAAAGGATTCACAGTGAAAATAATTATTTAATTTCTTACACTCTAGTTGCGATTTCTAATGAGAATAATAAAAAACTACCCCACCTCTTCTTCAATATGTATTATTCAAACTTGCAACGATTTTATAATGCAAAGAATGATTTCTCAATTTAAAAAAAAAAAAAAATATTATATAGGGAGGGTAAGTAAAAAAAAAAGTTAATTCAAGCCCAAGAAAAATATTTACCAGATAAAACACAACACAAATATTTCCATAAGATTACTTATTTAAAAAAAAATCTAATACGAACTCTATTTTAAAAAGATATTTGAAAGTGTCTGAAAAATAGTTTTTCTGTCGTTCAAATTTTTGAATTCTGTAAATTTGTTCGTGTGCAATAACAAAAAAAAAAATTACACCACGTTTCGAAATCAGAAAATTCCCTATCTAGATGTTCCACTATATATATATATATATATATATATATATATATATATATATATATATATATATATGCATATATATATGTGTGTATATATATATGCATATATATATGTATGTATATATGTATATATATATGTATATAGTAATTTATAAAATATATATGGCGTGGCGATTAAGCTACACTGAATATTCGGCGTTTCATCCACCCTAGGATACCCCAGGCTTATGCGCGAATTCTGTGGTTGTTTATCGTTTTTATATGGTCCTCTTCTATTGAGGATTTAGTTAGCCAATCAGCTTTCTAGAGGACCATATAAAAACGATAAACAACCACAGAATTCGCGCACAAGCCTGAGGAATCCTAGAGTGGATGAAACGCCGAATATTCAGTGTAGCTTAATCACCATATATATTTTATAAATTACTAACTAGCTCTACCTACGTATTGAGCACTTTTGAAGTAAATACTTAAAGTTTAGGCATGAATCTATACTTTCGTATATTAATTTTATGTGAGTAAATGAAGTAGTGATATATATATATATATATATATATATATATATATATATATATATATATATATACCAAGTTCAAGATATTCAAGAGGTAAAACTCATGAATTAAACTGAGGTTATTAAGATTTCTCAATAAAAAAAATAATGTTTTTATTTATATTGACATATATTACATAGTCGCTACACGGAACATCCTAATGTTTCTGAAAAGTGGTTGGCAAGCACTAAAAGGCTACGTAGTAGAGCTTATATGCCAATGAAGGCATCTAGTTTTCAAATGTAAAAAAATGAAGTATATTATTTTTTTATACAAATAAAATGTTAAAATGCTAAATTTAAATGAGAAAAATGGAAGGTTAAGTGACATTTTAGACTCGAAATACAGAAAGAGATTACAAAGAAGAGAACGTCAAAACTTAACATGATACAGAGGAGGAATAAAAAGGAAATGGAAAAGGAAATCGAAAAAGGAAAAAGAAAATAAAAAGAAGAAAAAAGAAAGAACATAAAAACAGAAGAAGGAAACAGGGGTCAGCATGATTACACTGCCACAAGAAATGAAAGGGGGTGAAAACACTTGAAATTCTCATTGATTTAGGGTTGGAAGGTTTTTTGGCATAGTGGAAACATAAAATGAAAAGAAAGAAAGAGGTCAGCGCAAGGGGGTGGATAAAGACAAATTAGCACCTAGGGTCTCCAGTAAGGCATACACACGCACACACACTTATGTGCGTATTAGCAACCAAGTCGAGCACACACACATGTGCACGAATGTTTATATATATATATATATATATATATATATATATGTATATGTATGTACATATATATTGTGTATAGTTAGGCAGCATTTTCTAATTTAGACAAATATTATTGAATTTGTAACAAATTACCACGTGACTAGGAAAAATGTATATATAAGTAAATTAAAAAACAATCTGTACATTTATTTCTACAATATGCCTGAGGATGATAGAAGTACTTCTGTCGAAAGCGCTCGGGATTATGGATCCAACATATACAATTTCGAGAAGAACACAAAAAGTACTATTCGGAGATTGGAGAAGATAAAAAGGAAAATTGTAAAACAGAATAAGTCCGTGCTATTCAATAATATTTGTCTCTCTCTCTCTCTCTCTATCTATCTATATATATATACATATATATATACACACATATATATATACTTATATAAATATATATATATATATATATATATATATATATATATATATATATATATATATAAGTGTAAAAGTGAACAAAGGCACTGCACCCCGTGTAGAATAACTGGATGTATTCAAGAAAGATTTAATGGATATCGTCGAGGAAATTACCTTCCACAAATAAAATATCACTTCCAAAGATAATTAGATCTTGCTATCAAGGAAATTTACAATTCTAAACATATTCTCGTTAAAGCAGAAAAGGCACAAAATTTTGAAAAACTAATCAAACCATAAACTGCTTGAACAGAATATCACAAAAATATAGAAAATCTAAATAAGATAAACCGTTATAACAAAACGAAAACAGAAAATTTAGAAGTTGAGTTTGCAAATTAAAGACGAATGAATGCTACAACCGAAAATTGAAACCAAAACGTTCGGCTTACAATTTACTTTTTCCTTTGACACTAGTACCTGAGCTATAAATACATGTTTTCTGCAATACAAACAATTAAAACATGAACCCATGGCTATTGCGTTACGCATGCAGATTCGAAGTGCCGGCGTTCCACCTTCACCTGGCAAATTCTATTCTTTCACATTTTTGCACTGATTTTCGCCGGCTAAAAACCAAATATAAAGTTTCGCATGGGTTTGAATACCCTTTGTATAAAGTTTCATGTATGTATATAAAAAACCCTAATAGGACTTTGGTGGGCAAACACTTTTAAATAAATACACAAATATATAGAGAAAAAAGTGTGTTTTTACCCAAATATTACGCAAGTATAAATCATGTAGAATATCTGCATAAATATAATTACACATAGTTAACTAAAGATGATCATCCTATAAGAAAACAATAAAATCTAATAGGAAATTAATTCAAATTAATGTTTAAGAGAATATGCAAATTAATTAGATCTTTTGCAAATGAATGCGATTCCACGACCCATACATAAGCAAGTTGTATTTTCTTTTTAAATAGGTAGAAAAAAGGTTTTTATTATGAATATCAATACCCAAAAACCCCAGATTTATAGGAGCGTATATATAAACTTCATTAATTCTTTCCTTCGTAAGTACCGGGAACGGACGTACTAAAAATCATAATCTTACATTCGATTTGATTTGTTTTATTCTGTTGAACGCTATACGCATTTTTGGAGTTTTTAATGGCGAAGATTGAACGTAACGTAACGTAACGCACCGTAAGTTAACGATTAAACTATTTTACTTAATAACTTAGTTAAATTACGTAGTAACACTTATCTAGATGTCGAAGGTTCAATCTTCAGTGTGAATTATATCTAAGACCATAATTGTCAATTGGTTGACGGAATAAGAGCATGCTAGTTAGTGGATCAAATAACGTTCGAAATTCCGTACTGATTCCCGAGTTCGACAGAAAAAATTCCCGAGTTCGACAGAAAACTTCCCGAGTTCGACAGAAAAATCCCGAGTTCGACAGAAAAATTCTCGAGTTCGACAGAAAAATTCCCGAGTTCGACAGAAAACTTCCCGAGTTCGACAGAGAGATTCCTGAGTTTAACAAGATACATCTGAAGAAGTGTTGTGACAATAAAAATCAAGATGATAACAGTAGTCTGAATAATCCAAACAATGCAAATTATTAATCCTCATCTAAAAATATTCAGAACCATTCTACCGTGTTTAGATATATAAGCTGTAACAATCTGCACATGCGTGATTTCGAAATGTACGATTGCGAGACATCTCCAATTTGTCACACGTCGAATAGGCACCGGCGAAGCAAACAGAAAACGGCTTCAGTTGAAGATTTCTATCAGTGTTTCAAGTGGTAGCAATAACGTCTTCGAGAGGCAATGGCGTCAACTGGTTAGCATTTTCAAAGAGATGGACTTGATTTCCAATTAAGTTGATAAGAACCACTTTCAGGCAATCATTCTTAAATTCGTGAAATTTGTTTTAAAGTTAATTGAAGCAGCTAATCGATACGTTTTGCGCTTACAATTCCCAATAGGAAAAGCTGCCGACTCTAATCAAAGCTGCAAGATAGATTTGTTTTGCTTCCCTGTTGCACGGCATATCAACCATTTGGGAATCATTCAGCACCATAGCATAATATATATCGCCAATGATTTATTCTATACATTAATGAATCTGTATGGTATTTTTCTTCTTTTTCTTCTTCTTCATCTTCTTCTTTTTAATCTTTTATCTTCTTCCTATCGTTCTTCTTCTTCTTTTTCTTCTTCTTCTCCTCCTTCTCTTCTTTTTCCTATTCTTCTTCCTCCTCCTCCTCTTCCTCCTCCTCATCTTATTCTTCTTCTTTTTCTCTTTCTTCCTCCTCTTCTTCTCTTCTTCTTCTTCTTTCTATTCTTCTTCTTCTTCCCCACTTCTTCGTCTTCTTTATCTTCTTTCTATTCTTCCTCCTCCTTTTATCCTTCTTTTTCTTCTTCCTCCTCCTCCTTCACCTCCTCCTACTCTTCTTCTTCTTCTTTCTCTTCCTCCTCCTCTTCTTCTTCCTATTCTTCTTCGCCTTCTTCTTTCTATTCTTCTTCTTCTTACTCTTCTTCCTCTAATTCTCCTCCTCCTCCTCCTTCTTCTTCTTCTTTCTGTTATTCTTCTTCTTCTTCTCCACTTCTTCTTTGTCATCTTCTTCTTCTTCTTCTTCTTCCTTCTCTTCTTCTTCTTCTTCCTCTTCTTCTTCCTCCTCTTCTTCTTCGTCTTTCTATTCTTTCTTCTTCCTTTTTTTCTTCTTTCTTTTCCTTTTTCTTTCTTTTTCGTCTTTCTATTCTTCGTCTTTTTTTCTTCTTCCTATTATTCTCCTTTTCCTATTCTTCTTTTTTTTTCTTCTTCTTCCTATTCTTCTTCGTCTTTCTTCTTCTTCTTCCTATTCTTTTGCTTCTCCCTTTTCTTCTTCTTCCTATTCTTCTTCTTCTTCATCTTCTTCTTATTTTTCTTCTTCCTATTCTCTTTCTTCCTCCTCCTCTTTTCCCCTTCTCCTTCCTATTCTTCTTCTTCTTCTTCTTGCTAATCTTTTTCTTTCCCCTTATCTTCTTCTCTGTCTTCCTATTCTTCTTCTTCCTATTCTTCTTCTTCTTCTTCTTCTTCTTCTTCTGCTTCTTCTTCTTCTGTTCTCAGTTAGTTTGTACGTTGCACTTTGAAAAAGGTCAAATACAAGTTTTGGAGGTCAAATTTAATGTTAAAACTACCAATCTGGCAACAAGAATATGAGAGTGATTCCTAATTTTGACATGCAGCAAATCACTACGTAAAAAGGGAACATTCATGCTCCCCAGAAAAAATATCAGCTTTATCCAAGCGTATTTGTTGATTAAATTTATTTCTTATACCATAACATTTCCACCGGTCTTGCTAGTATAAATTATTGCTTGTTTCTCGTTAAAATAATACAAAAATAATAACTATAAAGAGAAAGACAACGCAGATAATTTTATTATTGTATTAGTGAATAACTGAAGACAGTAGATAGTGTTTTCTTTATTTGGGAAGTGGATGACGGCTGATAAGCTGTGTTGTTTAATTAATCAATATTAGTTTTAACATAAAGACATTTCGAAGTCAGGTATAGCTGTTTATTTATGAAAAAAATATCTGATCGTTTATTATAGAGAACATCTCAATCTAACAAATCATTATCTTTTTCTTATTTTATGCATCGATTTTAATCCCATCATAATATTCGTCATCATTAAACTAACACATCTCTTCATTTCCTGACCCCATATTATCAAGTGACTTTTAGTTTTAAAAAGTGGGTAATAAATAAAAAATAATAATAAAGTTATATAGGAGCGCGTTCCAAAATTAATGTCTCCTATTTTTTTAAACTTAAAAACTAAAATATTACAACGCTACAAAAAATCAATACCATTAAGGCGAGCGACGTTTTCTGTTCCAAATGTTATATCTCTACGCAGTTGCCACTTTCCTCAATATATTTTAGCCAGCCTCTTTTGATGTAAAAGTCCGGATGGCGCTTTGTCACTCACCTCTCTGTCATCACTCTAGAATCGACAGTAATCATCTCTTAACTGCTGACATCAGCTCCATTGGATTCGTGTACGTTCAACGGGAGCCGGTAAATGCTTATCGGCCCAATTTTTTGTCCGCATGGATAAATTCCATCACGCCTTTCTGCTTCTGACGCATATGTTTGATATGTATTTGAAATTTTTCTGTCAGTTTTTAGTCTAGAGACATGAAACTTAGTATATAGGGTATTCGAGCCTATACGAAACTTTATATTTCAGTTTTAGCCGGTGGAAATCGTTTCAAAAGATTGAAAATTAAAAAGAATTTGCTATGTGAAGGTCGATCGACGGAATTACGAATATGTCTGCATAACTTAATAGCTAATGGTTCATGTTTTAATTTTGAGCCTTGCAGCAAACATGTCTTCATAGCTTAGGCAACGTCAAATGAAAAAGTAAATCGTAAACTAACTTCCTAACAATATCAACAGCATCAGTTACGATCGCATTGTCCTTCAATAAAAGTTTAAACTAAAGTTCGTTGTTCTACTTGCTTCCATACGTTCATTTTTGTAATATAACAATAAGGAATTTCTTACTGATGTATTTTAAAAGATTTTAACTACCGTGGAATTTCCACGGGTCCTGCTAGTTATTATTATTATTATTATTATTATTATTATTATTATTATTATTATAATAATAATAATAATAATAATAATAATAATAATAATAATAATAATAATAATAATAATAATAATAATAATAATAATAATACCAATTACATGTCTGCAATTGATGAGAAAACTGTTGACTGGAATATTTGCGGAGAAGATTTATGAACATCTTGAGAGTAATGGTGCTTTTCCTGATGAACAAAAGGGGTTCCGGAAAGGTTCGAGAGGTACCAAAGAGCAACTAGTAATTGATAAAGCAATAATGCAGGATGCGAATAATAAGAAGAGGAATCTGAGCGTAGCAGGGATCGACTACAGAAAGGCTTATGACATGGTTCCTCATTCATGGATACGCGAAACACTATTGATGATGAAGGTTGCTGAGAATGTGGTAGGGCTTTTGGAGACAAGTATGGCTCAATGGAAAACGGTGCTGACAGCAAACAGAGAGAAGATGGACAGGTTGGCATAAAACGTGGGATATTTCAAAGAGATTCGTTATCGCCACTTCTTTTTGTAATAATAATTATGCCACTGAGCATCTTCTAGAAGAGAGAAAAACTGGGGTATAACTTTGGATCTGGTGACAGACGCCTCAGTCATCTACTGTATATGGACGATTTGAAAATATTCGGTAGAAATGAAAAGGAAATGGAGAGACTGGTAGAACTTTTGGGGACATACTCAGAAGACATTGGGATGGAGTTTGGGGTTAGTAAATGTGCTGTGCTGGTGATGAAAAGAGGAGTAAAGGTTCATTCGAATGGAATAGTGCTTCCAAATGGAGAAATCATGAATGAAATAAAAGATACAGAGTATAAGTATTTGGGAGTGATGGAGGGTGTAGGCATCATGAACAGAGAAATGAAGGAGAAAGTCAGGAAGGAGTATCTTAGAAGAGTGAAACTAATTGCAAAGTCGAAACTGTATGGAGGAAACCTAATGAAAGCAGTGAATGCATGGGCAGTCAGTGTTTTGAGATACAGTGCGGGTTTTTTTAGAATTATCTTACAAGGATTTGCATGCGATGGATATAAACATAAGAAAAGTTTTAGCAATATTTGGTATATTTCACATTCGAAGTAGCGTAGCAAGGCTGTATCAAAAGAGGAAAAATGGTGGGAGAGGATTGAAAAGTGTAAAAGATTGTGTTAGAACCGAGGAGATGTCGTTGAAGGAGCATGTGGTTAGAAGTGAGGAGTGAATGCTTAAGGTTGTGGCCAATGAAGTGGACGTATGTGAGACCAGGCTGATTATGTGAAACGTATGGATAGAGAAAGTGCAGCGGAACTGGCTAGGAAGAAAAGGCATGGAAGGTTCTTCTAGGATATAGCAGAAGTGGCTGATGAAAGATCAAATCCCCGATGTTTTAGGTGGCCTTCAGACCTCTGCAATTATAGGTACAACCAACATCGTAAGGAAAACCATTGATCTTTGAAGCTCCTGGCTTGAAGCCGGGATTGAGGGAAATCCGCTGGAAATAAAACCTATCACATTCAACAGAGACGTTGATAAACACAATCAGAATTATTATTATTATTATTATTATTATTATTATTATTATTATTATTATTATTGTTATTATTATTATTATTAATGTCATCTCAAAATACATTCTAATAATTCGTACCCTGCTAACGCATGCATTTTCTAGTATTAAGCGATCTATCTTCTTGAGCGGTAAAAAAATATATTCTGTCTAAGTGAATGGAATCAGCGCGTTATTTCTATTTAAATGGATAAATTTAACGAAAAAGGGGTTTATTATTACGCGTCCAGAAATTGCGATTTAAAATGCCATGAAAGAAATCTTGTGTGTATTATCCTCCAGAAAAATTCGTTTTACTAGAAAATCAATACCATATACCTATTTATGAAGAATAACGTCTGCAACTTAAACGGACCAATTTTCTCAAATATATATATATATATATATATATATATATATATATATATTTTGTGTACAGAAAGTTGTTAGTTGATATAAGTACGCTCTTAAAATTTGGATTTTCCTTTTAATTGAGCACTCTGCTGGAATTTTTTTCCAAAAAAACTAATCATATATATATATATATATATATATATATATATATATATATACACGCATGTGTATACATGCACACACGCATATATATGCATACACGCACACGCATATATATATATACACATACACGCATATGATGATTGCAACGTCTTGCCAGACGAGTGCCACTCCCTCGGACACTTAAAGTCCATGAGCTTAAATGCCTGAGGGAGTATCTATAGAAAGATGATGTTACAGAGTCCTAGCTTTGTACGACAGCTAAATCTCTTTCTCGGTTCAAAATGTTGAGATCCAGTGACACGCAAGAACAAGATAACCAGCAACAAATTAAACTGCAGACCAGGTACATGCCGATACTGCTCTCCCGCCTTTTGCTTTGTTTTTTAATCAGAGATTTGCTCCTCCTAGAAAGGTTGCCTTCACCACGGCTTACGGGAGCCCTCTCAACCCCAACGCATACATACATACATACACACAAATATACACGATACTAGTTGGCCGTTGAGCCCGAAAAGGGTTCATTCGCCCTTTGAAAGGTCTTATTTTTAATCCTTCAGGAAGACTAGCCGTCTTCTTCACCAAACAAGTCTGGTGGGAGAACCAGTTTAGTCGCATATATAAATATATATACATACACACACGCATATATATATATATATACACACGCACATATATACATACACACACACACATATGTGTGTGTGTGTGTGTGTGTGTGTGTGTGTGTAATGTAGATTGCACCAAAATCTCTTATAAAAACCAATGTGGTCTTGACACCCGTTTCAATATCAATTCTTTTTTGGTCTGATGAAGCAAATACATTACTGAACTGAACGCCACTGAAACATGTATGCACATTTGTAACAAATAATGGTTGTATAATAAACACACTATATATAGTATGATTGTTTGGGGTTACAGAATTTAAATATCGCATTCATGAAGAGAAGACTTTTATAATTCATAATGAAAAGTTAAGGAAAATAAAAATAAATGGGGGGCTGTAGCTGACCGGTTTCGCCCTCACTTTCTCAAAGCTGTATCGAGGGATTTAAAAAAGGGGAAATTGAAACTATGTTCATTTAAAATAAGATTATCTTGCGGTCCGTTATGCTTAGAAAAAAAAAGAGGGAAGTGATAAAATAACGGTTCGATATTTTTTTGAAGATCATAGATTCTAATCGAGCTCACACCTAAGAGACATTCCCCATTGTTAACAGAGAGAAGGCCTTCTTAACCGCACGTGAATAGTCTCCACGATTTTTAAACGGAATGTTGAGTGAGTACGATTCACAATTGAAAATGAGTTCGTACTGAAGTTCTCCGCAGATGACAGGTTTTTAATGAGCTGATCAGTGATTGAAGACCCGTATAAAATTTTTGCCCCGTTGAGCTGATCTTCTTGGCGAATTTCTCACAATGTTATTTGGCTTCAAATGTGTGTGTGTTGTGTTTTCAAATCGCGCGGCAAGGCGTATCCTTTCGCTATCTTTCCGGCATCATCTCGGCAGTTCAAAAACAACACCATAATTAACATCATGTGGATTTTCATTATTTTTTTTCAACATAACATCATGAAAAGGAAAATGAAAATGTTAAAGTCTGTCAAGGGAGTTTTACTCCGAAATATATATCTAAAAATAAAACACTTGCTTATTCTAATAATTTCGCGTTGTAGTTTGTCTTCAAACACAATGCAAATTTTATTTAAAATTTATATATATATATATATATATATATATATATATATATATATATATATATATGCGTTAGTGTGTGTGTTTGTGTGTGTGTGTATGTTTAAAGATAGAGAATGGGGGAGATAGAAATAAACGTAGAACTATATACATACAAGCATATATATAAGTGCGTGCGTGTGTGTGTGTGTGTGTGTGCGTGTGTGTGTGTGTGTAGATATGATTATTATTTGCTGATTCCCCCCCCCCCCGACACTGAGGTGAAAGAAATAACTTATTGCTAATTGGAATAATTTTCACTCGGAAATTTTAAACCGACAGATTGAGAGCGACGTATGTCGTTTATTTGATGTATTTATCCATGGACGTGTGTTTCTTTGTAACACGAATCATCAGTGTGGCCGAACAATGTAATTACAAAATCTGAACCGCTTTCGGCTCTAAAATGTCGCAGATAAAATAAAAACAAAGAAAACAAAGATCAATCAATGATATCTATAGAAAAAATACTTATTACTTGTAGGAGCTTGCTCAACGTTAGAGATTAAGACATCAGGTATTCTGGTTTAACATATCGCTACGTTCAGCCATACTATATGCACGTAATATATATATATATATATATATATATATATATATATATATATATATATATATACATAGTCATCCACGCACAGTACTGTGTCGCTGTTTCACAGCTCATCAGTGCGGCTAGACAGGCAACTACCTCAAGCCAGGATTCAAACCCGACTGCCTATACGACTATCAAGTCTCCCAACCATTACGTTTTCGGCGGCTGCTGATCGAGTAATGAGTTTAATGATGTTTTGACATCGTCCGAATTACCTAAGCTCGATTTATTTACACGAAGAGCATCGCTTTATACGCTTATGGTAATTCGTGTATCACACACACACACACATACACACACACACATATATATATATATATATATTTATACATTGCAATTATGAGGGTTCTGATATTCATGATTAAAAGAAAAAATGGAAGGCTAGCTGATCGGTTTCACCCTTCTAGATCGAGAGATAATTTATATATACACTTATTTACACAGCCAAACAATGTCGCAGCTCAAATGATCCATGAGAGTCAACAAACGTGAAATCAAAGCCTTAGGTTTCGTTCTCATTTGGGCTCATCAGTTAGACATATCCGAACTCAAGTTTCGAAACTTGCGAAGCAAGCACTCTACCAAATGAGCAAATACCCTTGACACATGTATGTAAGTCGAGCTAGCACAGTAATTCTATTACTAATGGCTCCCTAGGTTAGCATTATTGGATGACATCGTCCTAGCGAGTTTGAAATTCCTACTTGTGAGACATCAGCTTGGGGTTATTAACTGGTTGAATGACCGCTTCCTTTGCCGAGACGAAAGAGGCCCATTCCACATTCGGATTTCGCCGCGGTTTTGTTAATAAACTTTCTTGTGTGCGGGGTGTTTGCTTAGTTGGCAGAGTGCTTGTCTCGCATGCAAGAGACTCGGGTTACAAATCCCGGGTTCGGATATATCAAACTGAGGAGCCCAAATGAGGGCAAAACTCGAGTCTTGGACTTCTGGTTAGTTGACTGCCATAGATTTTGTGAGTTGCAACGCTGTTTGGCTCAGGAAATAATTATATAATCCCTCACATTCTGAAAATAATATATATATATATATATATGTATATATATATATATATATATATATATATATATATCGTAGCTTCCTTCAGATTATGAATATCCACTGTAAGAGTGCTTGCGCGTGAAATTCCTTTGACAAAAGTTGTGTTACCTCCAACCACACCTCTCCTGAGTCGGCGTTGTTAAATACCAATAACATGTCGAGATTTAGGACGACTGAATACAATGCCGAAATGGCTGGGGTACATTTAGCATCTAGAATTCTTAAATTATCACCCATCTGCCAGTAGCGAGGCTAAATGTTGCTTAACTTGTGTGTCAACGTGATCGTGATTTTCCGTGCATAACACTGATTTTATGTGTACTTATACATATATATATATATATATATATATATATATATATATATATGTATGTATAAGTATATATATATGGTTGATTCATGTAAGTATATATATATATATATATGGTTGACTCGTATAAACCAGCATGTTCCATCGAAGATCAGACAAAGGAGGATGGTGTTTGGTGGTCTCCCTCCTTCTGCAGCCTTGGACTCTGCTATTGGCCAGCATTTAGCTGACAACCCGTGCTGTGCCGATAGATATAAAATCGATTGGTTCGAGGTGCTACATAGAGCGGACTCCAAAAACCATTTAAAGATTTTGGAGTCTGTCTCTATTGCGGCGCGTCAACCTTCTTTGTGCTGGCAAAAGGAAACATCTAACGCATTGTTTCTCTTTGGGGAACTTTGAATCTTTTCTCCCGAGTTTTTTTTCCTCCTCCCTCGTTGTGCCAATATTTTAATCGTTTTTAAACGTTAATAAATTCATTTTATTGTCCCCGTACTTTTGGCACATTTAAAAAGTTCCCCATTAGAACATTTTCGACACAATATTATTTTGTACGCTCATGATTTTCTCCCGATGAGATGATAGCCGAAAGAGCTCTCGAGAAACTTCCACTTATTATTTTCAAAACTATATATAAATTCTGTACCTCTAAACATTTATATATATATATATATATATATATGTGTGTGTGTGTGTGTGTGTATAAATAATTAGTAATATATACATAATACATGCCGACATAATTACATAGACAGGTATGCGTATTAATGCATTTATTAATATACACATTTTTAATGGTACGCGTATATATACACACAGCTAAGCGCGTTTAAAGAAAGCGTAGACAATTTTTCTCTGTAATATGCCTTCCCCTTTTTAACGATTTCCACTAATCTGATTTCATTGTCATGAAGCGATACAGTTGCACACCTTCTTCCACCCCATCATTGGCTCGTTCGTTTATTCGTTTCGAGTCCTTGTCGATAATTAGAAGTCAATCCTAAACCAATAACTTTCTTCACAGGTCAACACATTCGAAATCTGTTCAATCGGATTTTTTTTTGTTTGGAAACGTTCGGTGCTATGTGTACTTTTTGACAGCATTATTATTATTATTATTATTATTATTATTATTATTATGATTATTATTATTATTATTATGATTATTATTATATCACACCAATGTCGACTAATATAAATCGATTTCACCTGTCACTTTTGTGGGGAATGTGGAGGAAAATATAAAGGTTTGACCTATTCTGTCATTAATAAGATAACTAATAACTATTGATTTAGTGAAGGAAGGTTGATCTTAAAGAGAGTGCAGTAACCACCGAACAAATCACAACTGCCCACTACAAGGTATATGTAAAAATATTTCACACAACAAACACATTATTAAAGAAAACATTATAGCAACAAATGGAGGAAAATATGTTTTTTTCAGAAATAGCAATTTTACATTAATGGCAACATAAAACCTTACGATTTATAAGCGTACTAGAATGGAAAATATTTAGCCAAATCAACTGTAATTAACTATGGTAATATACACAAATTTATATATATATATATATATATATATATATAAATATATATATATACATATATATAAAGCTGAATGTCTCTATGGGTGTAAGTGTGTGTGTGTGTGTCTTTTCACTAATAGGCTCCTATATGGTTGACTATTTAAAAAAAACTGATTACATATAATGATAGAAGATGTATCGAGACACAGGAATGGGTATGTTTGATCTAGCAGAACTATGGTTCATTAAAATTGTGGGGTCTGCGTTCGCGCCTGGTCCACAAAGCATGAAAATAATAAAAATTAAAAATAAAAAAAAACGTTTACAAGTGTTTTTGATAGTAATGTACAAAAGAATACTTTGATAAGTATGTTTTAACTTAAATAGGGATGGTATAATGAAATTGTGATGCCTGCGTTCGCGCCTGGCCTCCATAGAATGGAAATAGGCACAAACTTTAATAAAGACTTTTCATATCTATCTGCGTAAGTATACTTTGATAATTATGTTTCGGTTTGAAGAAATAGGGTATAATAAAATTATAAGGTGTTCGTTCGCACCTGACACCATAGAATGGAAATATAACACAAAGTTTAACAAGGTTTTTTTAATATAGATCCACAGAATATTGTGACAAGTGTTTAAGTGTGAACAGGTATGGTATAATAAATTATGGGGTTTATTTATTTTATTTTTATTTTCATCATATTTTGCTTTGGTTTTGATACCTCCAAATTCAATCCAAATTTTCAACTCTTCCTTTTCATAAACTATCATACTTTCATAAATCAGAGTCCATTTTCTGTAGGCTGTTTTTGGACGGCTACTTTTGCTAGTATATATATATATATATATATATATATATATATATATATATATATATATATATACATATATATTTAAAGTGATGGTTGTGTAGTTCCAACAAGAGAAAAAATGTATATTTAAAAGAGTGTAGCCATCAACAATTGTGGGTTTTTTTAAAGGTTTTCATCATATTTTTATTTTAAAATATTTTTATAACGCGTTTCGAGCTTTGGGTGTGCTCTCTTCAGATATTTTCGTAAAAAGTTTTTCTTTAAAATGGGAGTTTGTAGAATTGCCTCCGCTGATATTAAATATGTTTTTCAGAGTGGTGTTCAGACATTCTGTTGTTGTTGGTGTTCAGACATTCTGTCTCCAACTGTAAGTGTTCAGTGTCCGGTCAAAGTTATTTTCAAAGAGTGTTTTTCAGTCCATATGGTGAAGGTTTTTATGGTTTTTTTAGGGTTCTTTTTAAAGACTTTCTTTCCCCATGTATAGCATACACTCACACACAATCACACACGCATACATATACATTCATGTACATGTACACATGCACACGCACGCAGGCACACACACATACAAACACGTACATACATAGAAATATATGAAGGAGCATACATATATACATATATACATACCCACCTACACACTCACACACGTACTCGCATACATCCACCGCTAACAATTATTTTTATTTTTTTATTTTATATATATATATATATATATATATATACACATATATATATATTATATATATATTATACACATATATACACATATATATATATTTTTTTCTTTTTTTCCCCCCTTCCAAAACACGCATGTATACATGCGCTTAATCATTCAGATATACGTACACGCACCCACACACACACAAGTAAGATGGAGAATAGGCAGAAGACATATATACACACATACACACATATATGTACACACATATATGTATGTGCACATACACTCACAAACATCCACATACTATGTGGGCACATACACATGCACACACACAGACATATGCAGGGGCTCACACATACGTGTATATCCATATACACACGAACACATTTACCCATTCATACACTTTCATACATATGTATATATATACATATACACACATACATACTGATGTGTATACACTCATCCACCCATATATATATATATATGGGCACATGCACTCACAATCACACACACACATACATATTCATACATCCCACCTTATGTATATATTCGTTGAAGTTTCCTTTCCAATCCAAGCACATATGCATACATGGATTCGGTCACCCAAACATAAGTGCACGTACACATACAAACAAGATGTAGCATAGATAATAGATGATATATACATATACACGCACGCATACACAATCATATGTGCACACCCACGCACACACACATATACACACGCACACACGCGTGCACATACCCATACATACGTTTAATTTCTAGTTGTTTGTTTAGTTAAGAGAAATGGTACTGTACTGGGTATGGGCGCGTGCACCCGCGAAAGTTTGCGTGTGCCTTATTGTGCTTTTTTTGTTGTTTCGTGTGTGAGGGTGCACACCTACCCAAGCATGCATGCGTGCAAGTGTATTTTGTGTTTTGCCTATTTATGTGTATAATTATGGAGAGATGTTCAAGGCGGGGTTAAACTTTGCTATGAAATTTTTTTCTTGTGTTAGCAAGTAGAAGTAGTTGTCAGTTTGGAAGATGGGCATTATCTCGAATCTGCCTCCACTGCATGTGTGCATATGTTGTGATACATGTAGGTGTCTATTTTCCGCGATTTTGATGTTGGATCGGTGTAGGGCTACTCTATTACTAAGGTTTTTTGTAGCGCCTATGTAGGATTTATCGCATGCTGGACATTTTATTACATAGATCACGTTTTTTGAGGTGCAATCCAGGTTTTTTTTAAATTTTGAATGTTTGTATGGGGTTCGTAAATGTGTATGTGTTTCCTTCTAATATTATGTTGCAGACTCCACATCGTTGTTTGTTGCATTTTGTGACTCCTTTTGTTGCGTCTTAATTGAGTTTGGATGAGGTAAGAATGCGTTTTAGGTTTTTGGGTTGGCGTTTGCTTTTTATTATTTTTGTTGTTTTAAGGTATGTGCATGTGTACATGTACATGAATGTATATGTATGCGTGTGTGATTGTGTGTGAGTGTATGCTATACATGGGGAAAGAAAGTCTTAAAAAGAACCCTAAAAAAACCATAAAAACCTTCACCATATGGACTAAAAAACACTCTTTGAAAATAACTTTGACCGGACACTGAACACTTACAGTTGGAGACAGAATGTCTGAACACCAACAACAACAGAATGTCTGAACACCACTCTGAAAAATATATTTAATATCAACGGAGGCAATTCTACAAACTCCCATTTTAAAGAAAAACTTTTTACGAAAATATCTGAAGAGAGCACACCCAAAGCTCGAAACACGTTATAAAAATATTTTAAAATAAAAATATGATGAAAACCTTTAAAAAAACCCACAATTGTTGATGGCTACACTCTTTTATATATATATATATATATATATATATATATATATATATATATATAATGGATTTTTTTATTTTCCACCAGACTATCCATTCATGTGTAATCACCTTTTTCTTCACTATATTCCCTCTGCTTCACTTTTTTGTTTTCAAGTAAGATCTTTGACTTACTTGTTGTTTCATTAAATACTTCCGCATGCAAAATCCAATCCCGCATTTTGCTAATTCCTACCCTCTGATGAGAAGGAAACTATTTCTTCGACACTCCGCGGATTAAGGACTATCCATTTATCTAGTGTTTCCTTTTCAGATTAAACATGTTTTTAACTCATTTCCAAGTCTTTTTAACGTATTTTATTAACTGTTTGCTTATATATATATATATATATATATATATATATATATATATATATATATATATATATATATATATATATACTGTTATTTTAATATAATTAGCCGCTGACACGTGTCGTCTGCAACTCATCAGATTTGCTGAATCTCTCTCTCTTCCTTTATATATACATATATATATATATATATATATATATATATATATATATATATATATATATATATATGCGAGCTGCCTTCCAGACATTCATTTTAGGTAGGGCCACTTTTAGTGATAGTACACACGTGAAACTCCAAGTAATCTCCCTCGGCTGCAATGCTCTTCTAACTACTTTTGGAAAGCCTCATTGAAGTCATTTTTTGTTCGTGTATCTAAGACTTGCTACACAGTCTCTTTCATTATATTAATTGTCTCATAATGACAGCCTCTTTTCCTTAAGCTTAGGGAATGACTAAAAGTCACAGGAAGCAAGGTATGAAATATAGGAACAGTGAACAACTACGTTGATGCTCATATTGCTCAAACAGTCTGTGACAAGAATGGAGTTGTGGACTGGTGCATTTGCGCAAATCTTCGCGCATTCTGAGTTCCTCACGAATAATTGTGCGTACAAAACCCACAATGATATCAAAGTATTCACTTATTCTCTTTATAGATACACTCTCCCATATTACGCGTGATGCACTCTTGTTGGGTAATATCTAATGTTGCTCCTTCGTGTAATACCAAGTAATTTATAAATATATAATAAAGCGGCGATCCATTATTTTTACTAACATTTGGCGATATCACTTACGAGCGTCTTTTCCCTTGACTTAATGATTATAAGTGACGACTATCGATTCAAGATTCGATCCCTATACAGGGAAATGTAAAAGTCTAGCCGTAGTGGAAAAATGTGATGCAGTTTTTCAGTGGATAAACACACACACACACACACACACACACTCATATATATATATATATATATATATATATATATATATATATATAAATTATGACATCCCCTTTAAGAAATTCGTTTGTTATCGTTGGTTACAGTTGAATTAAAATCGGTCAATTTAGCTGCATAGGTCATCGTATAAGGATTAGATTACTCTCTGACTGACGTAAAGAACATTTAAAATTAAAATGTTTAAATTCAACGTTATTTCACGCGGTTAATGGTAGCCGAATGGATACGGTCTTTGCTAATCGAGCCAGAGACGATTCGTGTTGCCGAGTTCGAATCGTTCGACTGGTGTTAATCGTGACACCCTGCACTTAAGATTCTCAAAAGGATGAACCGCTAGTGTCTGTAGGTATTTAATTATTATAGTAAAAAAATAATTATATATATATAATTATAAAGAAATATATACGTTTAATGTATATTTCGATAAAACTTATTTCAAATTGCCATAATTACGCTCAATATAAATAAGTTTACACTTTCAGAGCATATTTATCGACATATAAACATATCAAAACAAAGATGCATTTATTTCACACTCCCTCGCCCATGTATGGAGTTCTGTTGTCACATCTGGGCTGGTGCATCTGCTGCTTGTCTCTCTCTCCTGGACAGGGTTCAAAAGAGAGTCGCCAACCTGATAGGTCCTGAACTGTCATCTAGGCTTCAATCTCTGTCCCATCGACGTGATGCTGCATCCCTCTGCCTGTTCTACAAATACTTTAATGGTGAATGCTCTGACGAACTGCAAACACTTGTACCTCCCCGACGTAACTACCCCCGACAAACCCGACAAGCTACTAAGTCTCATCCCTTTACAGTAGAGATCCCTAGGTGCAAGAAAGCCTTTTACTCCAATAGTTTCTTCCCCAGAACTGCGGGTCTTTGGAACTCCCTTCCGGGATTCTGCTTTCCCAACTGCAATGATATGCAGAAGTTCAAGTGTAATGTTAACAAACATCTTTCTACTCTTCTCCCTTCATAATGACCCCGCTAATTAAGTCCCTAATAGTAGCCCCCTGCTTCAAAGTGGCACTGTGCCTTGTTTGGGGTGAAAATTGAATTTTAAAAAAAAATTGCTTCAATTCGTATGAGGTAGGTTTTTCGTTCTACCCCTTTTTTTATTTGCAATTCTGTCTACTAAATAACTCAATCATTATCAGGTTTGTACGTGGGCGGAATTATTCATGTCAACTGAATTAAAACATTAGTATGGTTGATGGTATGCCGTACTTTGGGCGTGAGGTGGATGATTACTTAAATTTGATAATATTAAAAATTTACAACATTTATAAAGTTAGATAATACATAAACAAACTGTTACATTTGTCACACCACTATTACGCTTTCTCAAAAGCTTACCTTGCATTTTTGTGGTTCTAGTTCAGTTTCTCAGCACTGGATGGAACATTCACAATTAAAGACAACTTTTAGTCCAGAACACAAAAATTGTACATATCAACCCCTATAGATATTAATTGTATATTAATATCATACGCCCTGCAATAAATAGTATGTATTATTAGTTTTAAGTAGCAACGCGCGTAACTCGTGACCAAGCTCCAAATCCTCACAATTGGAAACCAGCAGACATTAATAAGCCGGACCTATACATCACTTTCTGACGAATGATATTGTCAGTCAAAAGTACTCAAAAAAAAAAACAATGAGGAAAAATCACATATAGTGGCTGGATGCGATTATTCGACAAAAATGCGCAATAGACTAATTTAACAACCATTTTCTAAAAGGAAATATTCTACATGAAAACACACACCAATATATATATATATATATATATATATATATATATATATATATATATATATATATATATATTTAAAGTGATGGTTGTTTAGTTCCAACGAGAGAAAAAATGTATATTTAAAAGAGTGTAGCCATCAACAATTGTGTGTTTTTTTTAAGGTTTTCATCATATTTTTATTTTAAAATATTTTTATAACGCGTTTCGAGCTTAGGGTGTGCTCTCTTCAGATGTTTTCGTAATAAGTTTTTCTTTAAAATGGGAGTTTGGAAAGTTATTTTTACCTCCGCTGATACTAAATGTGTTTTTCAGAGTGATGTGTGGTCTGAGACATTCTGTCTCCAACCGTAAGTGTTCAAAGTGTCCGGTCAAAGTTAGATTCAAAGAGGGCGCTTTTGGTCCATTTGGTGAAGGTTTTTATGTTTTTTTAGGTTTTTTTTAAAGACTTTCTTTCCCCATGTATAGCACACACTCACACACAATCACACACGCATACATATACATACATGTACATGTACACATGCACACGCACGTAGGCACACACACATACACACACTATAAAGAACCACACAAAATTACGTATGTCTCTCGTTTAATGCACTACTGATACCGAATTTGTGGAACACACTTGCAATGACCATCAACCGGTTATTGTCTGATCTAATTGGAATTTTGTAGGTGCAATGAATTATATCTTTATTGGTTCTACATTTAATTACAGCTTTCAACCAATTGTGGTTTCCGATTTACAGGTAGTTAAACAGAGTAAGGGGTGAAATGGGACTTGTTGAATCTCATGTAGTGATCGAGTTTTTGTAACTTAAAGGGTGTATACAACAGAAAACTTTTGAGGAAATTAAAAAAAAAACGTATGATAAACATGTCTCATCATATGCCCTTGTAAACCATGACGTTGTGAATTCAAACATCACCAGGAATTTGTAGAAATAGTTCTCAGACCTAGCCGTATGCTTCTGCCATTGACGATCTTTTTTTTCCAGAAGTTAAGGCGGCAATTTGGAAGATCGATGCGTGACTATTCCTCAAATAGTCGAAGAGAATCTGTAGGAACTGTCATTCGTGACCATTTCAACAGGCATGAAATATCTGCCACATGGATTCCCACGTTGCTCACACGTTTCCTAAAGCCAAAACGCATCGAATACTCAGGAATAAATTTAGATATATTCTAAGAAGATGATTAACGTCCTTAAAGGCGGATTACACAGAATAAGACATGTGCCACTTCTAGGATTCGGAGACAAAAGCCCAGTCAATGCAGTAGAAGCAAGTAGACTCATCACCTCCAAAGAAAGCAAAAATGCTGCCTCCGCTGGAACCAGGACCAAGTAATGACAGATTTCGTGGCAAACGGTACTATAATTACAGGGGTATATTATGCTTAACTTTTGCGGAAATTTAGAGAAGCTGCTGAAATCAAAAGGCAATGCAAGTTCATAAATAGACTCTTCTCTTGCAAGACAGCACATTGTATGAGACAACTGAAATTGGTCAGGAGCATGATAATGTTCTTCGTAAACCGTAGTCGATTTAAATTACGGTTGATCAATGCATAGACATCACAATTACAGCAGTGTAAATAGCTCTCCAACCTGCTATGGTAACATACTCCTGAAAGACAATGCTACGGTCTACAACACGCATGTCGCCAGATCAGAAGCACAAGTGTGTTACTATGACACCCCCCCATTTCCCTACATTCCTGACCATGCTCTTTTAATCTCTCCCCAGCCATGAAGTTATTTTTTAAAGACCTTCGATAAGGTATGGCATAAGGGCCTACTTCACAGGATTCCCAGCTACGGTATCTCAATCATTAAATCATTGCTCTCTGATGAGTTCATAAGAGTAGTGGTTGATGGGCAGATATCAGAGGTCCGCAGTATTAATGCCAGAGTCCCTCAGGGTTCTCTTCCTGTTGGGCCCAGGAACTCTATTCCTGATCTACATCAATGATCTCCCAAAACACATACTTAAATCATTTGTTGATATTTATGCTGATGACACGACAATCAATGACAACACAGCAAAGGCCGTAAATGACAAATCTCTCAAATTCTCTTACTTCTGATCTTGAGCGTGTGATACAGTGGGGAAAGAGGTGGCTAGTTACTTTTAATGCATCTAAAACTTAGCTTCTATCTTTGCATCATCAGCGCTCTGATCCACATCTGGCATCAATTGAAATGGATGGCTCTCGTCTTGGGGAGGCTCCATGTTTTGGCAAGCTTTTGAGTTTGACATTTACTCCTGATCTGAAATGGAACACATACATCAGGTCTGTTGCTAAGGACGCTGGGAAAATGGTGGGGTCCTTCTACCGCTTAAGTAGATATCTCACTACTGATGCAATTCTCTATCTGTATAGAAGCCAAGTAAGTACAAGGATGGAGTACTGCTGCGACATGTGGGCAGAAGCTGCTAAAAACAGCCTATCCTGTCTTGACAGAGTACAAAATAGACTTCGTGGCTTAGTGGGGAATGCCCTTTTCTCTTTCCTGCAGCCTCTCTCCCACAGAAGAGACGTTGCGAGCCTGTCTTTGTTTTATCGTTATTTCCATGGCAAATGCTCGTCTGAACTCCAATCTCTCGTACCCCTCGCCAATATTTCACGAGAAACACCCGTCTAGCTGAAACTACTGTCAATAATTTTCCCCACTCTTTATCTGTGCCATAATCCAAACGTAGATTCCATGAGCAGAGCTTCTTTCTCAGAAGTGCACGACTGTGGAACTGTCTTCCGTTTGCCTGTTTCCCATCTGACTACAATTTGGATGTCTTCAAGTCCAACATAAACAAATTCCTGACAAAACGCCCTCTTAAGTAATACACGCTATCAAATCTCCAATACTAATGATTACTACAATACTTTCTCATTGATTACTGTACACGCAATAACCCTTATCCCTGAGTGGCCTCCGGACCTTGATAAGTGTGTACCTCCATGTAAAAGAAAAAATCAGGGAAAACAGGAAAACAGAACCCATACAAAAGAATGATAAGAAAGGAAGAAGTTATGATAACAAGACTACAAATAGGCCGCACCTCTATCACACACTCCTATCTAGTCTAAAAAGAGGAAGCCCCCACATTACATACCTGCCAGGAGCCATACAAAAATAATGCTATACTGGTAAGAGGTGAGGACCCTAAAATTAGCCGCCTAAATCTATATAATGATAAACTTTAATAGACATATTCACTTATGTAGACCAAACTACCCTCCACAAATATCTGAACATAACAGTGTTATTCAAAAAAGAAAAGAAAAGAAAAAAAAGAATACTCCCTTATTTAACTATATAAACAGAGACACTAAACACCAGCTGCCGGGATGCATATAACGTATATATTTATATAACCAAAATTGCAAAAAAAAAAGAAGACTTCCACATTTAATGATCACTAACGTTTATAGGCCGTAAAACCAGCCAAACAACGAACCTACCAACCAAGCAAGGGTATAAATGAGACGTAATATATTTCAGAAAAAAATGCCAAGAGTACATACTAGTACACGTATATATATATATATATATATATATATATATATATATATATATATATGTGTGTGTATATATATATATGTGTATATATATATATACATATATATATATATCTGATGGCAGCAAATTCGCTTTCGAACATTGCCATCACTCGATATAGCACAAAAAAATTAAGGTATATAGGAACACAAAAATATTCAGTGATGGGCTGCACGAATGTGGCTTTTAAACCCTGCTAAACTCTGGCATTCCTTAGCACACATTGTACAGACATGTGCACCACTAGCAGCACGTTGTTGCTGTTCTTTTCTATGCAGGATCAAATGCCGTTTCAAACCGCCTGTCGTTTTGTACATCCGCCCGCAGTTGACACAGGCAACTAAAGACTGCTTTGTGGTCCGCTGCGCTAGCAGTATCAGAATTTTCAGCCGAGTCGCCATAACAAACATTTGTTTGAATAGACGCCTATCCGTCTATCAGATTATAACAATATGAAAACGTAATTTAAACCCGTAAATTTTATTTCAATAAAACGAGCAAAGACCAAATTTTAATATCATAAAAGCTTTAATAGAGAAATAAACAATTTTATTTATTTTTCCTTGGATTTCTTCACTTAACATTTCACGGAATGTCGAACAAATAACACTAGTTGAATCTTACGATATTTATTTAACTGGCAAAATATATCTTACCTGGTCCAATGGTCCACATGAGTAAGATATGCTTTCTTTTAATCTTCCTGTATGAGAATTTATTCATATTTATGTATTATAATCCATGTATTTTTTAAATGGAAGGATCTTTCCAACACATATCACGATAAATCGTGTCTTTAAAGAAAGTTTAAAGAAACCGGATGTTAAGATTCTCACTTTGTTATCTACGGAAGCCTATAAGTGTAAAAAAACACTAATTCAGAAACGTTAGTAATCTCGATATGGGATTATATTCCTCCAAATTTTCCACTTTTAAAGGTTTTCGGGGGCGCTGAAAACGGAAATAACCATTTATATATACGGCAAACGAAACTAGTAGTTTCCAAGATAACAAATTTTACAAATGGTCACAAAGTGGGGGGTCACTTTTCTATAAAGATGTGACGTCAAATGGGTACCCACTTTATGGCCACATTGCGGGTGGGCAATGAACAGATTTATGGTTTTTCTGTCCGACTTATAAATACCAAAGGGAGATAACTTATCGTCCTTTTTTTAATGTTGGCGCGTTTATGCTATCGTACATGAAAACTGGGATCTTTTATTTTTGGATTTACACGGATTACGGAATAACGAGCATATGAAATGTAATTTTTTTTTAATATCTTAAAGAAATACCTGATTTTTTTATTTATTATACTATAAATCTGAATTATGGGGTATCGTCTTTTTTTATATCGAAAAAAAGGAAACCAGGAATTAAATATAAAAATATACACTGACTGAAAAATATTGACTGGAAAATTCTAAACAAAAAATAAGCTTCCACTTAAAAAAAAAAAAAAAAAAAAAAAGACGTGGTTATCGAAAAAAAAAAGGATTTACATTTTGGACTTTACCGGTAAATTTACAGATAAGTATTCTTTTTTTTTGTTTTAAATTTGAGTATTTTATTTATTGATGTTTTATCTTCAATTTGTGATATATAAAACGTGTGCACAAAAATTAATTATTAAAATTCTCATAGACATTTCAAAATGGGGGGGTGAATTTGATTTGGAGTTTGCTAGGAATCGACCTAACAAACTCCAAATCAACGTAAAACGGTCTGTTCAGGTCATTGAAATGCTCCCTCCATCTATGAAGAATATCGGTAGGGTCTCGAAGAAGATCCCCACCATCTTTCGAGCGTAGAGGAGTGATAGGTGATCTGGATGGTCCGTAAACCGCGCGCAATAGGCTGTATAAGACCTTGGTGTTGTTCGATTCCGACGCGAGCTGTATTTCCTCAGCTTTCTTCCTTCATCATTCATCCTGCATGTTACGCAACCTCCTCTGAACCTCGAGCTTAATTGCCTTAAACTTGTCCCTCAATCGATCTTGCTCACCATCCTTCAAACCACCCCAGAGGTAAGCGTGCAATGCCCTGGCTTTTGAATCAAGCAGAGCTTGAATTTCAGTATCATTCTCATTGAACCAATCCTGATGTTTACGCTCACAATAACCTAATACTCTCTCACATACCTCATCGACAGATTCCTTTAAAGCAGGCCAAGTATTTTCACAATCAATCTCTTCCATCTCCTTAACTAGTTTCTCCCTCACAACATTGTCCATTACACGGGCAACATTAAGTCGCTTTGGGATAGCCACACTAGCTCCTCTCATCTTGGGCTTCACAACACATTAATTTTTGCACGGACCAACCGATGGTCGGTCCAGCACTCTGCACCCCGTATGACACGAACACTGCAGATATCCCTCATCCCACGTTTTCTGACTAACACATAGTCTATCAAATGCCATTTTTTGGAACCAGGATTTATCCAGGTCGTCTTGTATTTGTCCTTCTGCTGGGACACGGTGTTACCGATTTTAAAATCCATCTCTGAACAAAAATGCAACAACGTCAGACCATTGATATAACACTTGCCCACTCCGTGTTTACCCAGCACATCCCAGGTTTCAAAATCTCTTCCCACCCTAGCATTAAAATCTCCAAGACTGAAGATCTTATCAGCAGAGGGAATGCGTCTAACTACACTGCACAAAGCAAGGTAGAAAGCAACCTTTTCATCTTCTGTTGCATCCATAGTGGGTGCATAGACACTCAAAAAAGTTTTATAGCGACCATTTGCCAAAGGTAACCTCATAGTCATGATCCGGTCACTCACACTACAGGGAAGTTCTTCCATGCTAGAAAGAATTGATGCCTTTATAGTAAAAGCCACGCCTGATTCCCTCTTACATCTATCCGCTCTACCACTCCAGAAAATGCTGTAGGCCCCAGCCAACTCAGAAAACTGTCCCTCATCAGCCAGCCTGGTCTCAGACAGAGCAACTATGTCCATGTCATAACGTTGAAGTTCCTTAGAGACAAGAGCAGATCTACGCTCTGGACGCGTTATTGCTGATGGCAATCAAGCAGCGTCCGCACATTCCAATAGTCGATGACTATTGTAATATATTTCCTCGCAGTAGCATGATGACGACCGGGTCCAGGCTGTGGAGCCGTGAACACCTGCCGGGCCCTGGAAATTCCAGTTCCGTTATTGCCATTTACGTTTAATATCATATTTTCCAACTTCATTAAATGATTTGACGTTTTAGGCTACAGCAAGTTTTTTTTGCTATAAAGATACACGAGATGGTAAAAAGTGTATCTAATTTATATCCAGTTATAACTGGACCCACCCACACACACAAACACACACACACACACACACACACACACACACACACACATATATATATATATATATATATATATATATATATATATATATATATATATACAGTAGTAAATTATAAAATATATATGGCAATTAAGCTACACAGAATATTCCGCGTTTCATCCACGCCAGGATTCATCAACTGTTAAAAATGTTCCATTGGCGTTCGCTTTGAAAATTCAACATTTCGTGCATTTATAAGCTACAATCAACATCCAAATGAATGCTTTGACGATAATTACGGTTTTCAAAAGGCGAACAATTAAAAGGTATATATATATATATATATATATAATTGTTTATCTTTTATTAAAACATATTATTATAACCTTATATTTAAACCAAATTCAGATTTATAATTTTATTCTATTTTTTATTCTCAACCCATATTACTTCGCTTATCAATATTAATCAGTAACCATTTTCCTTTGTATTTTAATATTTTCCAGATACATCTGCCTTACTTACAAAATGCCAGGTTTATTTATGGTGTGTTTTATATATAAAAAACACCCAATACTCTTGCTGATGAGTGGACTTTGTTTAAAAAAATATATATCAAAATTATTGTCCATGACTTAATGATCATCGCAATAAAAACATCGTTTCCGAAACAATCGTACAAATTATTGACTTTGTTATGTTCCTTCTTATAAAAAAGATTTTAAATTTTTAATTTGAATTTTAACTTATCAATCATTTGAGTAGTTCTATGATATTTGCCTATCGAGCTTATTATATATCATCATTAATATATATCATTTTTTTTAATTCTTGTATTTTAATTAAATTAGTAATTTTACTATACCATTAAAATACAATCTGCTCTTTACACTACTGTTCCAACCCCCTTTAAATTATATATATATATATATATATATATATATATATATATATATATATATATATATATATATATATATATATATATATATACAAAGTATTTAAGCCCGGACTTTCCCGATTTTTTGGCGGTGTATGCTGAGACGAAAAAAGGTCAATTGTTTTAACTTTGACCCCTATTATGACCCCTTAAACGTTATTGTTTTGGGCTCAAATAAAGTTATTAAATTAGATCCATGTCCAAGGAACCTATATCTAAAATTTCAAGTGTTTAGACACAAAATTGTCGGAGGAGTTTGGTAGAGATCTACCAAGGTCAGATCGTTGAACTTTGACAACTTAACAGCCAAATTTCTGGCTGAAAACCGATCACATAGATTTTCCAAAATCTCAGTATCCTGTATATCAAATATCGAATCTGTAGACTGAAAATTAACAGAGTTATTGCGAAGGAAAATGTACACAGACACGTTCACTTTTATATATATATATATATATATATATATATATATATATATATATATATATGTAATTTGTTTTTGCGATACGTTTTGAATGATTTCAATTTACGAAAGTGTATTTTTAGCTAAATGCGAGTTGGAAATAATTTCCCTTTAACCAATTTAGTACCCCCACATGGGGAGCGGTATATATATATATATATATATATATATATATATATATTATTTAAAAAAAAATTATTCACTGACACGTGTTTCGTCGTCTACGACTCATCAGAGTGGCTGCATCTAGCGAGATTCGACATCTTGACCCCAGGGTAATGAGTCTGACCTTATATTTAAAAAATAATATATATATATATATATATATATATATATATATATATATATATATATATATATATATATATATATATATATATATATATATATATATATATAAAGAGTTTTATGTGTACTATAATCTTTTTACGCAAATATTACGCAAGTATAAATCATGTAGAACGTCTGAAACTGGGCAGGAGCTGCTAAACAGATATTTTCCTGCCTTGACAAAGTTCAAAATAGACTTTGTAGACTATTGAAGGAAGCCATTTTTAGATTCCCTGCAACCTCTTTCGCATAGAAGAAACGTTGCGAGTCGGTCTCCGCTATATCTTTATTTTTATGGCAAGTGCTCATCTGAGCTTTAATTTATAGCCCCCCGCCGGCCTGACTTTCACGAAAAACACTTCTCTAGCTTAAATCACAATCAATAATTTTCCCACTCTGTATCTGTGCCTAAACCTAAACTTAGATTCCATGAACACAGCTTCTTTTCTTAGAACTGCAGACCTGTGAAATTCCGTTTCGTTTTCCTGCTTTCCAACTAACTACGCTATGTTCGTCTTCAAGTCCAATGTAAACAAGTTCTTGATGAGAAATCCGCTTAATTAATTAAATTTACCAGTTTTCTACTATTAACGATTACTCCGATATTTTCTTATTGACGACTACACACTAATTATCTCTTACCTCGAGTGCCCTCCGGGCCTTGAGAAGTAGCGACTCTTTTATAAAAAAAAGCAGATTAAATGGATTTTTTTAAACACGCAAATAAGGTAGATCTGCAGATGAATGCAATTCCACGACCAATATATAACAAAATGTACCGGAGAAAGCTTCACATGCCTCCCAACACTGACTTAGTCCTCAATACATTGTATCCTAAATTGTACTGTCAAGAATCTAGTGTTAGTTGGTTAAAATTATCTGTAAAAAATAGCTTTACATAAAGTTTAAAATTACCAAGTCAAGTGTCGTGGTTAAATTGTGCTCTAAACAGAAACATCTATTTCTAGCGCACCCCTGTTTTATAAAAAAAAAAAAAAAAAAACTAACTGTTCACATTATGAAATTATTTTTACTTGATCACGTAAATTAAACTTAAATGTATAAAGATCAAGTATCATGGTTGAATTGTGCTCCAAACAGAGACATTCATTTCGAACATGCACTTGTTTTCTAAAAGAATTTACAGTTGATTTTGTAGGCTAGGCCTTTCTGCTTTGCGGCTATGAAGCTTCTCGAATGCACTTGTACATTTAGGTTGTATAAAAATGTTAACTGGGATCAAAGTCGGAACTCTCTCTTTTGGTCGGATTTCTCGATTATCGATTTTTTTTTTTTTTTTTTTTTTTTTACACAGTGATCACCACTTATCAAGGCCCGGAAGCCACTCAGGGATAAGGGTTATTGTAAGTACATCACGTTAGTGAGGAGATTTTATGAAGTGTTTAATTAGGGGGGCGGTTCATTAGGAATTTGTTAACATTAGACTTGAAGACATCCAAGTTGTAGTCCGGAGGGAAGCAGGCAGACGGAACAGAGTTCCACAGGCGTGCAGTTCTAAGAAAGAAGCTTTGCTCATGAAATCCGCGTTTTGATTTAGACACAGATATAGAGTGGGGGAAATTTTTCACAGTGGATTCAGCTAGACGGGTGTTTTTCGTGAAAGATTGGCAGGGGGGACCAGGGATTGGAGTTCAGACGAGCACCTGCCATGAAAATAACGATAAAACAAGGATAGGCTCGCAACGTCTCTTCTGTGGGAGAGGGGTTGCAGGGTAGAGAAAAGGGCATCCCCCACTAAACCACGAAGTCTATTTTGTACTCTGTCAAGGCATGATAGGCTGTTTTTGGCAGCTCCTGCCCAGATATGGCAACAGTATTCCATCCTTGGCCGTACTTGGCTTTTATATAGATAGAGAATTGCATCAGTAGTGAGATATCTTCTGGAGCGGTAGAAGGATCCCACCATCTTTCCAGCGACCTTGATCGATACTTAGACGACTTCCGATACAATACCTTCGTAAGAACCCTCTCAGATACATCAAGTAATTTCATAGGAATTTAAATTAAATAACGGCCTAGCCTTTTCCGAATTCAAAGAAACTCACACACACTCAACCTCACTTTTATATAATAGAATATATCTACACACACATACACACGCACACACACACACACACACATATATATATATATATATTGTAAATGGTAGTTTGCTTGAAGCATTGATGCCATCGCCATCTTGAATATAATTTTGTTTTCGTTTTGAAAAGGGGAAGTTGTTTTTCTCCCGAAATTAATCAAAGTTCAATACCACCAACGGACTTTATATACACCGGACATAAAAACAACTTGGTTGCAAAATAATTATACAACGAGGTGAGGAATGATAGATGAATAAACATTTAAACATTTCTCTACTCAAACATACACGTCTGTTTGTTTGTTTGTTTTTCTTTTCTTTTCTCTCATGATTCCGGTCCTTTCCGCATTGCTTTTGGTGTTTAAAACTTCCATATATATATATATATATATATATATATATATATATATATATATATATATATAATAACTTACTAATTTAGAAATTAAATTAATTCTCCTAGCGAGAAAGTCCCTCATACAATTTAACAATAAGTTTTGGACGAGAAAGTACACCCCTGATAATTTGACATCTTGATCGGTTTTCTGACTCCACAGAAGTTACCGATTTAGTGAGACTCTTCTTACTGAAAGAACTTAAATACCACTTTAAACATATCCAAGGGGACTTTATAGAGATGATTCCCTTTTTACTACAACAGCCAGGCCAAGAGAGTACAACAAAACAATTAAAAAATTACATAACTTCTTTAATAACTTGGCCTTTTTATAATTATCGAACCAAACAAAAAAAAACTTCAAATTTTCTAGATGTTACACTTTATCTTAACACCGAAACTCATAGTCCCTATCATAAACCTTACCTTACGCTTTTATACGCGCATAAATCTTCTAACCACCCAAACTCAATTATAAAATCTATAGTACTATCCGTCTCTAGAAGAATTTCTGATCTTTCTGTTGATAAAATAACTTTTAATCAAAATGCTACTTTCTTCAATAATGCCTTAAGGAACTCAGGACACAAGGAAAAGATTACATACAACCATTATGCTCCTCCTGCATGCCGCCTTAAATCTGCAATAACACAAAATATGACTCGTATGAAACTAGTTCAAATAACAAGACCTGCCGCTATCAATAAAAATGCACCAGTCTACATATATAATCCAAACCAAAATACTAATCGCAATACCTTTAACCCACCCAGCCCCATCAGGAGAAAGAAAAATATTTGGTTTAATCCTCCATTTAGCCTAAATGTCAAAACTAATATACCTAAGGAATTCTTCAACATTGTACAAAACTCTTTCAAATACCCACACAGATATAGTTCTATTTTCAATAAAAACTCAATCAGGATTTTTTATTAAACAATGCCTAATTAAGTACAAAGAATCTTAACATCTAATAACGACAAAAAATTTAAATCAGCCCAAAAAATCCCTTTCCCAATTAAACCCAAAACTAACTGTAATTGTAATAACAAACATCTTTGCCCACTCCAGAATGATTGCATCCATAAAGATGTTATATATTCATGCACAATTACTGAACTCCCACGCAATCCTCCCATAACAGACACTAATACTTCGTCTGCAAGTTATCCTTCTTCCCATCCTCCATCTGATATAGTTACTAATGCAATATACCACTCGAGCAGCTCCTCCATCTACAATCATATACTAGCAATAATAATAATAATGATAATAATAATAATGAGAATAATAATATTTCACCTAACAACCATCCTAACACTAACAACACTCATTACCCCCTCCAAAACAGTCCTCATACAATCATTGTCCCACCATTTGTTGAACACTATGAACAAAATCCAAACTATTTAACTCATACAAATCAGCAAATTAATATTAATATCAGACCTCGAGCTTTTAATAAAGTACATACATATATCGGCGCTACTTCAACATTAATTAAGAAAAGAATATCAAACCACATTTCTTCTTTTAACAGCCATAATTCTAATAATAACCAAGGAACTTCTCTAACCACTTTAATTAAAAGACTTCACTCTAATAATACGCCCTTCTCAATCAAATGGACTATCATAAAAAAGTTAAGTCTTATACTCTAGGCTCTAAGTCATGTCGCCTCACAACCGAAGCTATAACTATAATTACTTCCCCTCAAAGTAACAATATAATAAATTCTAAAAAAAAACCGGATCTCTTTCTGTAACATAAGTCCAAACTTAATTATGGTAATTTTCAAATTACATAGTTATTACTTTAACCTTTCAGATAGATATATAAGTTTTCTTTAACTTGATTGTTTTTTCTACATACTTTCTTAATACTTTATAACTTAATAATCCTTTATTTCTTCTTTGTTTGGCTGTTTTTTATCTGAAATATCTGTCTTAGTCTTTAAATATTCCTATCTATCTAATATATCAATCTACCCATACATCTATATCCTGTATGTATATTTACTTATATTTTACTGTATGCATTTACTTAGATACTTACTTGCTTTATCCTTAATTTGCAGATACCGCCCATACTCTTCCCTTAAAAATCTTATTTTTTATTTTATATTTTATTTTTCATTTATTTATTATTTATTTTTTATTTATTTATTTATTTTTCCATTTAGTGTCTTTTAACAAATCTTGCTGACATTTTCTTAAGTAAAAACCTGTACATTTCAGTTGACCTATTTTTTGCCCTATATATATGTTTCGCGCCTTTTAACATCTTTTTGTCTGGGTCATTTTGACATTTGTTTTTCTATTTTATATTTAATTCTATCACCATTTAACTTTTCCTCTTCTTCTTCCCTGATCTTTCTTACTTACAGTATGTCTCGGCAGCCGTGTTAAAAGCATATCTTATTTTTCTTTTATTAATATTATTGAAATTCTTACCTTTTTCCTTGTACATAATTGTGAATTATTCTATGGATTTCGGCCTTTTCGATTATATTGGACCATCTTCCAATTACGTGATTTCCTTGGATTTTACTTGTTGCAAATGTAAATTCAATTAACTTTCTTGGAGTTATATCTTTGGATTTTGCCGTCATTGGATTATTTACCTTTCATCAGATTATCCATTCACGTGTAATCACCTTTTTCTTGACCATATTCCCTCTGCTTCACTTTTTGTTATTTGTTTTTGACTTACTTGCAGTTTCATTAAATACTTCCGTATGCAAAATCCGATCCCGCATTTTGTTAATTCCTACCCTCTGATGAGAAAGAAAAGTATTTCTTCGAAACCCCGCGGATTAAGGACTATCCACTTATGAAAAATGTAGTTATTTATTGATGGGAAAAGTATTATTATTCAATTATATTTCAACCTTTATTTGTACTAATCCATTAATTTACAAAGCTCAATGTCACTACAGAGCATATACAATTAAATGACAAAAAATCAATGTCCATTTTACTGTTTATTTCTATCAGCATGTTAAAATGTTCAATTCTTTACAGAATGATAATAGTTGTATAAATAAATACTAACAATTCATTTTATATCTACAGACACAAGTGTCTCATACTTATACAATAATCAGTGTAGGAAGTTAAATTTAATGCCAGTCGGGAGATTTGAACTCAGTCATATAGTCAACCTCGACTCCTCTAGATATCTTTATATCTCTAGCATACCAGCAATTAACCCACAAGTTGAGGGAAATTACATACAAGTAACATGCATAAACAGTACTTGCTGTTATATAATTCAATATTTTTCTTGAAGACATTCTTGCTTTCTACTCACAAAGGCGGACTACACCCGTCTAGCTGAATCCACTGTGAAAAATTTCCCTCACTCTATATATGTGCCTAAATCAAAACGCGGATTCCATGAACAAAGCTTCTTTCTTAGAACTGCACGCTTGTGGAACTCTGTTCCGTCTGCCTGCTTCCAACCGGACTACAACTTGGATGTCTTCAAGTCCAATGTTAACAAATTCCTAATGAACCGCCCTTTTAAGTAAACACTTCATCAAATCTCCACACTAACGTAATGTACTTGCAATAACCTTTATTCCTGAGTGGCTTCCGGGCCTTGATAAGTGGTGATCACTGTGTAAAAAAAAAAAAAAAAAAAAAAACTTTCGTCTAGCGTGGTTCCAGTATTTCATCTGTACCCTTACACTTTTGTATGTTGTTTCTGTTTCATTATAAACACCGGATTTAAACACCGGATTTTCGTAAATGTCTGCTCGGGCTCGGAAGTCGACGTAAAACGCTAGAATATACCCAGCACTGATCAAATTGATTAGCAAATCAAAAATCAATAGCAAAGAACTGGAAAGAAAAAGAAAATGTGTTTTTCAATTTTAATCAATAATAAGAATTGAACACACAACAATGAATTTGAGGGGGCTAGATAAATTATTTCAGACGCCGGTGTCATGAACTATTGGCAATTAAACAAAAAATAAAAAAATAAAATAAAAAATTTAACCCTTCTCCTTAAAATATTATTAAAACTGGTTTTATTTGAAATTCTCATAGCAACTGGTCCTATATACATATATAATCATATTTTTCTTGAAAGAGAAACCATTAAAAACCAAATAAAAAAAGAAATCAACACCACCATATAAAATTCTCTTGAAATATATTATTTCGGTGTATTTACAATGCAAATTTCGTATTTATTATTATATTATATTATTTTGTAGCAAATATATATAAATGATTTAAATAAGAATTGGCTGGTGCACCACTACCGAGAATCGAAATCAAAACGGTTAGCTTATGATTTACTTTTTCCTTTGACCTTAATGCTTTAGTTGTGAATACATGTTTGCTGCAATGCTACAAATTAAAACATGAACCAATAGCTATTACGTTACGCATGCATATTCATAATTCCTTCGTTCGAAATTCACCTGGTAAATTTCATCCTGTTAATTTTCACACTTTTGCACCGACTTTTCCAGGGCTAAATCTAAATCTACAGTTTCGCATGAGTTCGATTACCCTATTTACTAAGTTTCATGCCTGTAGACTAATATATATATATATATATATATATATATATATATATATATATATATATATACGCATGCATAAATATATATAGAAAAAGGTTTTTGTTTACCATAAACTATTTATTATATTATGTTAGTATACACCAGGTGGAATATCTGCATGACTATAACCACACGTAATAGTTAACTAAAAATTCTCATCTCATTAGAAAACTGGAAAAAACTAATATGGAATTGAAATGAATGTTTAAAAGATTATGTAAATAGCTAGATCTTTTGCATTCGTGCACGAATCGAAAGCGCTCGTGACAGCAACAATTATGGAACTTTTATTAACATTTTTTGATTTTGATACAAAAAAAAGATTATACGGAAAATCGAAAAATTAAAAAAAAAAGAATCATAAACAATGTGTCTCCGTTGCATTTAATAACATTTGCTTGAATATATATATATATATATATATATATATATATATATATATACATATATATATATATATATATATACAGACACATAGAGACACACACGCACATATATGTATGTATGTATATTGCGAAAATAAACACTATATTTTGAAAAAATATTTGTTCTTTTAGTGACAACGGGCCAAGATTTCGTCAGTATGAGTCGCCTTTTCTGTATAATAATATACTAATTTGTAAAGAATGTTGATATGAATCCTTTATATAGAGGAGAATTGGGTGTGCATGCCCACCTAGCGAGAAATCGGATGAGGATGGAGAAAGAAAGCGTTGGGGAAGAGGAGAGGTAGAACGGAGGAGTGAGAAAGCGAGACGAGCAGAACGATGGATAGAGAGTTGTAGACAGATGGAAGTTTTAATAGCTTTTTGCACCGGGCAACGACAGCTAACCCTGTTAATATGCTATACGTACTGTGTTCTCTGCACGATTAGGATGCTATAAAATGAAACCAAATAAAATGTTGACCCGGTAAACTTTAGCACCAGTTCACGGTATAATTTTTCTTTAAGTAGGTTTTGTCAGGTAATATAAAAAAAAGAACTAGAACTGTTATTCGATATAATTTTTGAATTCTAATATTGTAGTATGTTTTCTCGTTTATTATTTTTTAATAATCGAACAAAATCGTGTTTTGTATTGACGATTATAAATTTAATATCGGTGATTTTTTTTTTAATGTTTGTCCATCAGACTTTCTTATTTCCCGGAATTGATTAACATTCGTCAAACAGATCTCTTTAACTTTTCTTGATATACAAGCAATGTCTAATCTGATTCAGGTCTGGGGAAAGATTTGGCTAATTTTCAAACAATATGATACACTTTTTCTTTGCTAAATAATATTCTGTCCATTTTGATGAAAGTTGGCATTTCGCCCTTGTAGAGTATACAAATAATCTTTGTTCTATATTTGGAAACATCGATGGCTTAACGTCGAAGTAACGTTCAACTAGCAGAGACCCGGTGTTGCCCGGGATCAAATGATGATCAACGAATGTTTCACATTCCCATATTTTTATTGCCATCAAAATCGATAAAATAGCCCATTTTTCAATCAAATCGATTGATTGCCTGCTCTAATTAGGGACTCATCACGGTGTGCCGGAAGAAATCTTCATATGCCTCCCGCAGTGACTTAGTCCACAATATATTGTAGTCTACATTGCACTGTAGAGAATCTACTGTTGATTTTATAAATTATGTTTTTATATATAATGGTTTGGATTACAGTTTTAAATGAGAAGGTCAAGCACCATTCTTCAATTGTGCTCTAAACAGCATACTTCATTTCGGACGCGCCCCTGTCATATCAAAGGACCTACTGTTGATTTTATATGCTTGGCCTGCTTGTGCTGTGAGTGAATCTAAGTTTAAAATGAAAAAGGCAAGTATCATGGTGCCCCTGTCATTTCAAAGAACCTACTGTTAAGTTTATATGTCGAGTCTTTTGGCATGTTTAGTAATAAAATTTCTCAAATACATTTGAGATGTAAGGCTGTGTAAGGTGGACATTTTGGTCAAAATCGCCTGTTCCTTCTTTCATCGGATTACTTCGATTCTCGATTATCGATACTTATCGAAGACGTTCCGATACAAAGCCTGTCTAAGAACTCTGCCATACACAAAAAGTACGTCCGTGTGAAATTTCTTAAAAATCGACTTAACCGTTTTCGAGTCCTCAGGGAACTAATTCTCTCTCACACCCACATAAATAGACACACAGACAAAGTTCATTTTAGAGATATGTTTATATAGACGGTAAACACTTGTTTTCCAAGTTTTAGACCGCAAATATAACACAGGTTAATCAACATGCTTTATTATACAGGGTGACCAAAAAACACGGGCCCCGTATTTTAGTGTTTTGTCCGAATGAAATGACACTTTGGTTATAACAAGTTTATTATATTCAAAACATCACATCAAAACACTAGGGTCTTTGGCCTTTTTTCACCTACAGCATATGTTCTAGATGGCCTCCATTTAGCTTTTCTTTTTTTTTTGGCTCACCCTGTATAAACCTAACACTCTTTCTTCTCTGACTCTGTCTACGTCTCTCTCCCTCTATCTCTCGCTCTCTCTGTTTGTTTTTTTCTCGCTGTTTATGATTTTTCCTTTCTTTCTTCTCTCTCTCTCTCTCTTTATATATGCACACATACACACAGATATATATATATATATATATGTATATATATATATGTATATATATATATATATATAACCATTATTATTTTATATCTACAGACTCTAGGGTTTTATGTTTACGCAATCATCAGTGCAGTATATGGCAATTCCTACCGGTCGGCTGATTCTAATCTAGCCACGAAGCTACCTTACGCTAAGCCTCGTACTACCAAACAATTGCTACAATAACAAAGGGTATTAACAACTAATAAAAGCACAATTAAAGCGCAGATATTAGACAATCCAAAGTGTTCGAACGAATGCTAGTCCTGAACGACGCATAAATGCTCGTTGACTGCTTCTTAGTTTATATTTCTCAGACAGTGTCCTTCCTTAAGTATTCTTAAAGAGGTTTGATAATTATAATTAATCAATTAAATATACATATATATGCCAGCAGGATCCTTTAACCGACGTTGCCCGGTGTAAGTATGCGCGTCCTCGTAAAAGATTAAACTATGGTTGTTGTTGTTGGTGGTGGTGGTGGCAAATCCCTAACGTCCTAATGTTAAAAACAGCTTTCCAAATAAACATCCATAACCTCCTCATGGGAAGTACGTCGTATTAAATAGACATGCCAAACCTCGCAATGGTAAGAACGGCTTTCGGCATAGACACCCCATTTTATTAGAGGGAATTGTCAAATTATTTGACCCAAGTTTAAGCTTGATATATATTGTCAGCATACCCACCTGCAAAGACTATAAACTATAAAAGAAATTGGGGGGTAGTGTCGTGCGGAGAGAAGTAAATATGTTTATTGCGCGTGTGTAGAACAGTGAATTACAGTGCATAAAATCCAAAGAGATTGTCGAATTCAGCATAGTCTAAAACATTTATCATATACGGCATAATCGCGTTGACAGACCATTTCTCGTCAGATTACTTACATTAAGCAACTTTGAGCCTGGTCCGTTCCAGATGGGTGACTTTTGGGGAATTTGTCCCCTCCGCTAACATTGGCATTGTTTTCAGTCATCAGTGTAATATATCTTGTGTAGGCGGAGCTAAATTAAAATAAAAATCCTAAATAAACAAAGCAAATTTAATGTCTGAGCAATATCAAACCTGAATGCTGAAGAGAAAACTTAGAAAAGAAAACAATAATAGTAAAAAAAAAAGTATTTTCGTAGGCAATGTAATGAACGGGAATATGTACTTTAGCGGCGTAAATTATTTGACAAACAAAAAATAAAAAAGAAACTGGCGTAAATGTAATCAGGTAAAAACTAAATAAAAATTAATGAATATGATAGTTTTTTCTGGATGTAATTCTGGTTTTGAGTGTAAAAAATGTATTTTATACAAAAAGTTTTTTATGATTTTTTTTCGTCTGTCAACAAACGAAGCATCCACAGTAGTATTAAATAATATAAAAAAGGCAGCAAAATAGAATCTAAAACGAAGGTAAACAAAACAAAAATAGAAAATAGGGTCGTGTAAGGGTTTATACGATGCGTCAAAATCGTAAAATAATTATTGGTTTGTTTGCCGAATCACAACAATCTAGGTGCCATTTTGATGTATAATACAATACTATAATAGATTTAAAACAATGCGTGTCGATAATGTATGTGTAGTAAAAGGTAAAGGTATAACTACGTGAAGTGATGAATAGAAGCGTGATATAATTTTTATTTGGTTTAATATGTATAAATGTAATAATTCTTATAGACTGAGCGGCCATGTTGAATAAGGTTTGATCCGTTCGTTTTTTGTAAGAATGTGGGTATTTCAAAATAATAGAATTTTATGGTCTCAACCAATGAGAATAGCCAAATAATAGTGGGGAAAATAATTATTTTCGAATAATGAAGTGTAAAGGTAGTGTATGTGTCTGGATGTTTCATACAGTTAATAAGTGTGTCACGGCAATATAGTTATAATGTTAAATAATTACCCTGCGTTGACTGGGACCGGTGGGAGGGCTTTGGATTCAGAGGAGAAAATACGAACTACTTTGTCTAAAGATCTTGGCGATCGTGATGATGTCGCTCTTAGTTAGTAAAGTAGTATTTTAGTATAACGAATAAACGTGTCTGTAACGTCGTTCGAAAGTTTCATAAGATGATGGGTAATAGTTCAGACATAATAATTTTTTATGTGGCATTTGTTATTGTAAACCTATCGTAATTTGGTCCATAGGAGAATTTCTGCAATCATTTTATTATATATATATATATATATATATATATATATATATATATATATATATATATATATATATATATATATATATATATGTCGCTCTGTCTGTGTTTCCGTCTCTGTCTGTGTTTGTTTCTCTATCTCTGTATTTTTCTGTCTTTCTCTGTCGGGCCTAGATATGACCTTAAACTATATCCAATGGTGAGGCCCCAGCTTTCGGGCTTTGGGGAGTGTGGAGCCACTCTTTAATTGCCATTGCTTCCAGGTCCACTCTGACCCGGAGCGGTAGTACCTGTTAGGGTCCCCACTATGGGTTAAATATAAACCGAATTGGAAAAAAAACAAATTATTAAAAAAAAATGTTCTCCCTCAAAATCACTGAAATCGGCATAAAATAATCTGAAAAGGGTTGATATGGCGTAAAACAAAAACAACCAACTGCCTCTGTCTCCTTATCTGTCTGTCCCTTTGATTGTCGGCCTGCTTCTGTCTGTCTATGCCTGTCTTTATCTTTATTTATTTATTTCTGTCTCTGTCCCCCTTTTTTGTCTCTTACTGTCTGTCATTATCTATGTCTGTTTGTGTCTACATTTGCCTTTATCTCTGTATATGTCACATTGTCTTCCTTTGTTTGTTCTGGTTTCCGTCGCTATCTCGTTCTCTAGCTGTGCGTGAATATCTTTGTTAAAACGCTTGTCTCAGTAAGAACAAAAAGCAGATTTAGAATTAGCAGCTTCTTTCCCACGTAACAGACTCCCGATTACACATATAATCTGAATGGCCGTAAAAATAAGCATAGGAAAGTGTGACATCATACTAGTTAGGCGTCATAAATTACTCCTATTGAATACAGTATAATAACAAATGTACTTAAAATCTTTTTACTAGTGCACGTATTGATCCGCGCTGAAACAATAACGTTATTATTTAAACATCCATTCTTAACATGGGGAGGGAGTAACTATTCTATACTTTAACCTTACAATTGAATAAAAAAAAACATATCATAAAACATTAAATTTTTTTAAAATTCAATTTTCACCCCAAACAAGGCACAGTTCCACTTTGAAGCAAGGGGTTAATATCAGGACAATAATTTGCTGGGGCATTATGAAGGGAGATGAGTAGAAAGATGTTTGTTCACAGTATATGGCAATTCCTACTGGAGTGTTGATTCTAATCTAGCCACGAAGCTACTTTACGCTAAGCCCCGTACAACCAAACATTTGCTAGAGTAACAAAGGGAATTACCAATTAATAAACGCACAATTCAAGCACAGATATTAGACAATCACAAGTGTTTGAACGAATGATAATCCTGAACGATGCATAAATGCTCGTTGACTGCTTCTTAGTTTATATTTCTCAGACAGTGTCCATCCTTAAGTCTTCTTAAAGAGGCGTGGTAATTATAATTAATCAATTAAATATACATGTATATGCCAGCAGGACCCGTAAACTGGCGTTGGCCGGTGTAAGCATGCGCATCCTCGTAAAAGATTAAACTGTGGTTGTTGTTGTTGGTGGCAAATCCCTAGCATCCTAATGTGAAGAACAGCTTTCCAAATAAACATCCATAACCTCCTCATGGTCAGAACGTCATATTAAATAGGCACGCCAAACATCACCATGGTAAAAACGGTTTTCGGAATAGACACCCCATTTTATTAGAGGGAATTGTTATTTGATCCAAGTTTACCCGTTTACTCACAAATTACACGTGAAAATACGATTAAAAAAAATAGCGTGGATCAGTAAGTGCATTATACCAAAATCATTAACTAAAACTTTAACTTCAAACATTTTTCAGTTTTAATTATTAAAATTATTTCAATTGTGTGGTTAAGTAAAGAATAACGTTTCTCGTTCACAGAGTAAAATAAATACTTCTTTTTTTCCAAACAATTTAGACAGTTGATGAACATTTACAAAAGTAATCTATATAAAACTATATGTTTGTCTGTCTGTCTCAAGATTTCCAAGCTCTATCTCCTCCGAAACTATAAATCGCAGAGCGGCGCAAAGGGCCCTCAAATGATTGATTTCCCTTAAAGACCCTTTCGTTTTTTTTTTTGATTTTTTTTTTTGCTTTAACCGGTTAAAATAGTTTTTTAATTGTCAAAATGTATCAAAATTGAAAAACTCGTCATAGATTTACATCTTAGTTTATTTATAATTTTAATTTTTAATTTTTAATTTCTTAATATGTTACAGTTTGAGTTTCGATTCTAGCTGATGGCACCCAAATACCTTTTTTTTACTTTTGAAATCACGATTCTATAATAATACATACGAAATCTGGACAAATTAAAATATCATATTTAAGCGTATTTTACGTCCGGGCAAAGCTATGCACCCCTCTGCTAGTACTAAATATGAACGTACACACAATAAAATATACAAAAATAAAAAAAATAAAATCTTACAGAGATTTTGTGTATGCAAAGATGTAATCAAAAGCATGTCACAGTTAAAAAAAATATTATTCATATAATCACATTTTCTGTTTTCTAAATGCAGTGAAGTACTTGTAGATTTAACAAATTGAATAAACATATTCTTTTACATTTTTTTTCACTTTGAACGATTAATAATAAAAAAATAATTATTTGTTCTGATTTCGTCGCCTTCAAAATATAAGGACCACTTTCACTCATAACTGACATCTACTGCTCATGCTCATATTTATATAAATTTATGGTCTTTTTTTATAAACCATGAGAATATCAATCACTTGAAGCATATGTTAAATATCTTGAAAAGCTGAGTTTATTTATTTATATTTTAAGAAACAAACAGCTTCATGCAATTATAATAAATAAGAGAAATTTTCAAGTCTGTTCAGAAGGGTTGAATTAAACAATTCATTCATGGGAGAATATGAGGCGCTTTCGACCCTAACCCCAGATATAAGATCGATTGACAACTGCACGTTTCAAACAATAGTAATAGCAAAAAAACATCTGTAACGATATACGAAACAATTATCCGTTATGCAATATATATATATATATATATATATATATATATATATATATATATATATTATTTTTATTTTTTTTTAAATATATATATATATATATATATGCATATATATTTTTTTTTTATTTTTATTTATTTTTTTTTAAATATAATGGGCGGAAGTCTCTCGAGAGCTCTTTCAGCTATCATCTCATCAGGAGAAAATCGATAGCGTAAAAATAATACAACGTCGACAGTAAAGAGTTCTTATGGGGAACTATTCAATGTGCCAAAAATTATGGGGACACTAAAATAAAGTTTATTAACGTTTAAAAAAATCGATTAAAATAATGGCACAACGAGGGGAAGAAAAAAAAAACACGGGAGAAACAATTCACAGTTCTCCAAAGAGAAACTATGTCTTATATGTTTCTTTCTGCTGGCACAAAGAAGGTTTTCGCACCGCAATAGAAACAGAGTCCAAAATCTTTATATATATATATATATATATATATATATATATATATATATATATATATATAGGTATGTGTGCGTGTGTGTGTGTGTGTGTGTGGAAATATATTGATTTAATTATATTTCACCTTTTATTTATTGCAATCCTGTGATTTATAAAGCTCAACGTAACTACAGAGCATATAACAAATACATTGTTCTAGATCTACAGCAGATGTCCTTACAGTTATATCGCATAGGATTAGCAAATCTCTCGACGGTGGCAATCTTTCTAGGGCAATTGCTCTTGACATATCTAAAGCCTTTGATAGGGTATGGCATAAAGGTTTACTTCATAAGATCGCTAGCTATGGTATAGCTGGAAAAGTCTTCTCAATTATTAAATCATTTCTTTCTGATAGATTCATAAGAGTAGTAGTTGAGGGGCAAAAATCAGAAGCTCACAATATTAATGCCGGTGTCCCTCAGGGATCCATCCTGGGCCCAACTCTTTTCCTGATCTACATTAATGATCTTCCAAATCATATCCTTACATCATTTGTAGACATTTATGCTGACGACACTACCATTTATGGTACCACATCTAAGACAGTAAACGAGCAAGTTCTCTCCAATTCTCTCTCCTCTGATCTTGAGCACGTAGTACAATGGGGAAAGGAGTGGCTGGTTACTTTTAATGCATCTAAAACCAAGCTTCTCTCTTTACATCATCAACATTCTAATCCACATTTGTCATCAATTGAAATGAATGGCTCTCGTCTTCAGGAGGCCTCAAGTTTTGACAAGCTTCTGGGCTTGACCATTACTCCTGATCTTAAATGGAACACGTATATCAAATCTGTTGCCAAGGCCGCTGGAAAAATGGTGGGATCTTTCTATCGATCCAGTAGATATCTCACTGCTGATGCTATTCTCTATCTATATAAGAGCCAGGTACGTCCAAGGATGGAATACTGTTGCCACATCTGGGCAGGAGCTGCTAGAAAGAACTTGTCCTGCCTTGATAGAGTTCAAAATAGACTTCGTAGCCTCGTAGGAGATGTCCTTTTCTCCTCCTTGCAACCTCTATCTCACAGAAGAGATGTTGCGAGTTTGTCTCTGATGTATCGTTATTTTCATGGAAAGTGTTCAACTGAGCTTCAATCTATGGTCCCCCCTCGCCAAACTTTCACAAGAAACACTCGTCTAGCTGAAAACACTATCAATAATTTCCCCCACTCTTTATCTGTGCCTAAACCTAAACGTAGATTCCATGAACAAAGCTTCTTTCTTAGAACTGCACGCCTGTGGAATTGTCTTCCGTTTTCCTGCTTTCCGGCTGACTACAATATGGTTTTGTTCAAGTCTAAAGTAAATAAGTTCTTGATGAGCCGTTCCATATAAGTTATTAAATTTACCAAATTTTCATTACTAATGATTACTATATTGACCAACTTCTACTGTACACTCTTTAACCCTTATCCTTGAGTGGCCTCTGGGCCTTGATAATGTGGTGATGCCTTTGTAAAAAAAAAAAAAAAAAAAAAAAAAAATAACAAATACATGAAAAAGTCTATAATAAAAATTTCAAGAGGTTGACCATCTTACCGTGTATTCATTTCAAAAAATTTACATGCACAACTCTTTACAGTAGCTATAATCATGCCCATGTGCATTTATTTTTTTTTAATTTGTAAGTGCTTTGCTTCTGATGATGAGGAAGAAATACATTCAATAACTGACAAAAAAATTACATGAAACGTTTTGCGCTGAGACAAAGATATTGTCAAGAATTGTGCATGTCAACTTACATAAAAAAATAAACGTTAAGATGGTTAACATATTGAAATTTAACACAGAAACATAGTTTTTATAATAGTCCACTATGTGTGAATGAGTAAGTCCTCATAACAGTGAATATATATATATATATATATATATATATATATATATATATATATATATATATATATATATATATATATATATATATATATATTCACTGTTATGAGGACTTACTGATTCGCACATAGTGGACTATTATAAATATATTTATATATATATATATTTATATATTTATATATATATTCATAAAAAATAAGCGTAAAGCTCTTTCAGTCTTGACAGAATATGGACACCCACCGTATGTATTCCTGCGCGTGAAATGTTTGTGGCAAGGAGTGCGTAATATATACCTACACTTCTCTTTCGTCAACATTGTTAAATACCAGTTACAAATGACGTATATATATATATATATATATATAATTATATATATAAATATATATATATATATATATATTAATATATATATATATTAATATATATATATTAATATATGTACATATATTAATATATATACATATATTAATATATATATATATAAATATATGTACATATATTAATATATATACATATATTAATATATATATATTTAAATATATATTAATATATATACATATTAATATATATATATACATATATTAATATATATATATACATATATTAATATATATATACATATATTAATATATACATATATTAATATATACATATATACATATATTAATATATATATATATATATATATACATATATTAATATATATATATATATACATATATTAATATATATATACATACATATATTAATATATATATACATATATTCATATATATATACATATATTAATATATATATACATATATTAATATATATATATACATATATTAATATATATATACATATATTAATATATATATATATATATATATATATATATATATATATATATATATATATATATATATATATATAAGTTCAGGATGACTGGAAACAATGCCAATGTAAGCGGAGGGGACAAATTCCCCAAAAGTCACCCATCTGGAACTGACCAGGCTCAACGTTGCTTAATTTTTGTAATCCGACGAGAAATGGTCTGTCAACGCGATTATGCCGTATATGATAAATTATCAAGTCATTAAGGAAAAATAAAATATTTACACCATATTATTACGAAGCTTAACCCTTCTCATCAGAAAAGAAGGAAGTACAATATTATATGTATAAAGAATATTAACTGATATATATATATATATATGTATATATATATATATATATATATATATATATATATATATATATATATATATATATATATATATGTATGTATAAAACTCTGTCCGTAAGAGTAACACATAATGGTAAAAAATATACAAAAGGAGAGAAAAAATATAGACATCGGGGAGGGGAAATATAAGAAATATAAAAAAGAAATATAGGAAGAAATGTGAGAAGAATAAAAAATAACATTTATACGGGAGAAATAAGCATATATAAAAATAAAATATACATACATAAACATATACATATATAAAATAAAAATAATTATAAAAAGATATAAATAAAAAATAGTATCGAAAACAACATTATTACTAACAACAATATAAAAACAATTGTCAAAACAATAACAACAAATAATAATATTTATAATAATAATAATAATAATAATAATAATAATAATAATAATAATAATAATAATAATAATAAAACTCGATAAGACCGAACCGAATCAAAACAAAGATCGCTAAAACGCAAGAAAACAATAAATGCAGACTCTGTGGACAAAGAGACGAAACGATAAAGCATATAGTAAGTGAATGCAACGAACTGGCCCAAAACGAATACAAGAACAGACACGGCCAAGTGGAAAGGGCAATACACTGGGAATTATGCAAACAACTACACCTCGAACGCACAGACAAGTGGTACAAACATAAGGCGACAACAGTACTTGAAAACGACAATCACAAAATAATATGGGACATGGACATACAAACTGATAAACCGATCCAAGCAAGAAAACCAGATGTAATAATAATATACAAGAAAGAAAAATCCTGTCAAATCGTAGACTTTCCAGCTGACCACAGTGTGAATATCAAAGAAAAGAAGAAACGGCGCAAATAGACAGAGCTAGCCAGAGAGCTGAAAGGGGTATGGATGATGAAGAAAATGAAAATAATATCTATAATAGTAGGAGCACTAGGAACAACTCCGAGAAACTTTGAAAAAAGAATGGAAGAAATTGGAATCAGAGGAATGACTGGAAAAATAAAATGAACAACAATAATGAAAACAGCTAAAAAATTAAGGAAAACTCTTGGAGTCTAACACAGACGAACCAAAAGCGTAGACCAGACAAACTGTCACAGAGACAAAACATGAAGCGCTACCTGAAACCAAGAACATTGAAGGTGCATACCTATAAGTTCACTAGGAGAATAGAGAAATTGAGGAGAGAAAGCACTAGACAGACCTCCTTTGGGTGAGTGCAAGAAGGACTGGGAGCTTGGGAAGTGTTTTTGCTACCCGAATTCCAATAAAGACTAATGGTCGCCGCCAACAGGAAATCCATGGTAAGCGGCTGTTGCAATAAAGCAAATTCATCTGCAATGTTTATCGAAATAAATAGATAGTACTGAAAATCTGGGGAGATTTGTTGTCACCCAGATTCCAGAGACTGCCACAAGTTGTTCTCAAAGAGAAATCTTTGATGGTTGTGTCGTAGTGAGTACATAATAACAGAAAAATAAAGATAGAGACACACTAACACACACACAAACACACACACACACCCACACACACACATATATATATATATATATATATATATATATATATATATATATATATATATATATATATATATTAAACGGTGAATGCTCTGACGAACTGCAAGCACTTGTACCCCCTCGACGTAAATACAACCGAGAACTCCGACAAGCATCTAAATCCCACCCCTTCACAGTAGAGATCCCTTGATGTAAGAGACCCTTCGATTCCAGTAGTCTCTTCACCATAACCGCTAGACTTTGGAATTCCCTTCCGGGTCCCTGCTTCCCCAACTGTACTGACATGCAGAAGTTCAAGTGTAACGTGAACCGACATTTTGCTGCCCAACTCCCTACATAGTACCCCTGATGCTTATGTCCCTGATAGTAGCCCCCTACATTAAAGTGGCAACGTGCCTTGTTTGGGGTGAAAATATAATAAAAAACAAAAAAAAAAATATATATATATATAGGTGTGTGTGTGTGTGTGTGTGTGTGTGTGTGTGTGTGTGTGTGTGTGTGTGTGTGTGTGTGTGTGGTGACATTCTCATTTAGTTTAGAAAAACCAGCACACCGGTTATCGAACACTCGCGACACGTAACATTTTGCCAATTAACAGGTAAGATTTATCAGAGAAGCCGGCACTCCTCCCAACCGTCCGCCAGCCACTTGTGATTGGTTAGAGAGAATAATGAGCCGAGGTGCCGTATTGTCTCCCGCTGCGTGACTTGAATGGAATCTTAGGAATCACACGTAGAGTCGTACCATTGGGTGTTCACGTCACCTGCCTCAGCTGATGTGAATGTATATTTGTATAGAACGGAATCGTTTAGCGTGGTCCTCCCACGCAAAAAATAGTGATCGAGGGGTGAGTGTAAGTTGGGTTAAGGAAAGGGGACTGAGGATAATGATACGATGCGTCAATTTGGCAACAAGGCGACGAGGTTTCTCTTTTTACTTATCTGATCGATAATGCCAACGATAAGATTTGGTAAAATAAAATAAAAATTAAAAAATAGGGGAGAGCAACATCTATTGTTAAATAGCGCGGCGTAGTGATGAAGTAAAATTTAGTTTAGAAAAAAGTTGTGATAAAAAGTTGCTGATTGAAAGAAGTTCAGAATAAAGTGTTTGTTTTATTACATATCCTGGCTCTTATAATATATATATATATATATATATATATATATATATATATATATATATATATATATTCAGCCACTCTGATGGGTCGTAGACGACGAAACACGTGTCAGTGGATAATTATATTTTTTAAATTATATATATATATATATATATATATAGGGGGCCCCCAAAATGGGTCCCAACTCTAATTAGGCCCCGTTTCTTAGTGTTTTGTCCGAATGAAATGAAACTTTGGTCATAACTAGTTTATTATATTCAAGACATCACATCAAAACACCAGGGTCTTTGGCCTTTTTTCTCCGTTCTACAGCATATGTTCTAGATGGTCTCCATTTAGCTTTTGTTTTTTTGGTGGGGGGTCACCCTGTATATATATATATATATATATATATATATATATATATATATATATATATATATATATATATAAATGTAAATTTGGTTCGTTACAAGTGAATAAAACCATATTTCTACGTTCCCAATTCATTTGAAATTTTCAGACAACCCATCTTTAGAGTCGAGGGATGTTTTTATGTTATTAAAATAAATTTACCTCGCGAATTATTAAAATATAAAATAAAATAAATATATTTTTTTAACCGTTAGTGCGAATCTGCTTTGTTGATAAAACTGAACTTCCGGTTCGATTCATTGCACAGTCACGAATTGACGAAAAAAAAGTCGATAAGTAAAAAAACAACAACAAAAAACACATAATTCATTTGTTTTTCTTCCAAATTTTTTAATTTACACATTTTTTCTTTATCATATAAGGCCCAAAAAAAAACTTTGTCGCTTGCTTTTTGAGTTTTTTTTTTTGTTTTTCGATATAAGATTGGTTGGTAAAGTACAGTTTTTTTTATTTTTTAAATCGTATTTCCAGGTTTTGTTACAGTTTAATTATATGTTTTTTTTTATTCAATTGTAAGGTTAAAATGCACCCTAACATCCCCATGTAAAGAATGGCTTTTAAAATATAAACGTTATTATTACAACACGGACTACTCTCTGCATGAGTACTGTACTTTCACCTAACAATTTAATAAACAAAACATGGTACTTATGCAGAGAAAGTACCATAATAATATAATAACAGAATAATAACGTTATTTAGAAAGCCATTCTTAACATGGGGAGGACGTTTTGTTACTATTCTATACTTTCACCTAAAAATTTAATAAACAAAAGATGGTACTTATGCAGAGAAGATACCGTGCTGAAATAACGCTATTAAGAAAACATTAACATCATTAAAAATATATTTAATAAAATAAAAATATTTTTCGTAACTTCGGGACTATTCGCCATTTCCGGTAGAAATTAGCCTTTCACGTGCACCACACGTGGACGACTTTCGAATTACAACATTTAACTTTATAATTAATAGTTGGGTAAAAAAAAACATCCCTATTTTTAAAATTATATATATATATATATATATATATATATATATATATATATATATATATATATATATTGTACTTAAATCTTACACTTGAATAAAAAAACATATAAAACTTTAATTAAACTTGGAAATACGATTTAAAAATAGCGCGGTCCGGTAAGTGCACTAGCATTATTTGTTTATCTTAAAATAGCATCAATTTTTTTCTATCGAATTCATTTGCTGTTTTTATTGGAAACTATTTTTTCATAAATATGAAGAATTACTCCACCCTCGAAAATTCCTTGAAAATTACCACTCTTATAGGTTTTCGGGGTCGCTAAAAACGAACATAACGTTTATAATTAAGGCAAACGAGTAGTTTCCAAGATATGAAGAAATGTTAGTTTAAAAAGTGGAGGATCACTTTTCCATAAGAATTTAACGTAAAATGATCGCCCACTTTGTGGCCACGATTTTTTTGGGGGGGGGGACTTTCTTTTTACCCTTGGAAAATCCTTTAAAATTACCTGTTTAAATTGCAAAATGCAAAAGAAATTGGGTTTGTATTACTGTACACATAGATTTGCAAAAGGTGTAAAAAAAACAAATATATAACAAATAAATTTATCAAAGGCAAGATAAGTTACTTTTCTACCAAACTGGAAACATTTTTCGTGTTTTTATTCAATGTAACATATTTATTCAGCTCGAAAACCATACAGTGTTTACCGATGTATTGAACATGCAAGATGGCGTCTGATTCTCTCTTTAACACGGTAAGTTTGGGAAAAAGTGTTATAAATCAAAAACCGGTTAAAATACTGTTAAGAACTCGCTCAATATATGTTACCGTGACATAGGTTGACATATATTCGTCGGGTTTGTAATAGTATTTTGTATAGTTTCTTATTTATAAGAGCTTTTCCCAAACTTACGTTGTTAAAGAAGGTGTAAGACGCCATCTTGAATTTTTCAATACATCGCTAAACACTGTATGTTTTTCGAGCTGAATAAATATGTTACATTGAATAAACACACAAAAATATATCCAGTTAGGTAGAAAAGTAACTTATATTGCCTTTGATAACATTTATTTGTTATATATTTGTTTTTTGACACCTTTTTCGAATCTATGTGTACAGTAATACAAACCCAAGAAATCAAACAAAAAACTTTTTTGGTAAGAAACACACAGAAAAATTTTAAAAAATAGCATCTATTTTTTCTATCGAATTCATTTGCTATTTTTATTGAAAACTATTTTCTCCCGGATTTTTGATAAAATATTCCATTTTCGTATATAACAAAATTTTTTTTTTGTAGATTTCGGTGTGTTAAAAACGAATCTGCAAACCGTTTCCGTCGTAAAAAAATAGTTTTTATGATATGAAGAAATTACTTTGTTGAAAAGTAGGCGATCACTTTTCCATGTAAATTTAACTTACAATAAGCACCCACTTTCTAGCCAGCTGAGAGAGGGTGGGACTTTTCCCATGTTTATTGGCTAAACAGCTTTCGCTTATGCTCGCGCGTAGCACAAACGAAGGCTACGGCTGTGAAATGGAAAATAGTTCCAGATTTCAGGGGTTATTACCATGCAAAAGAAATCAAACAAAAACCTTTTTAGCCAAGAAACACACAGAAAACTGCCCCTCTCTCAGGTGGTCAGAAAGTGGGTGCTCATTCTAAGTTAAATTTATATTGAAAAGTGATCACCCACTTTTCGAAAAAGTAATTTCTTCATATCATGAAAACTTTCTTTTTGCGACGGAAACGATTTGCAGATTCGTTTTTAGTACACCAATATCTACAATAAAATATTTCGTTACATACAAACATGATACGGGCCTTAAAGTAAAATAATACCGGATTTTTGGAGCAGATTTGTCATTTAGTTGTACAAATATCCTCAAACCAGGTAATCACTAAAAGGGACTCTTAAAAGTCGTCACCTGTATCGAGCAAAAGTTTAAAAGCACTGATTATATGTAAGCCTACGTCACAGTAACATATATTGAGTGAGTTCCTAACAGTATTTTTATAGTTTTTTAGTTTAAACTCATTTTCCCAAAATTTCCGCAAACTTAATGTGTCTGACACAGTCTGCCGCCATTTGTATTTTTCAAACAATAAACACTGCTTGTTTTTGAACCGATTACACATTATACATTACATAAAAACACTACAATCTTATCCAGTTAGGTAGAACATTTACTTTTCTTGCCTTTGATAACATTTATTTGTTATATATTTATTTTTTGACAACTTCTTTGTATCTGTGTTTAGTAATACAAACCCTTTTCATTTAATGTAACGTTTAGTCGGCTCGAAAAACTGTTTATCGGTGTATTTGAAAGCTACAAATGGTGGCGGACACTGTTGATTACGTTAAGTTTGAGAAAGTGAGTTAAAGCAAAAAAACTATACAAAATACTGTCACAAACCCACCGATTATGTTAGCCTATGTCATGGTAACATATATTCGGTGGGTTTTTGACACTGTATTGTATAGTTTTTAGTTTTCAACTTACTTTCCCAAACTTAACGTATTCAACAGAGTCTGCAACCATTTCTGTTTTTCGAGCCGATTAAACATTTTACATTACATAAAAACACTAAACAGTTATCCACTTAGGTAGAAACATAACTTACCTTACCTTTCATTCATTTGTTTTTGACAACTTTTTCGAATCTGTGTATAGTAACCCTCCCCCCATCACTCAAATATCAATTACTAACTCACAGTTTTGTATACAGAAAAAAAAAACCAACAAACATTTAGCGTTTCAACATATTTGCTACGTTCAGCTTTATCCACTGATTGTTGGTCGAGCCCAAGCCATGATTGACGGTAATCCCGAGGATCAGGATCCCTTTCTGCAAAGTGTAACATTTTTTTTTCATTTTCACTTTTCTTTTTTGTTTTTTGTACTTTTTGGAGTGGATTAATGTACTAAGGATATAAGAAACATGCATTTTCTCTTTTTATTAGAATTCCATTACACCAAATTGAGCCACAGCAACGCGTGGCAGGGTACAGGTAGTATATATATATATATATATATATATATATATATATATGCAGTCCAGGTTAACATTTTCCAGAGGCAAAGTAGCTAATGAAGATTTAACGAGGTTAATAGAAGAGTGCCAAATACCGAATGAGAGAAGGATACATTTTTTATTTGTTTTCACATAAACATTATTATGTCGCTCTACATTTATGAGTATGTTTCGACTAGCTAGTTACGAGTAACTAAAAACCTCTTCAGGCGATATAGCTAGAGACCTCTTCAGGCGATACAGCGTATACAAAAGCTGAGTTTGTAATCGATTACGTACCGATTATGACCGAAACATTCCCATGAATGTGTAGTAACATATTAATGCTATGTAAAAACAAATAAGTACATATATATATATATATATATATATATATATATATATATATATATATATATATATATATTTATATATACATGGAAGCGTTGAAACGTTGATCGAGTGACGTAGATTCTTCATTTTTTTATATAATTTTCTATATATTCATATGTAACGTCATCGTTACATATCAACACTCGGTACCCACACGTTGTATTCAGATAGTCGCAATGAAACTAAAGTAAGAAAAGAATGATTGTATTCCAATGGTACTCTGTCCAGCCATGTTTAGGATAGGTCATTTATTGTCCCTCTCATGTCACGTGTGTAACATCCCTTTCTGTCTTTTCGGACCACGTTTTTCTTTTTTATACAATTATTTTCTTTCCCTCTTGCTGTCACGTCATTTGCATACGTTCGTTATCATACAGCTGTTACTGGCGCATAATATGTGGTCAATATGTACACGCTATTAGATTTTGTAAATTTTAATATTTCGTTGGAGTATGTTAATTATATGTTTATTCTGTTCCATATGCCCCCTCCTTCTCTCTCCCACAGATTTATACAAACGCGCACACATATAGAGCAAGGTTTTAAAATATACAGAGCAATTAAGCTGCACAACATATTCCTCGCTTCATCCTCGTTAGAATTCGTTAAGTTTTTTTGTGGAATCAATTTGCTTTATGTTTTTATATATTCCTGTGGTACTGGGGTGTTAGTCAGCCAAACGGATTCTCTATCGTTTACAAACCTATTTATCGTAGCCAATGGGCGCGGGTTTATCAGACAAAATCTCACTTAACTCCTACTTCACCTGATTCTTTGTTATTTTTTGCGGGGATGGCTTATCCCGTCTTTGTCTTGTAAAGTGATCTAGTTTGAATCTGCATGTTTTTCACTTACATTTGATTTTATAGTAATGTATATGCTCATGGATTTGTTTGTTAATGTTGCGGAGACGCCTACTAATTAACATAGGCGGGAGAGTGAGATATATAAAGGTATAAATCACCAATACCGGGGGAGTCCGGCAACGACCGTCAAATAGGCAAGACGCTTATGCTGCCTCCAGCAAGACATGCAACACGCCACCTGCCGGAATATCTCCAACTGAAATATATCTGAAGACATGTAAATATGTATATAACTTTTGTTCATAATATATTATTGTATACCTTTACTTTCCGTGTTCTTGTTAATGCAGAGACAACAGTTAATTAATTAATTAATTAATTAATATTAATATTTTTATTTTTGCAATTGTTATAGTATTATTCATGTTTTGTATGCTGTTATCTTAAGGTTAAATGTATTTTGTGTGTATATACGTTTGCTATTTTACATCTTCGGGTTAATAAATTTGGGGGTTAGTTAAGGATACATAATTTCTCATTCAAACATAGTCTACAGAGGTCGTCTAAGTTCTACATGTGCTGGTTTCCAGTGCTAGTTTCCAATCTACCATAGGCTATCGTCTACTTTCCTCCAGCAATCAGTACTGGTTTACTAATGCGGTTTTTATTCAGCGTTTATTGTTTTCGGACGTTGTTGTTTTTATTCGATATTTATTGTTTTCGTTTTCCTTTTCTATGAGTCTTGCTGCAATTATAGTTTTTTTTAATTGGTTATAAAGGTGGGTGCAAGAGGATTGGATCGAATTCTTTTTATTTAATTTTTATTTCGATTTTTTCATTGCATAGTTTTTTAGTTTCTATTTATTTATTAAATACTGTTAGTATATTTGGTTTATTTGTATTTTTATATATATATATAAAGCTGAATGTCTCTGTGGGTGTGTCTGGTCACGAATAGGTTCCTATATGGTTGACTATTTTAAAAAACTGATTAAATATAATGATAGAAGATGTATCGAGACACAAGAATGGATATGTTTGATCTGGTAGAACAGTGGTTCCTTAAAATTGTGGGGTCTGCGTTCGCGCCTGGTCCACAAAGTATGGAAATAAAAAAATTAAAAATTAAAAAACAAACGTTTACAAGTGCCTTTTATATAGAGTTACATAATAATACTTTGATGTATGAAGTATGTTTTAACTTAAATAGGGATGGTATAATAAAATTGTGGGGTCTGCGTTCGTGCCTGACCCCCATAATATGGAAATAGGCACAAACTTTAATAAACACTTTTAATATCTATCTGCGTAAGTATACTTTAATAATTATGTTTCAGTTTGAAAAAAATATGGTATAATAAAATTATGGGGTGTTCGTTCGCGGCTGACCTCCATAGAATGGAAATATGTCACAAAGTTAAACAATTTTTTTAATATAGATCCACAGAATATTGTGATAAGTGTTTCAGTATGAACAGGTATAGTATAATAAATTATGGGGTTTATCTATTTTCTTTTTACTTTCATGATATTTTGCTTTGGTTTTGATATCCCCAAATTCGAAGCTATCTCTTTACGACCCTTCCTTTTCATAACCTATCATACTTTCATAAATCAGAGTCCATTTTCTGTAGGCTGTTTTTGAACCCAGTCACCGACGGGTAGTTTTGCTAATATATATATATATATATATATATATATATATATATATATATATATATACATATAAAAATATGTTAATATATTGTATAACTTAATGTAAAAGATAATCTCGTCGTGTACTGATTATTGCGGATTCTGGCATATATATTCTAGACTACACGCTGAGAAGCATGTTCACATTATTGTATTTGTAAACTCTAAAATTCATGGTGTGTAAGTATATGCATTTAGGCATGTGTATATCATTATATTTGTTATATAATTTTCCTTCATACACACGCTCATGGTGAATCAAGGTAGATTAACAACACCACATCTTACAACGCAATGCCATTCTGAATCAGACATTTTCAATACATACATGCATATTATATATATATATATATATATATTATAATGCTATAGTCTAGATTGATTTATAATCCGATATCACAAGTCGATACTAACGGTTTCACAAAAGGCATCGTAATTTAACTGATCCAACTGGCAGCACAAAATCGGGAAAAAACTAGTTAAAAAAGAGTGACCAGTATCAATATACAGTAAAATGAGTAGATATGCTAACACACATTCATACAAACAAGCCTGTCACAGAAATAGCAAAGAAGAGCCGGCAGAATTATACAGAGACCTTACAAAGGAGGAACCTTGAAGAGTGAGACCAACACAGCGTGTAAAGTATTTTCTGGGAGAACTCTCCCAGGAATACATAGACAACGAATGTTTTTTTTGGACTAGCTCAAGACGAGAACCCTCCACCACGATAAGAAAAGGGCTATAATGGCTACTCTAGACCAGAGATTGTTGACCAATGCATTGACAAAGATGGAAGGTCTCAGTAATGACAACAAATGCAGGTGCTGCCACAAGAAGTAGAAGGTGTTAATCATTTGGTATCAAGTTGCAATGTTCTTTGGGAGGACGAGTTCTACACAGCGAGACATGATGGAGTATGTACGTACCCCCACTGGACCATCTGTAAAAAATTAAACACCCTGTGTAGCAGTAAGTCCTGGGAACGTCAACGTCTAAGAACAGTTGGAAATGACTTATATACCATACATTACGACTACGTAACCCCTACATCCACCTACCTTAAAAATGTTGCTGTGAAACCTGATATAGATATATGGAATAAGCCATAGATAGTGGCCAACTTGGTTGAAGTGAGTGTCCCTAATGATTGAGGTATGAACAGAGTTGAAAGGCATAAACAGACCAAATATCAGGGTCTCATATATGATATGAAAAGAAACTGGAATATCAGGGAGATATTTATTGTACCAGTAAATATAGGTGCCACAAGGCTTATGAAGAAGAACCTGAAGTCGTACCTAACTAAGATTCCTGGTGAACCAAAATGCAAAAGAGATTCAGAAAATTGCACTTAAGATAACAGCGAGGATACTAAAAAGAGCTCTCGGTTGGTTTCAATAAAAAGTAGGGAAATGCTGGCAGCTGGTTTGCTGCCCCATACCCAGCATTACAATTTTCCAAGAAAGAAAATGAAAAAAAAAAACAAAAAAAAAACAAATGGTTAAACATAATCTACCACTCTTATACAAATATCTCCCCGTCTTGTATATATAAACACACATATGCACACGAGTGAACGTGTTGGACGGATGTATGCGAGCGTTAGTATTTGTGAGTAAATAGAACCGGTTCTTCATCAAAATTTGATCTTTTTAAAATCCCTAAATGACTATTTAACTCCTGAAAGTTTATACTTCAACACACTTTTTACGATATCAATATGTATTTCATCAGTTTGAAGTATTTAGAAGTCTTAAACTGATTAAAAGTTCCAAGTACGTTTTCTAATTTTGAAAGCGTTTTTGGGTGAGTTTTACACATTTCAATATTTGATGTTCTATTCTATCATTTATGTAGCAACGCACGTGTTCCGGTTTTTTCCTCATACGCGACTGCCATATTGAATCACATAGTGTTATATTTTTTAGCTTCTATAGTTAAGGAAATGAAAAGGATAAAAGAAACAGCCGAATTCATAAATAAATAATAAAATAAATCCCCTGTATATATATACAGGGTGTCCACAAAGTCTAGCTATCTAGTCTACAATGTGTCAAGAAAATCTGGCTTCATAATCAACAGGGTGCACATAAAATCTGGCTTCATTATCAACAGCGTGGCCACAAAATCTGGCTGCATAATATACAAGATGCCCCAAAAGTCTAGCTGCATAATCTACAAGGTGCCCACAAAGTCTTGTTATGTAATCTACAAGGCGCCCATGAAGTCTAACTACATGATTTACAGGGTGCCCACAATGTCTGGCTACGCAATCTTCAGAGTGCCCATAAAGTCTGACTACATGATGTACAGGGTGCTCACAAAGTCTGGCTAAGTAATCTACAGGGCGCCCATAAAGTCTGACTACATGATCTACAGAGTGCCATAAAGTCTGGCTACATTATATAGACAGACTTTGTAGATATGCATAGCAGTATTGTGTGCAGCAATTCTTGATTAATTACATATTTACAAACTAGGGTTATATTTTAATTCTGGCGATCCGCTATAAAGCTATCTTAATATTAGATTAGATTGTTGCATATGTAATAAGTCAATATTCCTCTGTATAATACACACATCTTTTTGTCTTTTTATTGCAATATTGAAATAAACAGGATTTAAAAAGATCGACTTTGTTACCAACTGTGTGTATTCCATACGATGCATTAACACTGCTTGTTTTTGTCGGCAGCACATTTTATTCTGCTATATTTCTTTTTGCTTGGATTTGTTTTTGTTTTGTTTTTTTAATGTGCCGTGTTTCATGACGCGTAAGCACGTGCAGTGCACTATTTGTCAATTTCGTCACGTGGTCATATAAAAGGTGTGATTCATAAATTCTCTTCTTCTGTTTCCTTTTTGTCTTGTCGCTAATAAGGCAATTTATCTCACTTACTTTCTGCCACATGTTTAATCAGCGAAGGCACATCATTTACTTGGCCATTGCTCGAATTTGTCAGTTTTTATAAACTTTTAAGTCCTGAGACTAGGATAATACCACTCACCATGTTTCCGTTAAAAACTGGAATTTCTCAAAAGCTTGTGAAAAATTCCATCAAGATATACAATAAATACGCTGAGATTAGTATGGTTTCTGCACATATATGCAAACACAATTTTCATATTTTTTAATCTAGTTTATTATACATTACGGAAACTAGAAAGGCGACAATCATAAAATACGTATATATATCTTTCCATTTATACAGATTTCGTGTATATATATATATATATATATATATATATATATATATATATAAATATATATTATATATATATATATATATATATATATATATATATATATAGCCAATTCTATATAGATTATTATATTGTACCCACAATATAATATTTGTGCTCGGCATAGCCCTATCATAAAATATTCCAAAATATGATATATTAAGTTATGCATATTTCATACTTCCCATTATAATGCCAATGCTCTATTGATTAATATATTGTACCCAATATATAGTAGTGATTTCAAAAGTATTCACTATATTGTAATGATGCGTGTATGGAGAGAGAAGCACTTTAAGTCGACATACCCCTGCTAAGTTCCAATTTTATCAATTTTTATTCTGTAGCAGCTATTTTTACCGGCTAAAAAACAAATCAAATATTATTCGCAGGTTAGATGTTTTTATATCAAGTTTCAAAACTGAAGATTGCACATTAACACAGTAGTTTGGTAGAGACCGTTAGTCATACAATCTGACAGACGAAATCACTCAAGCAGCGAATTGGTGAAGACCACTAGGCCAACAATAAAACGAACTGGAACAAGGGAAGCAAGGATTACATTATATCATTTTTAATAACACATGTCATCATAGTATTTATGGAAAAAAACAAAACTAAGACTAGAAACATATGCAAAACATATACGGCAAAACTACGTGTACATACCGGTTCTCGTTAGCTCACGGAAGATAAGAAACGTTGAGCCTGTTCATACTAAAATGGGTGACCATTTTGGAATTCCAAGTGCTGTATGTGCTCTCTGCTTATCTCAGCATTGTTTCCAGTCGCTCTAGACTTCTCATTCACCCTGGACGCAAGCAGTGACAATTTAAAAGAGGTGCGGTTTAGGATTGCGCAACCCATGCCTCACTATTACACGCGCAGCCACCTTACAGGGATTATCCATTGTCTTTTGATCCTGAAGGGAGTCATCGATCGTAAAATACGCATAAATAGTCTATTTTAATTAAAGCAATTTTTTTATTTATTATAAGCACAGATATCGTAGGTAATAAACGTAACGTTAAATTCCTTTAAAAATAAACGAAGAAAAAAATACGGGAAAAACTGAGACATGTGCATGCGAGTATTATGTTTTTTTGTTTTTTTTTTTCTAAACAGTTTATTCTTGTAAATACAAAAATATTGAAACCAAAGCCCCAAGATAGTAAGATAAGTACGATAACTATTGGACCAGCTTGCAACGATCTTTCAAACGTGTTTCTAAACCTACCTATTCTTAACATAAGGAAGCTGTGATATTACACGACCGAATTAAAATATCATATTTAAGCGTATTTCACGTCGATTTTTTTTCAATTTTGACCATATACCAGCCCCTTTTCTCCGGATTAAAACCAATTAAACAGTTTTCCGCATGTCTAAATCACCTTTAAAACAAATCTCAGGTCTGTAGATAAAACATTTGTTGAGTATATAGGTTGAGAAATTTCTTTACACACACATTGTAAGGTTCATACATATATATATATATATACACACACATACATAATATATATATAATTATATATATATTATATATAAATATATATATATATATATATATATATATATATATATATATATATATATATATATATAAAGAGAGAGAGATACATCTCAGGTCTGTAGATAAAAAAATTTGTTGAGTATATAAGTTGAGAAATTTCTTCACACATATTCTAAGGTTCATATATATACACACACATACATAATATATATATAATTTTTTATATTATATATATATATATATATATATATAAAGAGAGAGATACATATGTGTATATAGGTAGATAAATAGATAGTTTATTATTTCAGTTATTGTTGAATTTGTAATAAACAGAAAAAAAATCAAATGTTATGCATTTGAATAAATTTTCAGAAAAAAATCTGATTGCTTTATTTTAACTTGTCAAATTTTAGATGGACATTTTTTGTACTTAAATAGCTTCTCGTTTCTTTCTCCTATAAAGAAAAAAACATTGCTTGCATTATGAAACAGAGATAACGAAATAGGAATGTAAAATATTTTTTTATTATATAGGTGATCTTCGAGCATCTATATTACTGAAAAGAGTATCACGAAAATAAAATGAAGAATACTGATCCAATCTGTAAATCTATCAAGAACTAGCAAGCTTCCCGGCATTGCCCGGTCGTAAAATACGCATAATTATATTTTGATTAATGCAGAACTCTAATTTGTTATAAACAGAAATACTGTAGATATTAAACATAACATTAAATTTCTTATAAAAATATGAAGGAAAAAAAAACAGGAAGAAACTGCGACATGTGCATGCGAGTATTATGATTTTATTTTCTAAATCGTTCATATCTTGTAAGTAAAAAAAGAAAAAAAAACTGACATGAAAACCAAAGCCTAAAGAAAGTGAGCAAAGTACAATAATTATTAGACCGGGGTGACACAGTCTTAAAAAAGTTTCTCAAACTATTTATTCTTGATATAAGTAACCTGTAATATAATCTATCAACGCATGCGCAAGCTTGAAAGAGTTGACATAGACATAAAAATTCGATCCCTTCTGCCCCATATACACAATTTTCAAATTTGACACGTAGCTGTCCTTTTTTTCTGGATGAAAACAGATAAAAAAAAGTTCCCCACATGTCTGAATATCGTATATTTAAAATTTCAAGTCTGTAAACTAAAAATTCGCTGAGTATATAGGTTGACAGTCTCACTTTTATAGATATACTAGCAGGTCGCCCGGCATTGCCCAGTCTTAATATACGCTTAAATATAATATTTTGATTAATGCATATTTATAATTAATCTAATCTAATTATATTGGACCCAATATATAGTAATGATTTGAAAAGTGAACAAAAAAATGCCTCGTTCGCCACCACCGAGAATTGAAACCAAAACGTTTAGCTTACAATTTACTTTTTCCATTTGACGTTGACGCCTGAGTTACGAAGACATGTTTTCTGCAAGGGTAAAAATTAAAACATGAACCAATAACTATTACGTTACGCATGCATATTCGTAATGCAGTCGTTTGACCGTAACCTTCTAAATTTCATTTAAAAAACTTTCACACTTTTGCACCGATTTTTCTTGGCTACAACCCAAATAAAAAGTTTAGCATGAGTTCGAATACGCTACATATTAAGTTTCATGTCTCTAGACCAAAAACGAACAGAGGAGTTTGGTAGGCAAAATTTTTAAACAAATATATGTACACATACATGAATACATAAAAAAGAGGTTTGTGTTAACTATACATTTTTTACGCAAATATTACGCAACTGCATGAATATAATTACACGTAATAGTTAAATAAAGATGATCATTCCATATGAAAACCAAATAAACTTATGGGGAATTAATTAAACAGATATTTAAAAGAATATGCAAATTTACTAAAACTTTTTGCTATTGAATGCAAAAATATATATAACCAAGTTGTATTGTCTTTTTATATAAACAGAAAACATGGGTTTTAATGTGAATCCAAATGCACACAAATACCAACATTTATAGGAATGTATATAGATTATGTTTTAATACGGCTTATAAAAGTTGCATTTTAATTTAAAGCCTTAAAAATGAAAAATAATTATCAGAAAACTAATTACAATAAAAAAAATGTACAATTAACATTTTTTTAACTTAAAATATCAAATAAAATATTTGTGTATTGTTGAAAAATGTGATACAAAACGTGTTTCTTTTTTTAAAAAACCTTTTTTATTACATTTTCACCCCAAACACGGCACATTGCCACTTTGGTATAGGGGGCTACTATCAGGGGCAACAACTACTGGAGTACTATGTAGGGATTTGGGCAGCAAGATGTTCATTCACGATGCACTTGAACTTATGCATGTCAGTACAGTTGGGGAAACAGTGACCTGGAATGGAATTCCAAAGTCTAGCGGTTCTGGGGAAGAAACTACTGTAGTAGAAAGATCTTTTACATCTAGGGATATCTACAGTGTGGGGTGGGATTTTGCAGCTTGTCGGGTCTGTCGAGGGTGTTCACGTCGTGGGGGCACAAGTGCTTGCAGTTCATCAGAGCATTCACCATTAAAATACTTGTAGAACAGGCAGAGGGATGCAACGTTTCGTCGATGGGACAGAGGCTGAAGCTGAGATGCCAGTTTAGGGCCTATCAGATTAGCGACTCTCATTTGAACCTTGTCAAGGAGCGAGAGACTATTGCTATTTCTATTTCACGCAGTATACTGGAATAGTTTCAATGTTACGGGCAATAAACAGAATCTTTAAGTGAATTGTATGACACGAGTGCATAGATAAATGTCAAATAGTTTTAAAAGAATTTGTAATCTTAGATGTCAAATATCTGTGGAGAAGAAAATGACAGTAGTTACCGGAATTCTCATTGCTCGTTTGAATGAGACCCTCGATAACACTTCAAATTTCGGGAACCTTATAATATAAGTCAGCAACCACTTAAGATAGGGATCGCTGGTATGTAGATAAAAACATATTTTAAGGTAGGATTCTTCATATATCCTTATAAACGATGGTTAGAATCATACTTGGGGACAATCGTGTAGCTTTGCGATTAAAGCAGCTGTAATTGCCTGGAAAGATATGTAATGGCGTGACTCTTGTACGAAGAGATGTCTTCGGCGGAACTCTGAATATGAAGTAGCGGGGGACACTTTCGGGTGGAACTTGGCGTTGTGGTGGTTGGTTACGAGATAAAAAAAAATGAAAGGCAGAGAAAGAGAGAGAGAGAGAGATAGAGAGAGAGACAGACAGACAGACAGGCAGGCAGGCAGACAGACAGACAGACAAAAAGAAACAGAGTAATCATATCTGATACAAGAAAAGAAGAACGGAAAATAAAGAAGATTTTTAAAAAATCGAGAAAAAGAAGAAGAAAGGAGAAAAAAAAGCGGGGGAACGTTTCGGTGGAAATTGGCGTTGTGGTGGTTACGAGATAAAAAAAAACGAAAGAGAGAGAGAGAGTAATCATATCTGATACAAGAAAAGAAGCACGGACGAAGAAATATTTAAAGAAAAAAAACGAGAAAAAGACGGAACGACGAGAAAAAGAAAAAGAAAAAAAAAACACCAAGAAACCCCGATAAGTAAAGAACGCGTAGAACAAAGAGGTTTTGTCTCAGACCATATTCCCCGTTTCGATTTCATGATGACGTCGTCCCAATTCCAAACAGTATTTCAGCTGACACGACTGTAAAAACGCGGTTGTGGCTTCCGAGATATTTTAGGAATTAAATTACGATGCAAAAGTTAAACTGACTTCGTCGACGAAAACGATTTCGCACAACTCGGCATATTTACTTCTGTTTTTATGCCGTTCAAATCTGAATCGACGTTAAAATGCATAATATAAACTCAGCTAAAAATGGGTGCGGAATCGAAAAAAAAAATCACGCGTTCAAATAAACACATTTTCAAATGCTGCATTTAACGGTTCTATATTATCATTTGCAAGAAAAAAATTGCAATCGTCTGTAAAGATAGAAACACTGCCTAAAATATCTGTCAACGCTGAGTTGAATATTTAACAGAAATATTTATACACACACACACACACACACACACACACACACACACACACACACACATATATATATATATATATATATATATATATATATATATATATATATATATATATATATATTAGATGAATCCGGCATTCCGGCATTGCCTGGTATTAAACTTAACGTTACATTTCTTTAAAAAAAAAAAAAATTAAGTAAACAAATAAAAACGAAAACAAACTAAGACTTGTCCATGCGAGTATTGTGTTTGTTTTTCTAGACATTTCATGTCTTGCCAGTGAAAAAATACTCGAACTGAGATCGAAACCAAAACCTAAAGACAGTGAGTCAAGCACGATAACCTTTCCACCAGCTTTCCATGATCCTTAATAACCGTTTTCTAACCTTGTGAAAGAGTTGACAAACGAATAAAAGTCGAATGACTACATTTTTTTTAAATTTGGACCCCTTTAGCAGTTACTTCCGGAGGAAAACCGATTACAAGGTTTTCAAAGTGTCTGAATAATCTGTATACCAGATTTACAGTCCGTAGATACAATACTCGTTGAGTAAATACGTTGAGAAATGTCCCCCCTCTCTCTTTCTCTCTCTCTCACACACACACGCACTAACACACACGTACACATACACACACATGTGTATTAATAAGTCGCCCGGCTTTGCCAGTTCGTGAAATACGCTTATACATGATATTTTAATTCATGAGATTACGTATGCATTATTATAGAGACAATTTTCTGTCGATGATTATATTAAACCTAACATATTGTAGTGAGGTCAAAACTAAAAAAAATAAATATATATGACGTCAGTGCCATCAGCTAGAATCGAAACCAAAATAGGCATCTCTCCATTCTCATTCACCCGTACCTCGAAGGCAATATGCAAGCAAATGTAATATAATTTTAAAATTTTACACACACACACACAGACACACACACATATATATATATATATATATATATATATATATATGTGTGTGTGTGTGTGTGTGTGTGTGTATTCTTAGTTATAGCTCCAGAAACAAAAGATATAATATTCATATTTTATTCATATGTTCATGCAGTACGTAATACATGATGTGGTTGCTCGTTAACGACGATAGTCCACTAAACAACTCATCAGAGACAAATATGTGTTTCCCGGGCAAAAACGTTGGATATATTCTTTTTTTTTTAAGAATAGAACTGATATGGTGACAAAATGTTGATAAAAAGAAGTTATATCTTATATATATATTTGTGTGTGTATCCCCTTATTAAAAAATATATATATATGATATATTTTTCAAATATATATATATATATACATGCAGTACTGTTTCACAGCAGCTCATCAGTGCGGCTAGACCGGCAACTACATCATACCAAGATTGAAACCCGACCGCCTGTACATTTATATATATATATATATATATATATATATATATATATATATATATATATATACTTTAAGATCATTTTTCTTAACTATATCCATTTAACAGAGTGTTGTTAGCATACATTTTTCACATATCCGTCTGTCACCTTTTATTTTTTGCACTCTTTACTGTATACATATTTCCATGGAAACTGTTCGAGTTGGCTTCAATTTTTGGTATTTAATATATATATATATATATATATGTATATATATATATGTTTATATATATGTATATATATATATATATACACGATAGAATATAATGTAAAAACAAATTATAACTAATTATTTTTAAACCTACAGACAAATGTGTTATGAACATACGTTCGAACAGTCTTTTAGTTAATGGCAGAAATTGAAGCAAACTCGAAGATTTTCCATGAAAATAGGTATATAGCCAACAAAGAGCACAATAAAATAAGAGGCTACAGATAGATATGTGAAAAATGTCTGCTAACAACACTATGGTAAGTTATGAGGGTGTTATAAAAGTAATGCCTCCTATTTTTATTTGCACTTGAATGGATCAAAGGGCATTGCATATTACGTTTGTTGCCTGAATTTAGTCATTCATCATCTTAAAGTTTCTGTTGCAGATATTGATGGTGTAGCATTCAAAGAAAACACCCCCTTGTCATAGACGTGCATCAGAAGCAGAGATGTGTCATTCAATTCATGGCAAATGTATAGCAAGAATAGTGGTTACTTGGTATAAATTTTGCAGCACAAAACGTTGCTCGTTTTAATTATACTACACGAATCTTCATAGCTTTGTGGGGCAAAAAATAAGTAACTTTTCTTCTGAAACAGCACTCTTAGATTAAGTACGAATAGATCTGCTAATGCTTGATTGGATGAACAAAATCACGTGCCAGAGGAGCGGGAAAAGGGGTTTACATTTTCCTGGAAAACGAAGATATGAGAATCTGGCACTGAACGGTGTAGACATTTAAAAGTAAATGAAATGGTAAAATCTACCACATGACAAATCAATGGACAATCGTATACTTATAAAAGGTTGTATGTCTGTCTGTCTGTTTGTCTGTTTGTCTCCATATTTTCAAAAATCTACCACATGACAAATCAATGTTCAATCGTAATCTAACTATAAGTTAGATTACGATTGTCCATTGATTTATCATGTGGTAGATTTTTGAAAATATGGAGACAACCAGACAAACAGACAGACATATAACCTTTTATAGGTTATATGTCTGTCTGTCTGTTTGTCTGGTTGTCTCCATATTTTCAAAAATCTACCACATGACAAATCAATGGACAATCGTAATCTAACTTATAAAAGGTTATATGTCTGTCTGTCTGTTTGTCTGGTTGTCTCCATATTTCCAAAAATCTACCACATGACAAATCAATGTTCAATCGTAATCTAACTTATAAAAGGTTATATGTCTGTCTGTCTGTTTGTCTGGTTGTCTCCATATTTTCAAAAATCTACCACATGACAAATCAATGTTCAATCGTAATCTAACTTATAAAAGGTTATATGTCTGTCTGTCTGTTTGTCTGGTTGTCTCCATATTTTCAAAAATCTACCACATGACAAATCAATGTTCAATCGTAATCTAACTTATAAAAGGTTATATGTCTGTCTGCCTGTTTGTCTGGTTGTCTCCATATTTTCAAAAATCTACCACATGACAAATCAATGTTCAATCGTAATCTAACTTATAAAAGGTTATATGTCTGTCTGTCTGGTTGTCTCCATATTTTCAAACTCTATCTCTACTGAAAGTAAAAGTCGTAGAGCCGTGCTAATTGCCTCAAATGATTGGATATTTTATGAACCGTTCTTTTATGGGTCTTTAATCGGTTAAAATAGTTTTTAAAAGGCCAAAAATGGGTAAAAATTGAAAAGAAAAATCGTTATACATTTTGTACATTCATCTTAGTTTATTTTTAATTTTTAATCAGTTCATATACGTGTTACGTTGGAACGGTTGTAATGTCATCAGCTTTATAAGCCGCAGTTTTGCTTTTAGTTTCGATTCTAGCTGATGGCAACCGAGTACTATTTTTAAAACCTTTTTTAATCACGACTCTATAATTATATATACGAAATCTGGATAAATTAAAATATATTATTTAATTAATTGGAATGTTAAGTATTAATTATTCACTAATTTATATAAGATTGCTCGAGTAGATATCTCACTCCTGATGCAGTTCTCTACCTATATAAAAGCCAGGTTCGGCAAACGATGGTGGACTGTTGCCACATCTGGGCTGGAGCTGCTAGAAGCAGCTTATCCTGTCTTGACAAAGTTCAAAATAGACTTCGTAGCTTAGTGAGGGATGCCCTTTTCTCTTCTCTGCAACCTCTTTCCCACAGAAGAGACGTAGCGATCCTGTCCCTGCTTTATCGTTATTTTCATGGCAAGTGCTCATCTAAACTTCGATCTCTGGTCCCCCCTCGCCAGACTTTCACGAAAAACACTCGTCTACCAACAATTACCCACACTCTTTATCCGTGCCTACATCTAAACGTAGATTCCATGAACAGGGCTTCTTTCTTAGAACTGCTCGCCCGTGAAACTCTATTCCGTTTGTCTGCTTTCCAGCTGACTATAATCTGATTGTCTTCAAGTACAACGTGAACAAGTTCTTATTGAACCGCCCCCCTAAGTAATCCAATTCACAAAATTCCCACTAATGTTTACTACGCTAAAATCACAATTACTAATGTATACTTATTAACCCTTATCCTCGAGTGGCCCCTGGGCCTTAATAAGCGGTGACCCCCATGTAAAATAAAGAGAGATTATTCTCCTCGTTTTGTTTTTTTTTTTTAGTTGTTATTTCACGATGATTCGGCCAACTATTACTCCGGCCTTCCTCGGGTGATAACCGCGTCGCGACAGGAACTCCGAATCTCCAAATTGCAGTGAATAAAGATGTTGAATCTCTACAGTTCCAGGTGAGCATTGTCTGAAGATAGTGGTTTCGATCCTACCCAAATCGGGTCAGAGGCTTAGTTGGCTAAAACGTGGTGAGACGAAAAACAACTATGGAAGGTAGTAATTGCTGAGAATGCAGTATATTCGAAGTTCCTATCCCGTCGCGGGTACAACCTAACGAAGGCCGAAAAGTCGTGAAACAACAACTAAAAAACCCAAAAAATACACAGATGAGGATAATAGTCCGCAATAAATAATTGAATAAAAATACCATTTTTGAACGTATTTTACGACCGGGTAACACCGCCCCCCCCCACGATAGATACAGTTATTAAACATAGAAACCTGAAATTTGATTTGAAATTATTATAAATGATGACTATTCTTAGCTGGTCATTTTGATCTTTTTTTTAAAAATGATTTCAAGGTTTGTTTTTAGATTTGGATTGATTGTGCATATTTTTTTTATTAATGGTCTATGACCGAGGTTTGATTTGGATTGATTGTGCATATTTTTTTTATTAATGGTCTATGACCGAGGTTTGATTTGGATTGATTGTGCATATTTTTTTTATTAATGGTCTATGACCGAGGTTTGATTTGGATTGATTGTGCATATTTTTTTTATTAATGGTCTATGACCGAGGTTTGATTTGGATTGATTGTGCATATTTTTTTTATTAATGGTCTATGACCGAGGTTTGATTTGGATTGATTGTGCATATTTTTTTTATTAATGGTCTATGACCGAGGTTTGATTTGGATTGATTGTGCATATTTTTTTTATTAATGGTCTATGACCGAGGTTTGATTTGGATTGATTGTGCATATTTTTTTTATTAATGGTCTATGACCGAGGTTTGATTTGGATTGATTGTGCATATTTTTTTTATTAATGGTCTATGACCGAGGTTTGATTTGGATTGATTGTGCATATTTTTTTTATTAATGGTCTATGACCGAGGTGCTTAAATAAATTGTAATTCGATTCTTAGAAGTATAAACATTCATCGCAAGAAGACCGTCACTTAAAAATAATGAAACCTGGTATTTTTATCCGCTGCGCCAGGGGTTCTTGTGGGAAATTGTAGTATCAAATTTGGGACCCTTAAACCTATTATTGTCTTAGTTGTATATTTTTATAACGTACCTGAAGACAGGAATTGGCGACATATGCTCTCTACGTTCGAATCCAGTTCGTGCCAAATGAATACTTTCACGTATGATGCTGGAAACTTCACATGGTATCTCTCCCATAAGTATTCACTGTTTTTCTAGGAAAAATTCTAACCAGAAAGATATCGGGGGAATCAATGTCAATAAGACGAGTAACTGATTAATATGGATAAATTAATGAATGCTTATCGGGAATATAAAATTGAAGTTCAATGTAAAAATAATAATACTAGTTGCATTATAGCTCTTCACGTTGAGTATCTACTTTGTTTGTCAGTTGGATTCTGTATTACGAAAATAAACGCTGTCTATTAACTTCCCATTGCAGTTCACTGTTAATTACCGTTAACGAGCTATATTGCATCTTGAACTTAAGTGAATATTGTGATTTGGAGCCAGGTTAATTGGGGGGGATTTGCAGCAAGATGTTAATCCACATTACATTTAAATTTATTTAATTTATTTATTCAGTGAAAACTGATCAAGGGAAATTTCAGGCAGTTCAAACAAAGAAACTCTTAGAGGTGATTTTTTTTAAAGTAGGGAGATATATACAGTAGAAGGGTAAGGGTTTTGCTGCTACAGTCGGTGTATTTAAGTTAAGAGATTCTAAATACCGTAAGTCTTTTGAAGTATAGAACGCAATAGTTAAGAGGAGGACAATAGTCCGGATACTTCAAGGTATCTTAATTTCTTTTTCAGTTAATTGTAACTAAAATGTATAAATAGTAGTTCAATTACCAAGTACGTCCAAGGACGGAATACTGCTGCCATATCTGGACAGGAGCTGCTAAAAAACAGCCTATCCTGCCTCGACAGAGTACGAAATAGACTTCGTGGCTTAGTGGGGGATACCCTTTTCTCTACCCTGCAACCTCTCTCCCACAGAAGAGACGTTGCAAGCCTATCTTTGTTTTATCGTTATTTCCATGGCAGGTGCTCGCCTGAACTCCAATCTCTGGTCCCCCCTCGTCAATATTTTACGAAAAATACTCGTCTAGCTGAATCCACTGTCAAAAACTTTCCCCACTCTTTATCTATGCCTAAATCAAAACGTAGATTCCATGAACAAAGATTCTTTCTTAGAAGTGCACGCCTGTGGAACTCTGTTCCGTCTGCCTGCTTCCCACCTGACTACAACCTGGATGTCTTCAAGTCCAACGTAAACAAATTCTTGATGAACCGCCCCTTAAGTAGACACTTTATTAAATCCCCACACTAACGTATTGTACTTACAATAACCCTCATCCCTGAGCGGAATACGGGCCTTGATAAGTGGTGACCACCTTGCAAAAAAAAAAACGTACGTAAAACATGCTCTTAAAATATGAGCACATTTCACAGTTCCACATGTCAAATAATTGTCCGCAGTGATGAAGTAATAACGACGCAGATAAACGATCTCTCTTTTCGAATCCAGTTAGTTCGGCAGCACGAATTTCAAATATAGATGTTGGCAATGTTCACGTGATCATTCATGTAAGAACATAATATAATCTAAGAAACCAACAGCAGAATCAGAGAGGTGACCGTGGCTTAGTGGTTAACGATATAGGCTGACAACATCGATGTACCTAGTTCGAATACTGTTACTTAACGATGATGGCAACCTTCACGTCGTCGTTCCCCCCATGTAAGTCATAGATATCTTTCTAGAAATAATTCTTAATAAGAACGATATCGGGAAAACGAACGCCAGTAAAAAAAAAAACATCATGAATGCTGTTCAACAAAGAAATAAACAATATCAAATAATTCTTGCCATGCTAATTTATACAGATTTACTTTCTTATGTGTGGATACGAACACGCGAGTTGTATGATCCCCAAGCATTTTGTCACTTTGGCATAATGGGCTACTGTTAAAGACCATATCTACGGGGAACTATGTTGGGAGTTGGAAAGCTGTATGTTGTTCGATTTATATTTTAATTTCTGCATGTTATTACAGAGAAGCTGGAATAGGGACGACATTCCAATGTAGCAGTTTGAGAGCTATTAGAATAGAAAGCCTCCTGTCATAGAGGCAGATCATCAGTGAAGGGTGGGATTTTGCTGCTTAATTATCTTAACATTCTTAGACTAGACTTATACATGGGTACAGAGGACAGCTTACATCTAACTCAAACATTTTCTATGTAAACACATGGAAACTTTGATCAATTAATGTTATCAGATTGCATTGTTAAGATACAATGTTGCACAAGTTTCAACTTATAAAATAAGATAAAGAAGATGAGACAATTAAACTCATAAAATGATAGAATATTATTAATTCCGCAATGAAACTTCGCGCTCAAATTGAAGTAAACCTTCTTGTACACTGCGGATGCAATTCTCTACCTATATAAAAGCCAAGTAAGTCCAAGAATGGAGTACTCTTGACACATTTAGACAGGAGTCTACAAGTATCTTGCCTTGATAGAGTTCAAGATATACTTCGTAGCCTAATAGAGGGACGCCGTTTTCTTTTCCCTGTAACCTCTTTCCCACAGAAGAGACGTTGCGAACCTGTTTCTTCTTTATCCTTATTTTTGTAGCAAGTGTTCGTCTGAGCTCCAATCTATGTCCTCCCCCATCTTGACTTTCACGAAAAACAATCGTAAAGCTGAAACCACTATCAATAATTTGCCCCGCTCTTTACGCCTTAACCTTAACGTAAATTCCATGAACAAAGCTTTTTTCTTAGAACTGTAAGCCTGTGGAACACTGTTCCGTTTCCTGTTTTTCAACTAAAAATGGTTGTCTTCAAGCCCAACGTGAACGTCAATTAATCCAGTTTACCAAATTCCTACTACTAACGATTATTACGACATGTTTTTGACCACTGTACACTCATTAACCTTTATTCTCGAGTGACCTCCGGGCCTTGATAAGTGGTGGCGTTGTAAATAAAAAAATATCATAGAAAATATATCCCTGCTATTAAAAATCGAAGCCAATATCAGATAGACTTTTTGTAACGTGCATACGTTTACACATGTTCTAACATGTACACATCCGGAACCCAACACGTTGTATGCAGTCTACGTCGCAAGGAACATAATACAAGTAATAACGCAACTCCATTTATTTTGTAAGAACGACATTTATTTCCGGTTAATTTCGCGAATAAAATGCAATTGTGTTTCATCTCCCTGGCCTTTGTCCTCCCCTACGTCGTTTCGAACATGCTATCAAACGTACTTTTCTGTCCGTGCACAATTTTTTTTAAAAATATTATTTTTCCTTTTTCCCACTGTGACGTCAGTTTGCATCCGGACCTGTATTTGCATACGCGCGTCTGTGCTCTGCTTCATTTCGACTAGTATGAGGGTCTCTTGGCCCTAAATCAACAGCGTCTGCAATTGTTGAGATGTCCGTTTCTCTTATTAGCTAAGTTGTGGCTTTGATCCTGTGCAGTTCTATGAAGCACACCAACTTCCAGGCTTTGTTTCCTTTCTTTGCGAAGGATTTAGTTCATTGTTAATTGGATGAAGCGCCACCTACCTAAGAATGTCGTCGAGGTTTCCCCAGACATTTTGTGCAAGCCAGAGTCCTCTTACTCTAGGGTGTTAGTTCTGCACATCCAACTTTTCGACACTTATTTCACATCATCCTGCAGTAGAAGCGAGATAAATATCGTTGATGTTAATAATTATTTCCTAACAAAGAATTTATGGGAATGTAGAATCAAATGCAATTGAGTATGCATGTAATTCCTGAAAGTGCCGAAATATTTGTACTAAATTATTTGAATTGCAAAGTTGGTCAACTGCACAACAGGTCTTTGCATATGCAATATGAAAATTACATGTTCCAGCAAAAACAACGGAGAAAATCATGAATTTTTTAAAGAAACCCTAACTTAAAAAAAAACATTACAAAATTGAAAAACCATAAAAGCAATATATAAGATCGCTTATTTAGAAATATACAAATTGTAAACGATATTGCCTCGTCTCGACTCTCACATACAGGAACTTTTATCTGTGTGTCTGTGAATGTATTGTTATGCGTGTCATGTGTTATTTTTGAGATCGTTTCCTATGGACTGAAAAAAGGCTAGGTCGATTTTATGAAATTTCACACCAAGGTAATTTCAATGACTGACAGTATTCTTAGAGAGGTTTTCTATCGGATTCTCTTCGATAAATATCGATAATCGAAATAATCCGATGAAAGAAGGAACAGGCGATGTTGATTAAAGTAAACATCTTATACAGCCTAACATCACAAGTGCATTTAAGAAAGTTTATTACCACACAAGCCGAAAGTTCCGACATATAAAACTAACAGTATGTTTTTATGATATGACAAGGGTACGTTCGAAATGAATGCTTCTGTTTAAAACACAATTGCACCATGATACTTGACTTCTCCATTTTAAGCGTAAATTTAAGCAAGTCTTATTGCATAAGCATTAAGATTAGACATATAAAACCAACATTAGGATCTTTGATATAACAGGGACGCATTCGAAATAAATGTCTCTGCTTATAACCAATTGATGCATGATACTTGATTTTTGCATTTTAAACTTTAATTCAAGGTATTGTATATAAAAAACACTTTTATAAGATCAAAAGTAAACTCTCTCCAGTGCAATGTAGACTCCAATATATTGTGGACTAAGTGCTAAGGATGAGCATGTGAAGCTTACATCCAGTGCACCGCGATGTATCCCCATCTAGAGCATGCAGTCAATCGTTTGATTAAAAAATGTGCGATTTAACGATTTCAATGGCAATGAAAATATGGATGTCTAAAATATTATGATCATCATTCAATATGGAGTCTCCTTGCTATTATTGAATAACTTAAATAATTCACCACAGTAAGAAATGTTTCCCGATGCGTTAAAAAAGTATAACGCAAAATCCAAAGACATAAATGTAGGCTTATATCTTTTTATGAAGGGCTTTGTCTACTTGTATACTTTTGCCCCTTCATGATTTAAACGTTGTTATTTCTTTTATTTACTACTAGCAGGCCGCCCGGCGTTGTCCGGTCGTAAAATACGCATAAATATTATAGTTTAATTCATGCAGGAGTCTTATTTATTAATGTATTATAAACATAAATATAGTAGGTATTAAACGTAAGGTAAACTTTCTTTTTTTAAAAATGAAATAAAAAAATACACACATTCTTACTTACATATATATATATGTATATATATATATATATATATATATATATATATATATATAATAGAAGATTTACGCGGCGTTGCACGTTATAAAAAACGGGGAAAAAACTAAGACATGTGCATGCGAGTATCATGCTTTTCTAAACAATTAATTTCTTGTGAGTAAAAATAAAATACTCGAGCTGAGATCGAAACAAATACCTTGATACAGTGAGTCCAGTACGATAACCATTATGCGAGCTTTTCACGTCTTTTAAAAGCGTATTCGAACCTGGTAAAACACTTGACAGACAGATAAAAATCCGATGACTCCTAAGTAGCTATTGTTCAATTTTAACCTCTAAGCAACCCTTTTCCTCCGGATTAAAACCGATTAAAAAGTTTTAGACATGTCTGAATAACCTAGATACCAGATTCCAAGTCTGTATATCAAAAATTCATTTAATATATACGTTATGAATTGTCCTCACACACATTTTCACTTTTATGGATATATAGATAAATGATTGAAACCAAAGGTTCTATCATAACCCTTTAAATACGCCTTTTAAAAAAAGCTTAATTAGGACATTATGAGTTATGATTGGATACATTCTCATCTTTTTTGAAAATCGATCACCTATTTTGATATTTCTTGCAATCGATGATCGTTAGAAATTTGAACGAAATATTGGAGCTTTTGAACCGCCAAATAGAAAGTGATTTCGACATTAAAACTTCTAGCAAAGAATCAAGTGTTAAAAGACCGAATGTTCTTGAAGCCTTTCACATCAATCGAGATCAAATAACAAGATTACGCTTTTAAAATGAATTAGAATTTTCTAACAACTTGGAGCAAATCAGAATTCAACGACGAAACGATGTCGCGATAATTTAATTTAACTTTTAAAAGTTTATTTAAAAAAATAATCTTTTGATAGAAAGGAATATCATTAAGAAAGCTAAATAAAATAAAAATCTTACGGTGACAAGTCTAGAAATTATTACGCAACAAACAAATTGTGTATCGAAATAAGTTGCGTTTCGGTAGAATTCGTAACACTATGCTCAAGAAAGGTCTGTAGACGTTGTACCGATTGTTCTAGTTACAACAAGATGAAGCAACGTTTATTATATTAAGCCAGTTTCAGAATTGATTGAAAGATAACTTCTTAGTCAATTGCAAGGCTGATGTCTTTTGTGTGCCTCCCACAGCCTAGATTGTAACCTCTCAGATCTTTGCATAACTCAAATAAACAGTCATGTATGGAAGCCGAGTATCATCTTGAAACTGACAAACCGCCATCAGAAAAGAAATCAGAAAAATCGCTCGATCAATTCCTCCAGACGTCATCGATAAATGTGTTGAACCGCAGCAAGTGAAAAGGGTTAACTCGTTACGTATTTTCTAGAATAATAATAAAAAAGAAAAGTCCAATGTTATGTTTTAATATAATGTTTGACACAAAATAAACCGTTATCACGATTTTTTTACAAATGAGTTGCCACATATTTAGTAAAGGATGCCATTCGAGGATAAGGGTTAATGTGTATGTTGTAGTCATTGGGAAAGACGCGTAGTAATCATTTGTGGTGGAAATTTTGTATAATTATATTATTTATGAGAATGGTTCGATTAGAACTAGTTTACATTGGACTTGATGATGACTATATTGTAATTAGCTAAAAAGCAGGCCAGAATTCTTACAGAAATGAAACGACGCTCTTCGAACGTTATTGAACAGATTAGGGGGTTCCTTTGATATAATTTTTTTATGCTGTTCTATTTTTGTTCCTTATTGTTCTTTAATCTATTGTTTATTTAAAAAAATGTCTTTCTTTATTTTTGCAGATTGCATTCATCCGTTCTTTTTTACAGCATATATTTTTTTTTTCAGTTTTCATTTGCTTGGTATGCGTTCTTTTACTTTTGCTTCGTACTTTGTAAGATTTCACGTTAATTTTCTGTCCGTTGTTTCCAATTCTTACCTACTTTCCATTAACACGTTGAGCATTTCCCGTTTACCTTTTGCCTGTAATGTTTGCCAGTAACGTCTTTGCATTTCCTTTTTTGCCTTAACTCTGCGTTGATTGTTTGATTAATTTTGTTCGTTAATTTACACATATTGCAATTATATCCTAACATAATAAAATTTATACGGGGAAATGAACCACTTTTTCATGTTTAAACAATTATGCATATTATGCAAGCAACAAAAAAGAAAGCCTGGGACAATTTGTTTAAAGCAACATGGTGTGCAAAAAGGGACCTGCGGTGGTTAGGTTACCATCGGGCAACGCAGCAATTTTGGTGAAGAAACAAAACACCTCTGCCCCACCACAAGAACGGGAATCTGAACAAGGTCGTCGTGTCACGAGGCCCAAATAACCTCAATGCTGTTCTGTTGTTTTAGTAAAAAATTGCAGCCATTTGTTATTTGTGTCAGATTCGAAAATCACCCCCCCCCCCAAAAAAAAAACCGTATGTAACGAGATCTTCACTGCTGGTGTCAGCTGAAATTCTCGTAAAAGCACATGGTATGCTTTTTTCCTTCCTTTCTCTTTCTTCCTCACCCTAAACAGTGTTTTAACGGCTGAATGCAGCACCAATACATAACCACACACACACACACAACCACACTAACACACACACACACACACACATATATATATATATATATATATATATATATATATATACTAAGCTATTTAACTTACTCATTATTTTTAAAGACACATGAAACAGAATTTCGGTCATTGAAAACTTGATCAGGTCAAATTATTTCTATGTATATTCACCAGCCCGCCCACGAGGGCGAAGTGGGACACAATGGTAGCTTAATGAGAGGGTATTTAGTTTCTTACCAAAGACAATTGTGGATTGCATCATTCGAGAACCATATCTCTTGTAATTAAAAATTACATTTTGAATTATTTTTTGCGCGTATTAAACTTAAGTTACATTTACAAGTTATGCAAAAGGCCATTACAAATATAGGAGTAAAATGTTCGGTTATTATCCTCCGCACACACACACACACACACACACACACACACACACACATATATATATATATATATATATATATATATATATATATATATATACATATATACACGGTCTGTAAAAAAAAGTGTTCATCGATAGTTTTATTAATAAACATAAATGTATGCAAATTGTTACCAATAGCAATATATTATATTTAAAAGCTTCTAATACCCACGTTTAATATATATACATTCTTTGTGGTAAAAATAATTTGTGAATTTTATTTAAAAGGACGTTTTCGTCAGTAAACATATGTGGGCAATTAACTGTTTAATAGAAAATCTAAAAGAAAACTACTAGTTATTTATATATAATTAACCATAACTATTAATGAGAAAGGTTGGGGCTATTTCAACGAGTATGTTTATAAACAATAGCAGTAAATAATGAAGGGAAATGTTGTGCGGCTGTGTGTCCCAGAGAAGCATGCGTCAACTCGTTTCTATTCATACCCTTCTGCGCATTTTCATTTTGGACACCGAAATGGAAACATCGTTCGAAACAATATCATAGGCAAACATTATTCTGATCAAATTAAAAGTGAAAACATGGAAAAGGCCAGAAAATCAGTGAGAAGCAGTTCAAGATATCTAGAAATTCCATTCTTTACTGCCCAAAAAATTATAAAAGAAATACATGAAAATTATGGCATCACAAATCACTTACGTGGAAACGAAAGACCAAACTATCTGACAAGAAAAAATATAATTTTTATAAATAAGAAAATGTCTGCCAATAATTCTTTATCATGTATGCAAGAATGTTCAGTATTTTCATTCCACTATTAAGAACTATTTAAATAATATCGGTTTATACTCGCGCGTTCTATTAAAAAACGTTATTGACATCCCAACATATCAAAAACGATTCAAGACAAGCAAGAGATGGATATAAATGCCAGCGGATAAAATTAAAACCATGACATTAAGTTAGGAATCTAAATTTAATCTACATAATTTTGATGGAAAAAATGGCGAAATAAAAGTGACTAAGTAAATCAAAAACTGTTTGCGGAACTGTAAAAATTTGGAGGAAGATTTGTTATGGTTTGGGGGTGTTTTTCATATCATGGCGTGGGGGAATTAGTTTTTATAAATGGATGCTACATATTACAGCAACATAGTAAATTATTCCTTATTTAATTCTGTTAGAAAATTTGGTGCATTGGCATTTACCGACTACATTTTGTCAAAAAAAAAAACGCTACAAAACATTAGCAAGCTTGCCATGCAGTTTTTATAAGAGAAAATTCCATAACTGTAGAAAGCTGACCGACACAATCGCCGGATTGAAACCCTATAGAGAACTTGTGGGCTATTATAAAATCGAACTTTGGCAACAATGTGTTCAAAAAGAAAGTCGAACTAAAAGCAGTCATAAATGAAAAATAGAATGAGATACTTGTGGATTTATGCCAATAACTTGTTTGTCATTCGAAAAGACAACCTATATGTTGTATAAAGATAATGGTAGTTATATTAACAAATAATTTGTAACTGACCACATTTTACAGACGAAAATTTTTCCTTTCGAGAAATCTCTTCAAGTATTTTTTATCACAAAGAAAATAAATATTATACGCGGAAAATAGAAGTTTCTTTAATATAATAGATTGCTATTGTAAAAATTTGCATAAATTAATGTTTATTGATGAAACTATGAACGACCACTCTTTTTTACAGACTCTCTCTCTATATATATAGCATTTTTTTTTACTTTTTGTGACCAAGAGCGGAGGTCCGCTTGAAATATAAAAAAATGACAATAAAAAATATTAAATACAAAAAGGAACATCGTTTTTCATGCTTCAAAATCCCTCATACCCTTTAAATCAATATATATATATATATATATATATATATATATATATATATATATATATATATATATATTAATGCATCTACACGAGAAAATATTAAAAAAAAGTTTATTTTCATGTTTTTACATCAACAGTACTAAATAAATCTGTAGAGTTCAGTAGCAAATTATGTAGGAATATATTGTAGACATATATTTTGGACTGACAATTCCCTATAGGATGAAATGCTAGGTTTTCTGTGTTGCTTAATTGACACATATTTTAACAACTTATTATATTATACACACTTCCATATAATTATGACGTACACACGCATTTATATATATATATATATATATACATATATATATATATATATGTATATATTATATATATATATATTTTATATATATAAAATAAATACGTATTATATACGTTGGCAACCAAAAACAAAGCATTATTACAAAATATACAGACATTTTGTTTGAAAATTATGTTGAAATTCATAAATATATTTCGAGGCAAAACCTCATCATCAGTGTGTCTTTCTTTCTTTTTTTTGCCATGTTGTTGCTGGAGCAAATAATCAGAAAGTAGAAGTCCGGTTGTTGTTTTTATGGTAAATTTTTTTAATCTTCGAACGGTGCGTTAGGTCACGCGGGATTCATGTTAAGATTTCTTGTTCCTTAGAAGCGCCGGTTGAGTTTGAATAAAATAAATACGTATTATATACGTTTGAAACCAAAAACAACGCATTATTACAAAATAGACAGACATTTATTTTGTTTGAAAATTATGTTGACATTCATAAATATATTTCGAGGCAAAGCCTTATCATCAATGTGTCTTTCTTTCTTTTTTGGCCATGTTGTTGCTGTATATATATATATATATATATGAGCAAATAGTTAATAAAATATGTTAAAAACCACTTTGAAATGAGTTAAAAACATTTAATCTGAAAAGGAAACACTAGATAAATGGATAGTCCTACTATATGTTTTTAACTCATTTCAAAGTGTTTTTAAACATATTTTATTAACTATTTGCTCATATTATAAGCTCTATTTCCTATTTGGTTTTATCGAGCTTTTACATCTGGCTGAGATAATTTTATAAATATTAATTCTTTAATATTTATAATATACTTTAATTTTACCATCTTGGATCATTTTGGTAAATTTAATTGTAATTTTTATTTTATATATGCATATACATATACATACATATATATATATATATATATATATATATATATATAGAGAGAGAGAGAGAGAGAGAGATTTGTATATATATATATTTATATATATATTCACACACACACACACCTATATATATATATATATATATATATATATATATATATATATATATATTCTGTTTATTATACTAACCTTTATCGGTTACATATTAGCAGTGGAATCCCTATTAAAAGACACCACTTCATCAGACAATAAATGGAGCAACATTGAAACGAGAGTCAGGATTGCATTCATTTTTTATAAGTGAATCGGTTGTGGTCTACCGCCTGGAAGAAAGTGTGATGTTTACTTTGTGAATCTGAGCTGTAGAGGTTTTGGAGAGGGTTGGTAAAGAGAGAAGAGCTGGGAGGGTATGAAGGAAAAGGGCAAATACGATTCCATCTGGTCAGGCGGTAGCAGCGGGGAGGTATTGGTATTATGGTAACTTGGCCTCTTCGCTTTTATTTGCACATATGTAGCCAATACTGTTTGTAGAATAAAATACTATATACTAACTATGTCCTCCATTGAGCACTCTTAAATAATCGCGCGGCTTTCATTGGATTTAAATCTAAGAAAATAATCTATATAACCATGATACACGAACACACACACGCATCTCTCTCTCTCTCTCTATATATATATATATATATATATATATATATATGTATATATATATATATATATACATATTTATAAGAACAAATAATTAATAAAACATGTTAAAAACATATTAAGAAGAGTTGAAAACATATTTAATTTTCCAAAAGGAAACACAAACTAGGACGATTGTTCTTAATCCGCGGAGTTTCGAAAGAAATACTTTCCTTCTCGTCAAAGGGTAAGATTATCAAACTGTGGAATCGGAATTTGCTTGCAAAGTAAGTAGTGAAACTACAAGTAAGTCATAAAGCTCACTTGGTAAAAGTTAAAAAATAATGAAGCTATATATACATATATACACACTCAAACGCACGCATGCACACACACACACACACACACACACACACACACACACACACACACACACACACACGCACACACACACACACATATATATATATATATGTTAGCTTCTTTCAGATTTGATAGACTATGGAGACTCACCGTAAGAGTGACTGCGTGTGTATTTATTGTGGCAAGAAATGTGTAATCCTCAACCACACATGTCCGCACAAGGAATATCACAATAATGCTGATAGTAATATGTGCATATAGCCATACCTTAGAAAAAAAGAGGAGAAATAAGGAAGGGCTCAGAAAGAGGAAGTGCAATGTCAATTGGAGTGGTGCAATCTCTAGCCGACAATCTCTAGCCGGTCCATAGCTGTAGCCTGACCTCTTCCTGAGATGCTGTTAACGATTCCGCATGGCTGAGAAAGCTTAATTGTGGATTCTATTCATCGTTTACAAGCTTCTCATCATAATCTTCATCATTAAAGCTGCAATCCGCTCACCTCATTAACTTTTATCCTGAAAATGCGTTTGAACGAAATAAATGATTACTTATTTCAAATAATATAAAAATTTAAATGTATTGGTATGTTTAAGTAATAATTAAAAAAATAATAATAAAACAATGTCAATGCCAACATAACAAGTAAACGTTATGTCGAATCCGAACTTAAGGACAAGAGTTTTAATAAATAGCGAAATAAATAAAACCAGACTCCAATAAAAGAAACTACTTTAAAAATAACTGAATCAGATGGCACTTGGGAGAAGAAACCGTTGGAGTCGGATGTAAAATGATACCAAGTCTAGAGAGACACATAAACGGGGCGTTAATGTCTTAAGGAATAAGGAATCGTTTTACAAACTGTAAAGTCGACGTATTATATCTGCCGCCCCCTGCTGTCTAGGCCCTAAATGTCCATCATCCTTTGATTTCCAATGCTGAGGGCCAAGGAATATAATGCCGCACCCTCCTGCCTCGGGAGAATAAGAAGACGTACATATATTTGACAGCAATAGTATGTGTTCTTGAAGAAAACTAATATGAACGCGATGTACCAACTTCTTTGATATTATATATATATATATATATATGTGTGTGTGTGTGTGTTTGTGTGTATGTGTGTGTATGTGTGTGTGTGTGTGAGCGTATGATTACATGTTCGTCTCTTTGGTTGAGTAGCGTGATAAGTACAATCTTTAACTGCTATCAGCAATTGCATCTTTTTGTGTAAACAAATGGAAGACTCTCGGAAATCGAGGTTTCGCTTACTCACAGCAAGTGACATCCAACCATGCGATTAGGGGTTCCGGCTGTCGATTAGACGGTGATGTTCCAATCCCGTAATGACGCACGGTTTAGCCATACGGAAATCCCTCTAATAGAGCGAAATAATCTTTCCGTGGATTGACATAGTTAAGAAGAAAATTTGGGATAGAGTTCGAATATCGCGATAAGCAGTAATTATCATTTCCTACACTGGTGATTGCGTGATATATATCTATATATCTATAAAAGTTAGAATATATGTGATTTCCAATGCTGAGGGCCAAGGAATATAATGCCGCACCCTCCTGCCTCGGGAGAATAAGAAGACGTACATATATTTGACAGCAATAGTATGTGTTCTTGAAGAAAACTAATATGAACGCGATGTACCAACTTCTTTGATATTATATATATATATATATATGTGTGTGTGTGTGTGTTTGTGTGTATGTGTGTGTATGTGTGTGTGTGTGAGCGTATGATTACATGTTCGTCTCTTTGGTTGAGTAGCGTGATAAGTACAATCTTTAACTGCTATCAGCAATTGCATCTTTTTGTGTAAACAAATGGAAGACTCTCGGAAATCGAGGTTTCGCTTACTCACAGCAAGTGACATCCAACCATGCGATTAGGGGTTCCGGCTGTCGATTAGACGGTGATGTTCCAATCCCGTAATGACGCACGGTTTAGCCATACGGAAATCCCTCTAATAGAGCGAAATAATCTTTCCGTGGATTGACATAGTTAAGAAGAAAATTTGGGATAGAGTTCGAATATCGCGATAAGCAGTAATTATCATTTCCTACACTGGTGATTGCGTGATATATATCTATATATCTATAAAAGTTAGAATATATGTGAGTACAATTATCAATCTATATACTCCAATTGCGTTATATTTTATCGCATAACTGAATAAAAACATAATTCCAACTTCACTTTCGATTTTCAGATTTTATAACCAAGCACATGTTCCTTTAGTTCTTTAAAGTTGATGAGTTCATATATGAGTAAAGGCGGAATAAATTCATGAATTGACATGATAAGTACATGAATGATTCTGCGCTACGAAACAGGTGTTGTCAAAGTTTGAACATTTTAAAATAGTTAAAGAAATAGATGGTAAAATTAACAACATCTTGAAATTTGGAATGTAGATTATTTTGCAGTTTATATATATATATATATATATATATATATATATATATATATATATATATATATATATAACATCCATTTTTAAATACAGATGGTCTTCCCTTGCTTAACTTTCACGAAAAACACTCGTCTATCTATATCCACTATCAATATTTTTTCTCACTCATTATGCGTGTCTAAACATAAACGAAGATGCATTGAACAAAGCTTCTTTATTAGAAGTACACGGCTGTGGAACACTCTTCCGTTTCCCTGGTTTCCATATAGTGAGCGATTGATTGTCACGACAGTAAAAACGTTGGATTGCCGTTGTTTGAGTCTGGAGTACGTATTATAAATCACGGTAGAGTCACATTAGCGGGTTGTTACTTTCATTGAACTTGAATCATATGTCTGTGCATCTTTAATATTTATTACAAACTAAACATGGGTTTGTGTATGGTGTGTGTGATTATAGATTTATGATGTCGAGTATCTGACAGAATGCAATCAACATTGAAGACATAAAAGACAATGATAATATAAAATAGGATAAATTAAATCATATTTTTCAAGATGTTCGCTAAATATTATTTTTTTTTATAAAACAATAACATTTAGTAAAATACCTTCAATTGTAAAATATATACGAGTTATCTCTTTTACATTATTTAACGCTCTGCTTGTTTTTTTTTTATTTAATTAAGTACGTAACATCCATTTTAAAATACATATGGCCTTCCCTTGCTTAACTTTCACGAAAAACACCCGTCTAGCTAAAGCCACTATCAATAATTTTTCTCACTCTTTATGCGTGTCTAAACATAAAAGTAGATTCAGTGAGCAAAGCTTATTTATTAGAAGTGCACGGCTGTGGAACTCTCTTCCGTTTTCCTGCTTTCCAAATGACTACAATATGGTCGTCTTCAAGTCCAATGTAAGCAAGTTCTTGGTGTGTTGTCACGTTCATTAATCCAGATTTCCACTTCTAACGATTACTACATTTTCCTATTGACTATCATACACTCATTATCACATAATGTTGAGTGGTTTCCAGACCTTGATAAGGAATGACTCCTTTGTAAAACAAACATATTATTTTAACCTGTTGTTCCTAAACCTTATGTATTATTTACGACGATTATTTTACGGTGAAACTGTAAGATAACAATCCCCAGTGTGACCAATGTGATTTTACCGCAGGTTAGGATACGAAACCTCCACCTGAATACCCTAAGAGCAGACGTTCTCACCCACCAATTTTTCTTTTCTCCCTTTCGTCCCATCTAGAGGGCATCCCCACTTAGAGACTGTCCCGCAAAAGCTCGGGTTCTTTTACAAACCGAAGTAAAACGGGCGGTCTATTAATTAGACGGCGTTGGGAGGGTCTTACGAACAACTTTTTAATTTTTTCTTCTCCTGCCCTCGACACAAATGAATTATTGCATCGTTAATGTTATCTATTTGTTTCACACACTAATAAAAATATTTATAAACGATTAGTTTCATCGTAGGACCTTCCCGAGTATTAAAGGGTGAATGCGGTATTATGGTGCAAGAGGATGCTAGCTAAGATAACTTTGTTTAGTTCTAGAGTGACAACGATGAACAACGACCCCCATTCTTCACCCCCCTTTCTGAGTTGGCATCGTGCCTAAATTTTTGTTTGTGTTGAATTTATATATATTTTTTTAAATCTAAATTAAAGATATAGTATCTGTGCTCCAAATGCTACACTTCCCTTTCTTGTTCTCCCTCAGTGGAGAAGAAATCCCTCACGACTGAGACAATTTTAAATTCTTGTTCCTTTTTCTCTACGTTAAAAAAACAACCCTGGTGTCATACTCTGTCCCATAGGGAGGCATTGTAAATAAGAACTCTATTCATTTGTTTACGCTCAGTGATTGGTTGAAAAGTCACATTCGTTACACTGGGATTTGCTATTTTTATTGAACCTGAAACATATACATCTTTACATATTTAATATGGATTTATTAAGAACTAAATATACGTGTGTATTTGTATGTGTGCGTGTGTATGGTTTTAGATTTATGATGTCGTGGGTCTGACAGATTGTAATCAAACTAAAGAACACGAAAATATAAACGAATACCGAATATAATAAATTCCAACATATAAGTGAAAAGATATTTCGCTTCATTATCTTCGATACTTTCTCAAGATTAATTAAACATGTGCGGAATATTGTAATCTTTGTTTCACATATAGTTTAACAAAACTTTAGTCATCTTCAAAACGGTATATAACACTTGTAAATAGTCCAGTTAAATACGAAACGTGCAAACATACAGTTTAATATTACAATTCAGTGTTGAATTAAGATATAATTAGTTATATCGTTGGCTTTTACGTTTCGATATGTTTGTTCGCATGGCCCATTTAACATCGACTCCGATCAGGAAAAGAAATAAGGGTGAATACCAAAGTTCGAATCTACCAGGCCCTGGTTCGCACCATTTCATCTTTATGGCTGCGCAACTTGCCTTTTGCGAACAAATAACCAACACAACCTGAAGGGGGTTAACCATCACTGCCTACATCGCATCTTATGTGTCCGCTGGCAACAGTTTTATCCAAACAGTGCAATTATTCCTATTTGCTGCAAGATCCACTCTCTCCAAAGCTCTCTCCTTGCCAGACACCTTTGATATTTCGGCCACGTCCCACGACGACACCCAACTCAACACCTCCATCAGGATGAAAAAAAAAACGTTGTAGTGACCAACTCAAAATCTGTCTTAGGACATTAAAGCAGGCTGCTGAGATGGTTCTGGGCCCTGACCTTTACAAGATGCATTGCTGAAATCGCGGATTGCTTGTACTCATAACGAACGCAGACTTGGATCGCCATGGCTGGTCAGCTAGTTTTCGAGACGAGCTGAACTTGTTGGAAAGAGCTGGCCCAACTGACCCAGGGTAAATGCCGCAACTATAGCCATTACAATATAATATGTAATTTACCCATAAAATTATTATAAAAATTCACACTCCTTTCTGAAATGCAACCATATATAGTACAAATAAACATCAATCTGACTTGTCCACCAAGTTTCTATCATGAATATCCAACAATCTGCGTGCTACCGCTAGTAATATGTCGGAAATATTCACTTTCCCGTTGTAACCACACCTGGATAATTTTTTCGTTTGCGATGATTTTGGTAAATATTATCAATGAGATGACGCTACGTTAAAAAAGTTGCAGTGAGTGTTTATGATGACGACCGCTACTGATAAGACGGTTATTAAAGTGCCCCTTCGATAAAGTATCTTGCGATTATAAAAACAAAGATTATAGTATATTCACTTAGTTGAAAAGAAAGGAATTAACTGAAGTTTACTCATACGAAAAATGCTAAGATAACATCCATGGTTGGCATTAGTTATTTGAATGTTCACTATAGATTCGTAATCATTACTCCCGTGATCAAGTAATATAATATGATATAATATATATAATATGATATAATATATATAATATGATATAATATATATATATATATATATATATATATATATATATATATACGTTGAGATATTGAGATAATGAAATATTTTATTTAAGCATTCTTTGTTCAGAACAGTAAACTAGTTTCTCGTTATATTTTTTCCTATTTGAATGTATTTAACGTTTTTTTAAACATTTCTGTCAGCTATTACCTGTAATTCTCGAAAAGCTATGAAGTGTAAAAAATTCTTGCATAAAAGGCGTATCTGAGATGACTTTCGCGTGCCTCAGATCCTTTACAAAGTGATTCGAGATTCACGTCTTCATCGTCATTTCTTTCACTTTTCTCAATTGTTCTCATTTAGTTACGAAGCCAATTTTGGATTCCTATTGTAGTTTATTCCCACTTTGAGTCTCAGTAACTGGTTCTTATATTTCTTATATATTTGGATACGATTAGGGGATCGTGTCATGGTCGTCCCCGATTTATTCTTGACTAATTTTTTTTTTTTTATCTGACATATAGAAATGCCTGAACAACCATTGGTAAGTGCACCCAAGGCGATTAGGAATAAACTAAGCTCTTCCTAAAGAGAAACTAAAACGCAGGAGTATGGATCTCCTGAAAGTGAATAAAACAATATATCATACCGTAAGATACAAAGTCACTGTTGGGCCAATTGTCAAGGACGTGGGCTGAACCAACAGATATTTGTTACCGTTTTTTAGTTTTATTCACTCCACTCAAGGCATATTGCCACTTAAACGCAATGGACAACTGTTTTGGACCGTGTCTACTGGGGACTATGTAAAGGCGTAATATCTGTTCATATTACTCTTAAAATTCTACATATTATTACCATCAAGGGAGCAGGAAATCAAGAGGGAATTCTAAAGTCAAGCAGTTTGATGGAAGAAGCTATTAACGTGGAAGGCTATCCGGCATCATTGTAGAGGTACCTCAACAATGAAGAAATTGGATGTTGTTGTTGGACGAGTGTGTACGTCTAAGGTTTTCAAGAGCAATTTATTCGTCAGAGCACATTCCATTAAAATACTTGTAAAACAAGCATTAGGATGCAATATTACAACGATGAGACAGAGGTTGGAGCTTGGTTGATAATGCGGGATATATTAGACGAGAGACACTTTTTGGATCATGCAAAAAATGAAGAGACTAGTGGTAGATGTACCAGCCGAAATGTGTTAAGAATACACCATATATGGACGAATGATTCGTTTGTAAATATGGTTAGTCAATTTGTTACTGCAATGCTATTAATCCGTTTACGTGCCTTGGTTGTTTTTTTTATTTTGGAATGATATGATAGTGTATAATGACTAGGATCATTTTCAGAGTTATCAGTTGTAGGATTCTCTTTTTCAGGTTCTTGTGAGACGTAAGACTATTATATTTAACTTGAATTAGTTGAAACATGACTTTTGGTTTAATTGATTTTACTGACGTTTTTGTATTTCTCTTGATCATTCTGTTGCTCAACTCATTAGTGCGATCATATTCTTTACAGGAATGTTGATAGTTAACCTGTTTCTGTAGTTGTCTTCTTCTATTGCTATTTTGTTGCTAAAGCGAAATAATTAAATCTTTAACAACAGGACGGAACTTATTGAGCTGTTCTGCTCCTACGTTAAATATATTTAGTGTATGTTATATAATTTGGCTTAACCACACTTATTGGAAGGATGCTGGTCCATTTATACTCTACTAAATATTTTAAATTTGATGTTTTAATATAACCTCTTATACACACATGTATATGTGTGTAGTTGTTTGTGTGTAGTGGTGTGTATGTGTGTGTGAAAGAGAGAGAAGAACACAGAAACAAATCAGTAAGCGTATATAAGGGGGAAAAAGAGAAAAATATATCGGTAGAGAAAAATAGAGATCATGCGAGGGAGAAAGGAAAATATTAACTTAGAGACTGATAATTGTGATAAAAAAGATAGTGATAGACAGATACATAGATGAATATGTAGATAGATAGATAGACAGATAGATAGATAAATAGACAGATAGATGAATAGATAGATAGATAGATAGATAGATAGATAGACGGATAAATAGATAGATAGAGGGATAAATAGATAGATAGATGGATAAAGAGAGATAAATTGATAGATAGATAGATAGATAGATAGAAAGCGAAAAAAGCGAGATAGAGAAAAAGGAACATCTAGGATAAAGAAAACGGATATAACACCCGCGGCAACTGTTGCTTTCAATAGTGCACATTAGTTCTTCCTTTTGGCATAAATGCGTCAAGAGTTTAGAGAGAAAAATTGATTTTTGTAAAGACTTGACTCACTACAAAAAAAAAAAAAAAAAACTCCTAGCACATGCATTAGTTGAAAACTCCAAAAGCTGAGTTTATTTTCATGGAAGTCTAAAAACATCAAGCAATAATAATAGCCGAACAGACCAGGCAGTCACACGTATATTCATTACAGTGAAGTTATGCTACATGTTTTCCCTATTGCTCGTGTTGTTAAATATAATCTCATTTAACACCACGTTTCTTTTGTATATAATATTCCAAGAGATGCTTAAGCATCAACTGTGGATTCGTCGTGCCATGTAAAGTTCTATCGGAAGTTATGCATTATTTTAACTACTTAGCTTTAAAAAAATATGAATGAGAGATGTACATGGTGAAACGATAAAATTGTTACCCTAGAAAAGACATGATTCCATTTCCGTTTGAAAACCAGGTTTTCTTTTTTGTTGCAGACTATATACGAGGTAACCAGTTATTTACAAATCTAAAGAGCGATAGGAGCCTTTTATCATGTGTGAAAGTGACACAATGTTTAACACGTGAGGTTGGAGATGCGCCGCTGTACAACTCATGCTCTCTATCGATCCGAATTATGACAATTAGACTTTTGCAAACACCTTCAAAATGTATCGCTAGATTGCCACGAATTAGAGGGGCGTGCCCAAGGGTATGTAAACAATGTTTCTGGTCATGCTTAGTGTCTTTGGTATTAGTTCAAGTGAGAACGACATTATGCCGCCTAACACCTTCGAAGTCAACGCCAAAGTTTACCTAGATGTGGTGATCCCCTGGTGCAATCAGATGGCCGCTGGCAGATCCTGGGTGTAGCAGCAAGATTCGGCGCCGGCTCACAAGTCAAAAGAGACCCAGGCTTAGCTGCAGAAAGAGTGCTATAACTTTGTACCCCTTCCACTGATCGCTCTCCTTCCCCGATCTGAACTCGCTGGACTACTTCGTTAAGGCATACGTAGAAAACATCACCAACATAACATCTCACAACAACAAAGCCAACCTGATCACCGCCATCTGTCGAGTATTCGCCGAGCTCTTGCCGGCGCTTGTATAAAATACAGGGTGGTCGCTAGAAAGGTCAGCTAAGATCATGAATAAAATGCGTGATTGCTATTTTTTGATTGATGCTATGTAAGTGTTGTAAAAAAATAAATCGTTTTTTGACGCTGCGGTGAAATGCACTGATGACATTTTGAGTATAATATGACATTTTTATTTGAAAGACTTTGTAAAAAATATTCTTTGTAAAAATAAATGGACCAGCCTGTAGTATGCTCCCAGTTGCGGACACATATCAAGGCGGCGATTAAAGCTGAAGGCGGCCACAATGAAGAGATGTTAGCTTTACTACATAATAAAGTTACCCGAATTCATTTTACAGCTGTAATAGTGTTTTCTTTAGGGTAACAACTTGATTGTTCCATCACATATATATATATATATATCTATATAATTATAAAACTCCAATGACTTTGTAACGGGTTTTTTAACCCAACATCTGGTTTACGACTTCCGGTTGCGCATGCGTACATAAACAAATACTCAAAGCGAAAATAAAACGTAATGTTTTACTGTGTACGTTTCAGCGCCCCAATTGTTTTTTTTTTCGTGTTTAAATTATTCAAATAAACAATTGATAACATTTTCTGCATTTTTACATGGTTTATTTCCGTATTACGTTAAATTTATTTTAACGCAATTCCCTTACAAATAAATCTAGTTTAACCCATAGACAACAATAAGAGCATTTTACAACGGTGATTTACCCATCGCCTTCATTTTTTTTTTTTATTTATTATCCATTTTTATACACCTATCTTAAAAAAACAATCATACATTTTCTTCTACACTACCAACATTAATAAATAACCCGAAAATATGTCATTTTTTAAATTTGCGTTACAAATAAATAATCAACGCAACAATAACACGTATTGCTTCACTGTGTACGTTTTCAGCGTCCCAATATTTTTTCTCGTTTAAAATAAAAGATATATCAAAATTTGAATTAAACTTTAAGTATTATGGTATCTGCTCAGTGCACATTTACCTATAAGTATGGCAAACCACTTATAATTCAATGGTTGTAAGTTTATTTTTCAAATATAAACAATTATAAACAGAATGACTCATAGAAATCTTTCTATATTCTTTTTTCATTTTATAATACTTTCAAAGAAATGTATCTGTTATGTCACAAAATACTATTTTCTTTATGCCACAAGTGTCACGCTCATACATTAATTCGATAGCTAATATAACATGCTGACCAAACGGGTCACCGGTGGTCTAGTCTAGAATATATATATATATATATATATATATATGCGTATATATATTTATATATATCTATGAATATATACATGTATATGTATATGCATATATATGAATACATATATATGTATGCATATAGATATTTATATACATATATATGAATACATATATATATACATATATATATATGTCTGCATATATATAGAGAGACATATATATATATATATATATATATATATATATATATATATATATGCCTGCATATATATAGAGAGACTTACGGACACACACACACACACACGCAATATATATATATGCATATATATATATTTATATACATATATATGAATATATATACGTATATATATATGTATACATACATATGTATGCATATAGATATTATATACATATATATGAATATATATATATATCTGCATATATATATATAGACATACGCACACACACGCACACACACACACGCGCAGACACTCTCTCTCTCTCTCACACACACACACACACACACACATATATATATATATATCTGTACAACCTATTTAACTGTCATACTGAATATATCTGTACAACCTATTTAACTAGTCATACTGAATACTTAAAAATTGTACTTGATACCCTCTAGCTGAGGATTGTAAAAGGGAGTCAAGAGCAAGTAGGGTAATCCTAGAAGTGGGGTGACACAATCGCTTACACCTCGTTGCAGTAGCTAATGAAAATGGAGCCTTCCCGTCGCCCTCGAGTATTACCCACCACTTAGCTTTACATATATCGACACTTCGGCTGTGAATCAAATCATAGGATAGACTAGACTCATATTTTTGGTGTGCACCTAGTCTGGAAACAGAAAGTTTTCAATAATATCCGTTTTTCCTTGCTTGTTCTGCCACTGTTTTCAATCGACTTTTACGTCTACATTATATTGAAGGGAAATAACATCGGTTCAAGAGACGCGCGGTTAGTGATTACGCAATCCTTTCTATGCTATATACTAATCACACATGCATTCTTAAAATGAACAGATATTTTCTCTCAATACTAAAAGTTACTCTATGTCTAAACCAGGCCATCTTGATGAAAACTTATAATAACATTGGTTTAGAATTCCGTTGTTGGTGACGTCGACGTTATCTGTCAACGCAGAATACGAGTATAATTTCTATTGAATATCAAGCGAAATTCTCTGGAATTCAAGTAGAAATGAAACCAAGCGTCTTACATTTTCGTTTGCTTGGAAACATTACAGTTGATCCCTGATCCGAACAAGTGTCCAATTTCTCCTGCAATAGACAGAGAACCACTTACTCTCGTTGTCATTCTGAAAAGCAAGGCGACTCAGACTTCTAGATTTGAATTTGATATCCGAAATTACGTTACTCTAATGCTATTACGTAGCTGGAATTAATAATAATAATAATAATAATAATAATAAGAAGAAGAAGAAGAAGAATGCGGAAATAACAATAATAAAAACTGTAGAAACATAAGGAAGCCCCTGAATTCGGAGGCTAACAAGCATAAACTACAGACACAAACTGGACACACAGAAACGGCTACAGATATACAACACAAAGGAACATTATATGCAACCATGAAAACTGAAACGATATAACTGTAAGGTATTGTTACGACCCTTTGTGTGTGTGTATGTTCCTATAAACTGGCACCACATCAAATATGTGAAGTCTTAAGGAGGATGGAAAGACCGAGAAGAGAAAGCACTAGCTAGACCTCCGCTGGGTGAGTTCAAAGAGAACTGGGACCTTGGCGAGGCTTATTATAATCCTAATTCCTGTGAAGACCAATCGCCGCTGCCAACGAAAAATTAATAGTAAGCGGCTGTTGCGATAAACGAATTCGTTTGCGAAGATTATCGAAAAGGCTGGACAGTACTCGAAATAAGAGAAAATCTGTATTCACTCGCATTCCATAAAACGCCACAAGTTGTTCTTGAAGAGAAATATTTAACGATAACCTGTTTGACTACTAATGAAACTAATCGTATAACTAAGATGTTGCCATCCAAGGAGACCACATAATAAAATCACGAAGACAGTAAAACACGGAACTTTCCAGAGAACCGAACGGAACATGGAAAAGAAGAAAGTCAATATAATGATATTAATCTTAGGATCATTAGGAACATTTACGGAAAGCTCGGGGAAAAAAACTAGGAGATCAGAATTAAAGAGAAGACTAAGATTTTAAACGGACAGGCTTAGTGTAAACGGTTATAAATTTAAGGAAAATCGTCGAATGCAGAAACCGACTTATATAAACTAAGAATACTAAGAGCCATATGGAAGTTGGCAGGCATTTAAAGCATAGAAGACGAAGGAAAAACAAGAGAACTAACCTCACAATAAATCTTATAAATCCCCACTCAAAATAAAAGTATTGATGTAAACACCTCAGAAAATAATCGTGAAATATAAAAAATGATGACAAGATCACTAACAAGATTGCAACTGGAAAATATCATTGTCATTCAAATTCGAGAGTAATATTTCACTTGATTTAACCCCAGTCTATCAACGTGATTATTATTTAGGCTAGTCAACCAACGAACTCAAACGTCTGTAAGAGTTATTACTACATTTGCTGCTGCCATGATGCAATAGAGCGCGGAAGCACGTATAGTAGAAGTAACAGCCAGCGTATGCAAATGATCGAGCCTGTACGAGGTGACGTCACGCGGAGGAAGAAGGAAAGAAAAATATATATAAAAAAAGAAAAATAACCAAGAAAGCGAGAAATAAACGTGTTACACACGTTGCCCACCAGCGACAGGGAAAGATGTGTCCTAAACATGTCCGGACCAAGGCAGAGTTCCATGCATTCGACACGTCAGTTTTGTTAAGCACATTGGAATACGAGAAGGATTTTAAACAAGAGAGATGGCGCTATTTTGGAAGCACCTATAAATAAATGTATGTTCTTTCAACTGAAAAAAAAAACGAGCCGAGTCCTTTCCTTGTCTTTATTTCCTTGCGATTGTCTGCATACAACGTGTTGGTTTCGAGTGTTGACATGCAACGAGTACGTAACAATATTGGGTTATAGCGATTATATTTCTCTTAGGCTGTGTATTTGTGTTATCACCTTTTTTCTCGGAAACTACAGGGCGATCTGGCTGAAATTTTGTATGAACCTTAGTTATAATATTCTGCGGCAAACAAAGTACTGTGGTATCCTTTCGATGCACAGTAAGGTATTATACAGGATTAGTAGAAGATATCCACCACTAGTCCACATTTACTCTGGATGTTTTGCACAAATCACGTATTCGAAATAAACGGTTTTGAACCTTTTATGTTTCTCTTAGCTAGGCTGCCCGTTTTACTTTTTCTCGGAAACTACGGGGTCGATTAAGCTGTAATTTTCATAGACATTTTTCATGATTAGGTGCAGCAAACTAAGTATCATGGTATCCGTTCGGTAGTGTATAATTGCAGATAAATACGGATTAGTAGCCATAATACCACATTTACTCTGAAGTTTGATATAAAAAAACTAACTCTAACTCATGTTTTAACCGGTTAAAAAGCTTTCTATATTATATTTCTCTCCCTCCCTCCCTCCCCACTTCTCTCTCTGTCTGTCTGTCTGTCTGTCTGTCTCTCTCTCTCTCTCTCTATCTCTCTCTGCTTGTCTATTTGTCAGTTCTATTATATTTTTGAGAAACTACTGGCCCGATCCGGCTGAAGTTTTAATTTGTGATAGGCCGTTGTCATTATAAGGTGCAACGAACATAGTATTATGCTATCCGTTCGATGCAAAATTATAGATTAAGAAAGACTAGTAATCACAATACCACAATAATTCTAGAAGCACACATCCTAAGTCAACGGTCTAAAACTGTTGCCTGTTTTTAACAGGCGAAAATTTTTACTTTTTAATATATTCTTGTAAAAAAACTTGATTAATTGTGATCACGTTTAGACGTACTAGTATATAATGATAACGGAGTATACTTTTGTTGAAAAAATGTCTATTTATATAATATATTCTCATAAAACGTTCTGATCCCCATCTGGCATCAATTAAAATGAATGGCTCTCGGCTTGGGGAGGCCTCAAGTTTTGACAGGCTTCTGGGCTTGACATTTACTCCTGATCTGAAACGGAATACGTGCATCAAATCTGTTGCCAAGACCGCTGGAAAAATGGTCGGATCCTTCTATCGATCCAGTAGATATCTCACTGCTGATGCAATTCTCTATCTATATAAGAGCCAGATACGTCCAAGGATGGAATACTGTTGCCACATATGGGCAGGAGCTGCTAGAAAAGACTTGTCCTGCCTTGATAGGGTTCAAAATAGACTTCGTGGTCTGGTGGGAGATGTCCTTTTCTCTTCCCTGCAACCTCTATCTAACAGAAAAGAAGTTGCGAGTTTGTCTCTGCTTTATCCTTATTTTCATGGAAAATATTGACTGAGCTTCAATCTATGGTCCCCCCTCGCCAAACTTTCACAAGAAACACTCGTCTAGATGAAAACATTATCAATAATTCCCCCCACTCTTTATCTGTGCCTAAACCTAAACATAGATTTCATGATCAAAGTTTCTTTCTTAGAACTGCACGCCTGTGAAATTGTCTTCCGTTTTCCTGCTTTCCAGCTGACTACAATATGATTGTCTTCAAGTCCAACGTGAACAAGTTTCTGGTGAGCCGTTCCACTTAAGTTAACAAATTTACCGAACTTCCATTACTATCGATTACTATATTGTCCTTTTTACTACTGTACACACTTTAACCCTTATCCTTCAGTGGCCTATCGGACTTGATAAGTGCTGATGCCTATGTAAAAAAAAAAAAAAAAAAAAAAAAAAAAAACAGATCCTTGATTGATTGTGAACACGTTTACATGTTTTAGACATTCTATGTGAATGGAGTATAACATTTTTTTTGTTTTAAAAGAGCGAAAACGTTTAATTTCTTAATATGTTCTAGTAATGAAGCTTATTGTATTATGATCACCTCTCCAACGGGTATGTCAACGTCCTATAATTTTGCCCGTTTTCAACCGGCTAAAGAGTTTAGTAATTAATATACTAGCAGTTCAGCTCAGCTTGGTTCGTGCTCTATGTATTGTTCATAACTTTATGCGCATATGTATATATATATATATATATATATATATATATATATTTAGTAGAAATGGTAATTAATAAAAACTGAAGAAAGTGCTCAATACTGTTGTAGAGCAAATATGCGTTTTATTTTTTATTACCGTACCTTTCTGTTAAGTTACATTATTGTTTCAGCTACCCGGCCGTTTTTTTTTTGTCCATCTGTAGCTTGCTGAGACTTTTACAGAAAACATCTCTGTAAAAGTCTGAGGAAAAAAAACGGCCGGGTAGCTGAAACAATAATGTAACTTAACAGAAAGATACGGTAATAAAAAATAAAACGTATATATATATATATATATATATATATATATATATATATATATATATATATATATATATATATATACATACATATATATATAAACGTTTATATATATATATATATATATATATATATATATATATATATATATATATCAAAACGTTTGACTCAAGTCCAGGTAACCTACATCTAAATTTTCAAGTGCTTACACCCAAAATTGGCGGAGGAGTTTGGTAAAGTTTTCAAAGGTCAAATCGTTGAACTTTGACCCCTTGACAACCAAAGTCTTGACCGAAAACCGATAAAAAAGTTTTTCCCAAATCTCATTGCTCCTTATGCCAAATCCCTAGTCTGTAGACTGAAAATTGACAGAGTAGTTTGTTAGGGAAATGTACACACATATACACACAGACAGGCAATCCCACTTTTATAGATATATAGATTAATATAAGGCACCCATGAATAGTCATAAGTACCTTTCGAACGGGTATGTCAGCTAGTTATATTTCATAAATGTCAAACAATCTTGTGTGTTTGTACTTGAAGTCTACTTCGCGTGTACGTACGTGTCTATGCGGGGTGGGCAAAGGGTGGTTATTATTTCTTTGCCCTCCCGATTCCTTTCATATTTATTCCCTGACTGCCCCCTGCCTTTCGCCCCCATCACTGTCAAATAGCTTATAATGACAGAAACAGTCAACCAGCCTCTCAGATATCAATTCCAGCACTTGCCCATATTCACTCTACCATATTTTGAGTCAGAAAAACAACACACACACACACACACACACACATACTGTGCCACCGATCTTAAAGCCTGTCGCGACCAAAACCGTGCCCCTCAAAAATAACATTTGATAAAAAGAAAATGCGTATCCTTAATACAATTTACATACGTATACACATTTGTAAAACGATTATGCGTAAATGTCTATGTAGAGGCATGTGTGTATGTAGGTAGGAATAGTTCTGTATAAATATGTTATATTGACGCATATACTATAAAGAAGGTTTTGTGTGTCTGTTTACGTAAACAAACGCATTCATAAGCAGATATACACACGCGTACATAGACACACGCGTGCACACATATATTTACGTTGACTGCCTTAAGGATATCACATCAGCAGTTGTTGTCTCTCTGCAGAAAATATTTCTTTCTGCCTCTTACTCTCTTTCTCTTAGTATTTACTTACGCAAACACACACACACACACAAATACACACACACACGTACACACACATACACATATATATATATATATATATATATATATATAAAGAGAGGGAGAGAAAAAGGGGGGGAGACTATCTTAACGATATCACATCAAAAATTATTGTTTATGCGTGCAAAATATACTTCAGTATCTGTCTCTATATTTCAATCGCTCTCTCTCTCTCTCTCTCTCTCTCTCTCTCTATCTTCAGACACATTTTTTACATAGAAATCACCACTTATCAAGGCTCGGAGGCTACTCGAGGATAAGAGTTAATGGGTATACATTAGCCAATATGATTATAGCATAGTTAACATACATAAGTAGCGCGAATTTTGTAAATTGGATTACTTAGGGGGACGGTTCATCAAGAACTTTTTTACATTGGACTTGAAGACGATCAGATTGTAGTCAGCTGGAAAGCAGGCAATCGGAAAAGAGTTCTACAGGCGTGCAATTCTAAGAAAGAAACTTATTCAGGAAATCTACATTTAGGTTTAGGCACAGATAAAGAGCGTGGGAAATTATTGATAGTGTTTTTGGCTAGACGAGTGTTTTTCGTGAAAGTTTGGCGTAGAGGGACCATAGATTGAAGCTCAGCTGAGCACTTGCCATGAAAATAACGAAAAAGCAGAAACAGGCTCGCAACGTCTCTTCCGTGGGAAAGAAGATGCAGGGAAGAGAAAAGGACATCCCCCACTAAGCTACGAAGTCTATATTGAACTCTGTCATGGCAGGATAAGCTGCTTTTAGCAGCTGCAGTCCAGATATAGCAAGAGTACTCCATCGTTGGCCTTACCTGACATTTATATAAAAAGAGAATTGCATTAGAAGTGAGATATCTACTAGTGCGGTAGACGTATCCCACAATTTTTCCAGCGACCTTGACACTGGATTTGATATACATGTTCCATTTCAGGTCAGGAGTAAAGGTCAAACGCAGAAGCTTGTCAAAACATGACGCCTCATCAAGACGAGAGCCATTCATTTACACCGATGCTAGATTAGCATCAGAGCGTAAATGTTGTAGATATAGAATCTTCGTTTTAGATGCATTAAAAGTAACCAGCCACGTCTTTCCCCATTGTACCACGTGCTAACGATCAGAAAAAAGAGAATCAGAGAGAACTTGGCCGTTTATGGTCTTTTATGTGTTGCCATAGATTGTAGTGCCGTCAGCATAAATGTCTACGAATGATGTAAGGATGTGATTTGGAAGATCATTAATGCAAATCAGGAAGAGAGTTGGGACCAGGATGTAAACGGAGGGACTCCAGCATTAATACTGTGAGCTTCTGATTTCTGCCCATCAACCACTACACTTATGAACCTATCAGAGAGAAATTATTTAATAATTGAGAAGACATTTCCAGGTTTTCCATAGCTGGAGATCTTGTGAAGTAGACATTTATGCCATACCTTATCAAAGGCCTTTGATATATCAAGAGCGATTTCCCTAGTAAGGAAGTCTCTGTCGAGAGATTCGCTAATCCTATGAGATATAACTGTAAGCACATCTGCTGTAGATCTAGAAGAACGGAAACTATATTGCTCTTCACTAAGAAAGTTGTTTTTGCTGAGATGGTTGATGAGTTTTCTATTTAACACAGATTCCAGCAGCTAACTCATGATGCACAGGAAACTTATTGGTCTGTACTAAGAGGGTGATGAGCGATCACCTGGATTCTCATATACAGGCATATTTTCCAAGGTGTTGGGAAGCTTTTTTGTCCTTAAGACAACGCTTAAAAAACTTTGTAATTATGAACGCCAGTTCCAGTTCCAGCTTTTTGGGCACTCTAACTGGAATGCCGTCAGGGCCAGTTGCTTCACTGGAATCAAGGTTTTTGATTAGCTTGACAACATCACGTACAGATATTTGTATGTCGCATAACGTGTTTTCAGATGCACGACGAAATACTGGCGGTTGGCTGCCTCGGTCGTAAAGGGTAGAATTAGCTGCAAAGTTCTTTGCAAAGAGTTTGGCTTTGTCTGATGCTGACGAAATTACCCCAGATCCATCGATGATACTTGGGATAGAGCACGAACATCTGTTCAGGATTCTGTTTGCTATTTGCTAAAACTGATGATACCCTAGCCGCTGCTCAGCTACTTTGGACTTGACGGACTGAGAATACAACTCTCACGCATTCTTAATAACATTTTTACAGAGGTTGCTGGTGGACCTGAAGGCGGCTTTATTTTCAGTACATCTATTACATTGGAGGCAACGGAAAAGTTATTTCTGTGCGCAATGGTAGCAGCACATTCTGGAGAGAACCACGGCTTGCTGTAAGGTTTTTGCTGGAACATTTTGGAGTGTATGAAACAGTCTATACCTAAAATTAACCATTCCGTCAGGTCTGATTCTATAGAGGACACGTCCTTTTTAAGCATGGAATGCAGATGTATTTCTTGTGCGAAAGCTATCCCAGTCAGCCATGGAGTATCGATATACTGTACGATGGAGAGCTACGTCTGAAGACTTATTACAATTCGTTTTTATCGTAACTGATACAATAGAGTGGTCGGAAGATACCAGTGGAGACAGAAAGGAGGGTGAACATAGCTCAGGTCAAGTTGTGAGAAAAAGGTCTAGGAGACTTGCATACTGGCCATCAGTGTCGGGGAAATTCATATTTATTCAGATGGTATAAAGTTTACGATATATAAATTAAGTTACATACAACAATATTTTTTTCATAATTCTCTTATTATTATCGAACTCACAAATATTTTTTATGTTGGATATATATATATATATATATATATATATATATATATATATATATATATATATATATATATAACCAAATAGGAAATAGAGCTTATAGTACGAGCTAATTTACTATAATATACTTTAATTTTACCATCTTGGATCATTTTGGTAAATTTAATTGTAATTTTTATTTTATATATATATATATATATATATATATATACACATATATATTTATTTTATATATATATACATATATATATATAATTTTTATTTTATATATATATACACACATATATATATATATATATATATATATATATGTACACATTATATATAGAGACAGGGAAAGAAAGAAAGAAAGAAAGAGAAGGAGAGCACGAAAGAGAGAGAGTGTAAGAGAAAGATAATATTTGTCTTAAGGATAACGGATCATCAATTATTATTCATGTGCACATATATACCCCATCGCCCCGAGCATACTTTTTGTGCAGACAGTTATGTTTGTGTAGGTAATACCATGAAAGAAACGGCCAATTTAATTGATAGAGCTAGGACCAAACAAAAGCAACACATTTTAAAAATGAGGCTAATATAGGATTCGAACCTTTGCCATCGAGAGGTACCAATATAAAATAGTTCACTTTAGTGGATTTTTCAGTTCAATCGTTGCCTCATAGTTTAGATTAACCGTTTTATTTATTCAGTGCTATTGCGTACACAACTACTTCAAAAGAAACACATATATATATATATATATATATATATATATATATATATACACTTGTGCCCGATATTATTCATACCCCCTCGGATCTTTGAGATTTCTATAAGAATATTGCTCAAACCAGAAGGTAGACAATATTAAAGGGATTTCAAACAATAAATCAAGCATAAGCATTTAATTTAAACTCAACAAATAAATAAAGTATGCAAGTTTGAAACATTATATAAAGAAAAACAATAATGGCACTAGTTCAAAATTATTCATACCTCTCTTACTAATAGTCAATAGCATGCTCTTTATTCTTAAGAACTGCCTGTAACCGTTTTGGATATTTATCAACAAGGTTTTTACAAGCATCAACACTGATTTTTGACCATTCTTCAATGCAGTAGTTCTCCAAATCCCTCAAATTTCTAGGTTTCCGCTTTTTAACCTCAGTTTTCAATATGTACCAGAGGTTTTCGATAGGGTTCAGGTCGGGACTCGAGCTAGGCCATTCCAAAACATTAATTTGATTATCCTCAAACCATTTCTTGACTATTTTGGCAGTATGTTTTGGATCATTATCCTGTTGAAGGACCCAGTTTGGTCCTAAATGGAGCTTCTCCGCATCCTGTCTAATGTTTTTCTGGAGTATCTCCAAATATTGCTCCTTCTTCATGGTTCCATCTATCTTGACCAAACAACCTTGACCACTAGCCGAAAAGGAGCCCCAAAACATTAGGCTACCACCACCATGTTTCACTGTGGGTATGGTGTTCTTTGGGTTGTAAGCTTCTCCTTTCTTCCTGCAAACGTAAGAAGCATCCATATGGCCAAACAATTCAATTTTTGTTTCGTCAGTCCACAAAATACTTGAGAAAACGGACTCTGGAGAATTCACATGGGTCCTAGCAAACTTTAGACGTACTGCAAGGTGTTTTCCGGTGTGCAATGGAGTCTTTCTTTGTCTTCTTCCTTTCAGACCATTTTCATGCAGAGTCCTTTGCAATGTTTGCCTTGATATTTTTATGCCAGAAGACTCCAGATTTTCTAAAATGTCCTTAGTAGTGGTGGTTGGATTTGCATTAACACTTCTTACAATATTCCTGGTGGCTCTAGCAGATAGTTTCCTTTTCCTTCCTCTACCAATCAAGTTGTTTGTTGTGTGGTGGCTCTGGAATTTTTTGATGATGCTCTGTACTGTTGCTGTAGGGACCTCAAATTTCTTGGAAATTGACTTGTAACCTAAACCATCCTTATGTGAATTCACAATTTTAGTCCTAAGATCATTACTAAGCTCTTTTTTCTTCCCCATTCTAATAATTTTTATTCTTTTATTGGTTTTCAGTTGATATCATTTTAATTTCTGAAAAATGCAAAAATCGAAATGAAATTAATCAAAGGTTGTATAAAAGCATTCAAAATAAGAATCAAACAGGAAACAAACAGTCATAAACTCGATTAATACTGAAAAAATAAGGGGGTATGATTATTTTTGAACATTGCAGATTTTATAAATAGCTGTATATTTCTTTTATTACAAGTATCCCGAGATTTTAAAATGACGAAAATGATCAGAAGAGGTTTATTAAGAATATGTATCAATATGGACGTAAACAAGAAATTCTTACAAAGTTACACCTAATAAACTCAATTTTCAAGGGGGGGTATGAATAATATCGGGCACAAGTGTATATATATATATATATATATATATATATATATATATATATATATATATATATATATATAATAGCAAAGATACCCGTGCGTTGCGCAGGACTTTACTGTATGCTCGGTATCCGCTTCGTTGGTACTCTGTCATAGATTTTGGCAGCGTTATTTTTGAAGGTCAAATTAAAAGAACAATAAATGTTGGCCCATGTTAGGGGCTGCTATCATTCTTAATTTAATCAAGATTAATTAAGGGCATGACGGTGAAGGCAGGTGACTGGTTCAAATTTCCGAAAAAATTGCCCAGCACCAGAGTGGCGGCCACCGGGATAGTGTTGAACCCCAACTTGTCGTGCATCATTCCTATGAAAGGAATTTATGAAGAGTTGCATCAAGTATAACCTCAAGATTAGACCTTAACCTTTAAAAATGATGTGCACCAACCTTAGGTCACAGACCATTATCATGCCAGGTTAGGTCATTATCGGTCCAATGGTCTGGGCTGTAGGAGTGTATATATATATATATATATATATATATATATATATATATATATATATATATAGGTTATGATTTTTATCTTTGACTTGTATATTGGAAAATTGTGTGCACCATCCCTACGTAGGAGCCTATCATCATGCCAGATTTGGTCATGATCGGTTCAGTGCTGCTGACTGTAGGAGAGTTGTACACCCTGGCACACAGACACACAAGAACGCGACTACTTCATATATATATATATATATATATATATATATATATATATATATATATATATGAATAACAAATCAGTACAAAAAATATATAAATGTTTATATCTTTTTTGTAAATATTTCCTATATGTGGACGGTAGGAATACAAAAAGTCTTCTGAAAAAAAACAACAACAACAAGAATGTTTCTTTTAAAATGAATGATGTAAACATGAGTGTAGGGCGGGCAGGAGGGGCACGGGTATATCCAATAAGGATAAGATACATTTGATTGTGACCCTTCCAACATTTTTGACTTGGAATGGTTAGCAACTTATGTGGCCTTCATTCAAAACCAAGTCTTTCATAAAACTTTGAATTGGACACCCACACATTCCCACGAACATACTAGCATAGATAAACATACATCCATATACACCCGCGCACTATCTCATATGCTTTTTGAGGTACCCATACATACACAGGATACGCACACAGACGTTAATAGACGTAGGTACATATACTCCTGGAGATTGATAAGAAGATGTAAGTGATAAACTAAGTGGAATCTCCTCACAAAGCTTGGACATAGATTATTATTGTCCTAGGTACGAGACGGGGTCAATAGTAAGATGTTTATCTGGATTGTCTTCACGCAGACACACACTCACTCACACACACGCACGCATACACACACGTTTATTTAGTTCTTAAACGCTTACTGTAGATTCTAGTGTCTTTCGTTAGTTGATATATACATACACTATAATGTTAAAAAAGAAATAAAATAAAATAAATAAACGGAGAATATTTTTTATGTTAATTATCATTTACTTAATTTCCTCTTATTTTCGTTCACACATATTAAAATATTCGGACTGCTCTCTTTCTTTCTTTACTCAAACACATGCACACTCCTATATACACATATATAATCATACATACATACATACATACATACATAAAATTGCAGATATAGGGGGAAATCACTGTTTTTAAATTAGAAGCCATCACAAAAATTGAACGCTCCATATGCCTTTTAGAGAAATCAGAGATTAAAAACATTTAATGTTAGAAATAAAACAGAAAGTGAGATGTATTGGAATGCTTAAATGAGTTTAATAATAGTAATAACAAACAATAATAATAATATTAGTAATAATAATAATAATTATAATAATAATAATAATAATCGTGATAATAATAATAGTAATAATAATAATCGTGATAATAATAATAGTAATAATAATAATCGTGATAATAATAATAGTAATAATAATAATAGTAATAATAATAGTAATATAATAATAATAGTAATATAATAATAGTAATAATTGTAGTAATACTAGTACTACTACTGCTAATAATAATAATAATAATAATAATAATAATAATAATAATAATAATAATAATAATAATAATGATATTAATAACAATAATGCTAATAATAAACTTAATCCCGTATATCTTCAGAGAGGGCCACTGTAGTATATAGTGTTTGTGAGGGGGAATGAGTAACGCACCCATGTGTACACTTGTGCATTTGTTTGCGAGTGTATGAATGCTCGGAAAATGGAATTAAATATATGTTGAAAATTAAAATACGTGGAATCTAAGAAAAGAAAATAACAAAGCAGTGTGGAAACAAAAACTAACTCCTAGTGGAGAATGTTAAGCCGTTCTTCCACCGTGCATACTAACTCTACCATGTGCCCTGTGGGAAAATGCCTTTGGTTGGTTCAGTTTTTATGAAAAGAATACTTATTTAGCGGTCCCAAATCTTTATTGAGATGGGAGATGTGGGTGTTAAGTATCAAAATGAGTTTCTTTTCGTGTTGCCTTCTTCTGTCTAGGAGGATGTAGTGCATTGCTATTGTGTTCTGTGTGGATTTAGTCCTAATTGTTTGTTTGTGGTTGTTGAATCGTAAGCAGAATTATCTGCCTTCCCCCCCCGCAGTCCGTAGTTACCCTTTGTGCATCTAATGCAATATATTATGTAGACTACATTGGGACTGTTTCAGGTGGGTAGGTGGGGGAGTTTAAAATAGAGTGTTTGTGTCTGGAGGTGCAAATGTGTCGTTAGTATTAATGTGTTTGCACACTTTGCACCTGGGGTTGTTGCATGCTTTCTTTCCTTGAGGTGCGGAAGTGTTGTGTATTTTTGTGGATGTTAGTAGTGACCGTAGATTTGGGGCTGTCTTCTTGCACTGAATGGAAGCGTGTTGTATATTGTGTTGGACGTGGGATCATGCTGCAGTTGTCTGAATACCTGTTTAAGGGGGTTGCGACGTTTGTCGGTGTTATTGTTGTAATCAAATACCATTGGTATTTTTTGGGATGATATGTTGCGTCCGTATGTAAGCAAATTTAGTCTGTTTATATGTTCTGCTTTCCTAATTGATGCTTAAATGATTCTAAGGGGGTAATTACTATGAATAAAGTAGTGGCTAGAATTCCTACTTGTTTTACGTATTCGATCGGGCCTGAGCAGATTCGTTTGACACGTAGGCACTAGCTGTATATAATAGATTGTTTTATATTGATATGGTGGCAACAATCAAGATTAAGGTAACCGTGACCATCGGTGGGTTTGGTGTAAAGTTATGTGGTTATGTGATTGTTTGTGATGTTTACTAAATCGTCTAAAAATGGGATATGTGTGGTGGAGTGTTCTGTCGTGAATTTTACGCTGTTGTGACAGCTGTGTATGTGTTGATAGAAGCCTATCAATGCCTCTTCGCCATATGGCCAAATGAGAAAGATGTCATCTATGTACCTATAATAGTGTAGTGGTTTTAGGTGGTAAGTGTGAATGTGTTTCTGTTCAAATATATGTTGGCATAACTGGGAGCCATTTTGGTTCCTATGGCTGTGCGTTTAATTTGTAGATAGTGTTGGTTGTTGAATGTGAATTTGTTGTGTGTTAAGATAAATTGTATAATCTTGCATATGTAATTAATGTTTGTGTCTTGTAGATTTGGATTGTGCAAGAACTTTCATGCACGCATGTGGGATGATATATATATATATATATATATATATATATATATATATATATATATATATATATGTGTGTGTTTTTATTATTCTAGGTTTACTATAAATGCTGCCCCTGTCCCCCCGCCAAATATAAGATCATCACACATTTTTGAAGTTTTCGTATTCAATCTTGATAAAGACTTTACAAGAGTTAGGCGAAACGTAGAAATAGACACATGAAATGTTAGACATTTTGGAATTTTTTTTAGTATCTTTGATGCAAACTAAATGTATATTAACTTTAGACAACATGTATAACTTATCGAATTCAGAACCTTATTCCGGAATTCGATGCAGCAAATACGCGAGCCAATTTTACTGCGGAACTAACGATGGAATCTAACCCGCAACATCCGGCACCGACACAAACACAGAATATAACATTGTTCGAGAGCTGTATACGCTTCCTCTCTCCCTCCTGGCAAAATGAAATTTACTCGAAAATATTTGGAAAACTCACGCATCTACCGTTTTATGGGACACACTATGTTCAGAAATAATTAAGCGTAATTGAAAATTATTGAAGTCCCCTGAATCTTGTCATCGTTATTTATATTATTACATAGACCATTTCTATAACGACGTTGTGATAGCCCCCAAAGAACTGTATTAGTTATTTTCTCCCATTTCATCACACACCCTTTTTTATCCTTTATTTGTTTCACACACACACACACACACACACACACACACACAAACACACGGATATACACGCACATGTGAAAGGGTATGATATTGTAATGTGCACAGGTACAAATGTGTGTGTCAATAGGGGTAACTTCTAGAAATTAAATTATTCAACAAATTTAGTTTTTCACAAGGAATATGAATAGACAAATTAAACAGTGTTTCTTATTATATGGAGTTTCATTGGATGGGGCATATCATCAGAGAAGACTTTATTAGCAAAATATCATTCATAGGCAGTCTAAAAACTTTTAGTAATATTATAAAAAGAGATTGTTTTTGCGTGAAAGTTGATAAAATGCGAAAAAGAAACAGGTGAAACAGATGTTCCAACTTGAATTCCAAGTTCGATGGCGAAAAATGATGTAATCCAATGAAAGAGAACAGACTGGATAGTCCAATCATATGTTAGGGTCCAAATGAGATAAAAATTCAGGTAACTAGTACGCACAATTCAATGTGAAAATAACAACCCCTCCCCTAAAAAATGTAGTTAGAATTAAAATAACTGAAAAGTTTTATTTGAAAGAACCAAAATATAAATTTATCCCTAAAAAAGACCGTAGAAAACATGTAATGCTCATACTTGTTTTAATTTTGCAAAATGTTTCAATTCCTTAACTTAAAATATTTATATCTTATATAATAAAGCTAAACGTCTTTGTGTTTGTCTGTCTGTACTGAAACGTTGATTGATACAGTGAGGCCCCAAATAGAGAAAGTCACTTATAAGGGGGGCGGGGACTCTATTCACGCTCACAGCGTTTCACGTAGAACTATTTAATTTGCCAGGATAACCCACCCTGGGGAAGGAGATATTTTGACGGGTTACACCGTTCACTCCACCTAACGGGGGTGGGGCCACAAAAGGGTCACTTATAACAAGAAACCATGTACATATTTACACCGTTTGATGTATAATCGTAGAGTTACCAAATATGGTAAGATAATTCACCATGGTGTGAAGGAAGTTTTGACGGGTTACAGCACTCACTCCTACTAACGGTAGTAAGGGCCAAAAGGGGTCACTTATAACTGGAAACATGATGCATGCTCACATCGTTTGAGGTTAGCTATCGAACTGGCAATTATAACCCACCATATATAGGAGGGGTTTACGGGTTACACCGCCCAATTTCTCTAACCGCGGTGGGGCCCCATGGTGGTCACTTATAATAGGGAACCCTAATTAGTGTTCGTACATTTGTGTTAATGAAGGTTTCCACTACTCCCCACTCGTAGTCATTTGAGCAATTGCCCGCCGCCAACAAAGAAGATCCGAGTAGTGCCGGGTCTATCTCTCTGTCTACGTGTGTGTCAGTCTATCTGTCTGGAGGACAATGAGATAAACTCAACGTCTGTGAGTCTGTCTGCGTGTAAATTTCTAAGACGGACGGGAATATACAATACAAAAAGTATGTAGAAAATAAGTATGTTTAAATATTTTTTTTATAATATTTATATTGTTATATAAATCAGCATATTTTTGCAAGCTCCTTTTAAACCCAGTCAACGACGGTTACTTTTGCTAATATATATATATATATATATATATATATATATATATATATATATATATATATATATATATATATATATACGTGTGCGTGTGTCTATAACATTAATACATACAAAGATGTTGTATTTATTGCTTAATAAATCATTATATATTTTTCTAGTATATATATATATGTATATGTATATATATAAATATATACGTACGCACACACACAGGTATACATATATATACACACGAACACACACATACACACATATAAATAAATATATATATATATATATATATATATATATATATATATATATATATATTGACAATCTGCCAGTGTTGGAAAAGATAAGTACGTCTTAGAATTCCCTCGAGACAGGAGGGATGGGAACGGATATTGGGCCCTTAAAGAAGGGGTTCAGGAAATGTTGGGCATCTGGGGTGGTAGATAATGCATCGACGTTACTTCAGGCTAAATGATTTCTCATTGCTTAGGATTCTGTCGCTTCGCTGCGTCTTTTCCACAGACTGGTTGACTCCTTGGTGTCGTTTTACACCTGGGTCAAGTGATTTGTTTTGGCTGCGCAAGGATATACATTTATTCTTTCACGTAGACGTTTTATTACAATCCTGTCTAAAACATTTCATGTGTGATTTACGTCCCGCATTTTATAATAACCGATCAAGTCAAGGATAAGGATAAAAGAAACGTAAAAAAATATTTTGGAGAACTATTGGTTGAAATATTTATCAGTATTTAATTTCTATATATATATTGGGCAAACGTTTGGTGCATTGCTTTAAGGTTTTAATTAAGAATGCTTTTAAAACATTTTATTCACAGAGAGGTCTCATAACAGACTTATTGTTAGTTAGTAAATATAAGTAGTTAGTGTCTTGGGTTTTGGCTATTGCGGCTGTTATTTCTGGCAAGAATTTGGACGCAATAGCCACTACACAGTGCTCCCAATGTCCAGTTTATTTTAGTTTAAATGCTAGTTATTACAATGATACGCAGATACCCGATGGTTTCCCCTTGGCGAAAGCCACCAGAATTCATACCATTGTTGAGTTGGCTTGTTTCTGGTGGGTGAGCTATTGTCCTGCGTAGTTCTCGGAGAACCATACTCACAGAACTTATCCTCTTACCCTTTGGGAAGAGATTAGTTTATGGCTACTGGCGAAGAGCGTCCCTACTGAGGAATGGCGATGCGCCTAACTAAGTATTTATTTTTGGGCGACACTGTTTCTTCCTTAGTGCGTTCGTTTTTCAAATGTCTGACCTTGTGCCTTATCTATCTACTATGGAAAGAAAATACCGTCTATTATTGCAATAAGTCACGAATGTTATGCTGGTAAAAGAAACAATAAAATAATGTAACTATAAAATTGTGTCGTGTAGTGTTTTAAAGTGACGCCTGGCTGCAAGCATTCAGTGCAAAGTCGGTTAAAGTTAGCGCACAGTCACGTGTGAAAGCATCAAAGACTAAAAAATGTCAGAGGTGAGCGCAACAAAATAAATAACAGCGGAAGAAAATAGAGACAAATAATTATGTCAATATTGTAATGCATTTTCTTTGCTTTTATTTGGGAAATCATATTTTCGTTACCATTCGTTATTCGTTCGTCCGTTATTTCGTGCGTCCTTCGATTTCTTCAAAATTGGTTCATTATTTTTACAGTATTTTTAGCGAAATGATATGTGCATCAACAAAAAACTAATTTTAACCATCGCAAACATTTAGGTTTGGCTCATAATAATCAAAAATTCCTCAGAATAAAAAAAAAAAATTTTTTTCATGTAAATTATTTTGCAAACGAAAAAACTGAACAATACTCTCGGGTTTTGTAAAAATCGCTAAGCAATTCTGACCTGGACCATATATTAATTCAACAGTATTACATTGTGTGAGTTCTGATAGCCAGGACATGGTAGAAGCGTTAATTGTGTTATCCTTATTTTTGATGGCCTTTAGCAAAACAATGAACTTCTAAGTAAACCAATATAGAATTAGATACAATATTAAAACTAATCGTGATCGCTTGGCACAATGGATAAAGATGTTAGTTAACGATTAGTCTCAAGTGAAACTTTTTTGAAGTTGTATCATTACTTCAGCGATAATAACTACGTATAACATATTAATTAATTAATTTTTTAATGAAAATCGCCCCCGACAAAACGAAAAGCCACGTAATGTAAGGAACTAAGAATAAATAAATATGATTATTTCAAAACGGTTTAGTCTTGAAACAACCAAACTATATGTAGAAAGAAAACAGTGTGCAGGTAGAGAATTTCGCAAACGTGCAGTTCTTGGAAAGAAGCATTAAATGAGATATCACAAAAGTGGATTAATGGACGTTAGTGGACAAAACTGTTGTGTAGCGGTGGGTATCTATCTATCTATCTATCTATCTATCTATCTATCTATCTATCTCTCTCTCTATATATATATATATGTGTGTGTGTGTGTGTGTGTGTATGTGTGTGTATGTATGTGTGTATGTTTTGCGATACTTTTGGAACGAATTCAATTATTTATACGAAAGTGAATTTTTACCTAAATGTGAGTTGGGAATAATTTTCGTTTTGACCAATTTGCAACCCCCAAATGGGGAGTGGAATATGCATTATTTTTAAAATATAATTATCCACTGACACGTATTTCTTAGATTATGACTTCTCAGAGTCAAGTGAAATTAGGGCCCCGTATATATACGCATTTCTTCTAGTGGTTAGATTGTATGAGAGTGTATATATCTGTGTATATACGTGTCACAGTCATCTATATTACGAATATATATATATATATATATATATATATATATATATATATATATATATATATATATACTTGACCGTCTAGCGTTGTGATTGTCTAATCTTGAGTTTGTTGAGTGCGCATGTGCATTTGCATTCAAATACAACTTATGACGGAACAAGTATATACATAAATACAACATAAATGTAGAATCGCAATTATTTGGGCTTTCAACATCTGGCCATTCGTGAACATGTCTGGTCCATCTTTGGTCTAATTTGACGCGATGCTGTAATTGAAATTCTCCTTAAGAACGACAGAACGTCTCGTCTTATTTTAAAAAATTGCATTCCAGAGTGTGTTTTCCCTTTTTCGAAAGTTACAATGCTGATTCTGACTTCTCTCCATTTCTGATCCCCCTCTACTAGATCTGAAAACTGTTTCTCTCCCTCTCTCGACTCCGAGTGACTCAACTAATTTCCACGCACTTCAAAAAGATCATCTACGCTTCTAAACGACGCCATTAGTATAAGATAATCACTTGATGTTTTAATACTTGATGTCATTATTTCTAAGTTGTCAAGTATGATGTGATAGCATTTTTCAGTTACATTCCTTAATTAATAGGAATAAGTATTTATTTAAAACATTTTGATTTTTTAAAACTTTCTGGCTACAATAATAATTATCGTAGACTAACACACATTCGGCATTGCCGTGCCAAAATCTAATGGAACAAGTTGAATTAGGATGAACAGTAGAAGCAGTGAATAGATCAGAAAATTCTGATGAACATGTCCTGCTATAAAAGTATTTATAAAAATGACTGGCAAAAAGGTTGTAGAAAAAGAGAAACGATCGATCCAATGAAATGACAAATACGTTTCTACATCTTATCAAAAAACATCAAATGAGACAGCCTGCCTCATACATTGTCTTATAATAATATTGACTTAAATGAATATTTCTAGCCGATATTGTGGACGAATAAGAATAATCCATATCGGTTATTAAATAAAGAATTCTGTTTAATAATTCCGTATTGTTCTTAGATGTGTGTTAGATGTGACAAATAGCGAAAAATTGACCAAAAAACAGTCATTTTTCAACCCAAACTGGGTCTTTTTCCTCGACATTTTGGCAAAGTCATTCAAACTTCGCGTCACTGAAATCAGATAGAAACGTTATTTCGACTACCCTTGACGTTACAATCGCGGTGGGCGCATCGATAAGCCGTTTGATTTTTTTTCAGCTACCTTTCCTCTGCGTAGTACAGGTTCGAGCCTACCTACTACAACCAATTTTTTTTTTTGTCGAGTACAATTTTGCTTATCCTTACACACACCTCCGCACGCCCGGGCAACGCTGGGCAGCCATGCTAATTATAAAAAAATCTTTAGTTTGAAAGAATGCATCTGACAATGGCCGGATTTTTTGTAGACAGAACTTTGTCAAAATACGAGTCATCGTGAGAATATATATTTTCTGTTTGGATTTTTGTATTCCTTTGATGTGAGGGTTCATACTTTGTGTATTCATTCTTTTTACGAACTGTTATTGTCATCTTTATTGTTGTTTTGTTCATTACGTTTCGGCCAACTCATCCTCTCGCCTTCTCCAGGTGATTTACTGCGAAGGGATAGGGACAGTGTGTCCCGTAACTGTATCATAAGTAATTACTATGGAAGGCAAATATTACTGAGGATACAATTGTAAGACTCAGCATTCTTATCCTGTCGCGATTAATCATCTGAAAATAGCCAGAGGAGGAGTTGGCGGAAGTATGCCGTAACAAACAAAAAAAAAAAAACTGTGACGATGAGATGCAAAAAATAATAAATACACAAGAAGATGACAATATTTTCTGAATAAACCAAATAATAGAAAGCTAATGTTTCGGAAAAGATAAAAAAGGTGAAGAGAGGTAAAAATCAGTAAGTTTCAAGTTCTGATTTCCATAATTAAATGCTTAGTTTATCAGTATATGTGTTGCCATTATTTTGCAGGTATGTATATAATGCGCTGTATATTAGAAAACAAAAACAAACGATGATGAATGTAGAGCTTTTAAAGATAAGTCATCGAAATAGGTCGATATTCAGAATCTCATCCCTGGAGAATTGTTTGAAAATATGAAAACACAAACTAAATCCAACTATCTGAATAATAAGCACAAACGAACAAAACAACATTATAATATTATGTCGCTAATTTTCTAAAATTGCGTATGGCTGTTTTTTTTTTGTTTTTTTTTTATGTGCCACAGAGTTACTTGCCTCCATACGAGTGCAAAGTTATCTAAAACGCCGGTTTTAAATATTGGGAAGTTATAGCGTCCTAAAGAACAAAAAATGTCTCTTTCTTCACTTACTAAGGATATAATAAACAAAGTGTAGGATGAGAACACTTAGCCAAAAGCCACAAAAGCTAAGACCTAACAAATGTTGCTTTTTATCTCTCTCTCTCTCTGTCTATATATCATATATATATATATATATTATTTTTTTTTAAATATAATTATCCACTGACACGTGTTTCGTCGTCCACGACTCATCAGAGTGGCTGAATCTAGCAAGATTCGAAATCGGCACCTCGTGATAAGAAGCCTAAACATCTACCACGCAGCTAACCTCGCCGGACTACTAAATGTATGACTTTTACGTAGATGTTTTTATTTGCTTTTGTTAGCGATACTTTCTTGAATGAATTCAAGTATTTATACAAAAGTGTATTTTTACCTAAATGCGTGTTGGGAATAATTTTCCCATTGACCAATCTTGCACCCTCTTTAATGGGGAGCGGCATATATATTATTTTTAAAAATATAATTATCCACTGACACGTGTTTCGTCATCCACGACTTATCAGAGTGGCTGAACCTAGCGAGATTCGAAATCGGCACCTCGTGATGAGAAGCTTAACCCGCTACCACGCGGCTAACCTCGCCGGACTACTAAATATATCACTTTTACGTAGATGTTTTTATTTGTTTTTGTTAGAGATACTTTCTTGAATGAATACGTATATATAGAGATATAGATATTATATATATATATATATATATATATATATATATATATATATAGATGTGTATACATATAATATCTATATATCTACATATATATACATATATATATATATACACACACATATATATATATATGTATATATATATATATTATAGTCATCGACATACAGACCTGTTTCGTTGTATCACAACTCATCAGTGCCGCTAGACTAACACCTCTCCCAAGCCGAGGATCGAACCTAGAACCGTCGTGATGACAGTCGGCAGTCCTACCCTCTTGACTACGGAATCGGTGGCCGAAATTAACCTGTCCGAACGATTATTTAAATAAACATTCGTCCGCTACTCGTAGAGGGCTCAAACGTTTGTTTGTAAACAAATCGCGAGCTTCGCATTATTTCAGCTAAATTAAGTAGCGAGTAAGATAATTTACGAGAGTGCTCTACCAAAGAGGGGAGCTTTATAAATATAAAATATATTATAGTCATCGACATACAGACCTGTTTCGTTGTATCACAACTCATCAGTGCCGCTAGACTAACACCTCTCCCAAGCCGAGGATCGAACCTAGAACCGTCGTGATGACAGTCGGCAGTCCTACCCTCTTGACTACGGAATCGGTGGCCGAAATTAACCTGTCCGAACGATTATTTAAATAAACATTCGTCCGCTACTCGTAGAGGGCTCAAACGTTTGTTTGTAAACAAATCGCGAGCTTCGCATTATTTCAGCTAAATTAAGTAGCGAGTAAGATAATTTACGAGAGTGCTCTACCAAAGAGGGGAGCTTTATAAATATAAAATATATTATAGTCATCGACATACAGACCTGTTTCGTTGTATCACAACTCATCAGTGCCGCTAGACTAACACCTCTCCCAAGCCGAGGATCGAACCTAGAACCGTCGTGATGACAGTCGGCAGTCCTACCCTCTTGACTACGGAATCGGTGGCCGAAATTAACCTGTCCGAACGATTATTTAAATAAACATTCGTCCGCTACCCGTAGAGGGCTCAAACGTTTGTTTGTAAACAAATCGCGAGCTTCGCATTATTTCAGCTAAATTAAGTAGCGAGTAAGATAATTTACGAGAGTGCTCTACCAAAGAGGGGAGCTTTATAAATATAAAATATATTATAGTCATCGACATACAGACCTGTTTCGTTGTATCACAACTCATCAGTGCCGCTAGACTAACACCTCTCCCAAGCCGAGGATCGAACCTAGAACCGTCGTGATGACAGTCGGCAGTCCTACCCTCTTGACTACGGAATCGGTGGCCGAAATTAACCTGTCCGAACGATTATTTAAATAAACATTCGTCCGCTACCCGTAGAGGGCTCAAACGTTTGTTTGTAAACAAATCGCGAGCTTCGCATTATTTCAGCTAAATTAAGTAGCGAGTAAGATAATTTACGAGAGTGCTCTACCAAAGAGGGGAGCTTTATAAATATAAAATATATTATAGTCATCGACATACAGACCTGTTTCGTTGTATCACAACTCATCAGTGCCGCTAGACTAACACCTCTCCCAAGCCGAGGATCGAACCTAGAACCGTCGTGATGACAGTCGGCAGTCCTACCCTCTTGACTACGGAATCGGTGGCCGAAATAAACCTGTCCGAACGATTATTTAAATAAACATTCGTCCGCTACTCGTAGAGGGCTCAAACGTTTGTTTGTAAACAAATCGCGAGCTTCGCATTATTTCAGCTAAATTAAGTAGCGAGTAAGATAATTTACGAGAGTGCTCTACCAAAGAGGGGAGCTTTATAAATATAAAATATATTATAGTCATCGACATACAGACCTGTTTCGTTGTATCACAACTCATCAGTGCCGCTAGACTAACACCTCTCCCAAGCCGAGGATCGAACCTAGAACCGTCGTGATGACAGTCGGCAGTCCTACCCTCTTGACTACGGAATCGGTGGCCGAAATTAACCTGTCCGAACGATTATTTAAATAAACATTCGTCCGCTACTCGTAGAGGGCTCAAACGTTTGTTTGTAAACAAATCGCGAGCTTCGCATTATTTCAGCTAAATTAAGTAGCGAGTAAGATAATTTACGAGAGTGCTCTACCAAAGAGGGGAGCTTTATAAATATAAAATATATTATAGTCATCGACATACAGACCTGTTTCGTTGTATCACAACTCATCAGTGCCGCTAGACTAACACCTCTCCCAAGCCGAGGATCGAACCTAGAACCGTCGTGATGACAGTCGGCAGTCCTACCCTCTTGACTACGGAATCGGTGGCCGAAATTAACCTGTCCGAACGATTATTTAAATAAACATTCGTCCGCTACTCGTAGAGGGCTCAAACGTTTGTTTGTAAACAAATCGCGAGCTTGTTTGTAAACAAATCGCGAGCTTTATATATATATGTATGTAGAGTGCAAAATTTTATTGAAAATTCAAAGACACATGTTTTCTTTTTGTAACCTTCGTTTATTTCCTGGATTTTTTCATTACAGCTGTTTCATTGATGAGTTGGCAATTTTACGATTTATGTTTCCAAAAAATTATCCTGCTCCCACCAACTTCTTCAAATGTTTATCCATTAGATTTTTACAACAAAAGTTTTATTTTTACATGCTGGACATCGTATTCGGGTAAAAGGATTTCCCCAGCCATGCCTCCTCACTTCCGCCATCTTTTGGTGTTATGCAATGATAGTTTTCCGTTTTAACCCGTACTTTAGTATTTTTATTTTTTATTCATTAATTATTTATTTTTTGTTTTAATTTTCCCTTTGTTTTCTATTTGTTGTTTTGTTTTTCTAGTTATCATATACTTTTATATAATTTTATTCCGATATTTATGCGTGTTTGTTTTAATATTGTTTTTTTTTTTGCTTAGTGTTTGAATTCGTATTATATTACCCGATGCAGGAAAAGTCACTCTCCTGTTATCATTTTTATATCTAGGATTACCTCCCTTGCATTGTTTTTCCTAATCTGCTCTAGTGCGTGAAATTACATATCTGTTTCTGTGAAAACACTTGTGGATTACATCTAGTCGTTTGTTTACTAATTTTTCTTTTGATATTAGTATATGGTAAGATTCTAATATACATAGATTGCATCTTTTCGATTTGCTAGGTTTATATTTTCACCCTTATTAATTATTGATCATTTGAATACATATTCAGTTTTATTTTCCTTTAATTCCTTCATCCATACTGCTAAAGTAGTTGAGTTTTTCTTTGTTTTCTCTCTTTTTTTTTCGTTATTATTATTGATTCTGATTCTATTTTCGTCATAGTAGTTGTGGTTGTCACTATTGTTATGATCCTTTCTACCGTTGTTTTCATATATATATATATATATATATATATATATATATATATATATATATATATATGTGTGTGTGTATGCGTGTGTGTATGTGTGTGTGTGTGTATGTTGTTCGTTTTCTCCAACCCCACTTCTCTCCCGACCCAGTTTTTAATAAATACACAACGGGTGTAAATTTCTCAAATTATTTCAGTCGGTCTCTTAACCCAGAATATCTGTTCTCATTTGATAATGCTCTTTCCTGTAAAAAGAAATGTATAACAGGATATGGCTAAATTTTTGGTTATATCGCATAACTTTTATTAATGCTCTGCTACGCATTGAACTCTTACACTTAAAATATACTACAGAAATCGCTCTATCCTTTTCAGTTATAACGTTCCATATATATATATATATATATATATATATATATATATACATATATATATACATATATATATATATATATATGTATGTGTGTGTGCATGGTTTGTTTTTTTCGATGGCCTTCATCAGTGTCCTATACTAAACATTATACAACACCCGATTAAATAATCAGAATATTTTCTAAAAGAACCGCACCCATGGACATATTTTGTTCGTATTTTAGTTTATTTTATTCAGTTGTGCTTTTAATGCAAATTTCAAATCTTTCAATCTACAGTTGTTTACAAACACATCTGGTTAATAAAAAAGATGATGTGATGCTAAGTACGATATAGATACTATCAAGATTGCATCAAGTTTTTGAATACAGTTCTCTGGCGGATTTGCCACGTGTTTCATTGGCATTACATATATGAAGCAATAACTAGCACTTTTATTTGTTTCTATAATATTACCTATGAAATGAAATGTGTTCTTACTCATTTGTAGACAATTAAGGTCATATATACATATATCTATGCTTACACACACATATCTTTATAAAACTCAGATCAGCTTGCTTGCTTGGGCAGCCATTAGTGCCTGCCGGTTTCCAAAAATTTATCTACTTACCTATTTCATGGCTGCACTGTCTTAAGTCCGATATTAAAAGCCACTACTGCTATTCAAAACAATATGGTCAGCAATATTTTTTGTATTAACTTATTTTAACCTGTTTTTCTTACAACTAAATGTTGTTGTTAGTAAACTGATTTAAATATAAATACAAAATACATAACTATAATCATATTTATAGACATATTTACGGCTTTTAGTAGCGTCATTGTGAATTCGGATGATTTATTTTTTTCAGGCCTTACTTAAACAAGTAATTTGGTTGGTTGTTTTTGTTTTACGGCATATCAACCCTTTCCTGGTTATTTAATGCCGAATCCAAAGATTTTGAAGGAGCAATTTTTTTAATAGAATATATTTTTTGTTTTCACGTTGGTTTCTATTTAACTCATAGTTAGAACCCTAACAGGTACTACCACTCAGAGTCAGAGTGGACCTGGGAGCAATGGTAATTAAAGGGTGGCTCCACACTCCCCAAAGCCCACAAGCTGGGGCCTCACCACTGGATATAGTTTAAGGTCATATCCAGGACACCCATTGAAGGACTTTTACCCTCTGCAGGGAGGAAGTCGGCGTATTCTAATGCCCCACCGACAGGGCCTAAACAAGTAGGGAAAACGCAGAAACTTCGTTTTAGTAGTGCTTTTAGTAGAGCCTCCATAATTTTAATTAGTGCTTGCAGTGGTGCTCTGGGGGCTTCCTGGGTTCTATTTTTTTAACTCCTCACTTAAAATGTTTTCTGAATACAATAGAAGACAATATAATCGAAAAATCACTTTTTCTTCTGAACATTTTCTTCTTACCCTTTAAGAGCTAACAAGTAATATTTAAAAAAATTACGCAGATCGTTAAATGCAAAAAGAGCTTTTTAAAAAGTAAATAAATGAAAATAATGACGGAAGGGGGCAGACTTAACTTTTCTCAAAGTCAAAAATCGCAAAAAATAGAAAACAAAATAATAAGCATAGCGGGGGTGGGGGGGGCTGAGGAAGGCAACGTAAAATCGAAGGTGTAACTCGATTCTGAAAATAGGGGGTTGATTTACTAGAACGTTGTATGTGAATCGTTTTGAATGCTTTGCAATTTTTTATAATCTGGTAGTTTAGTGTCCAATAATATGCAGAAATAGTTAAAAAAGACGAAAAAGAAAAAACAAATTAAAGGGATGTCGATTGGTCAGGTGCACCTACATATTTTTTTTATAAAAATCTGCTCTATATCCAAGTTATGCGTGATTAAAACTAGATCTTGATTTTAAGAAAAAAAAAACTAGATCTTGATTTTAAGAAGAAAAAAAAAGACAGTTTTTTATCCAAAATTATTTATTTAGGATTATTTTATTTGCATTATTTTTAATGCAAGTTGGAATTGTTTTCAAACAAACGACAAAACGAAAACGAAACACATATTTTTTTCGAATGGAAAAAAACCCTACTTGATCAATTTACATATTTAAAACATATACATAAGCGTAGTTTACCCCCTAAAAAGAAATCTACTTTTGGGGAGCTTATACGTTTCAACGGCTTTTAAAGATAATATTAAAGTAGGAATTCTATTAAATAATTAAAAGTAAGCATTTCAGCGTAGGAGATCACTTTCCTTTATAAATTTAACGTAAAATGAGACTCCACTGTTTCGTAACGTAGCAAGACATGTAACTGTTAGCATTTTTTAAAAGTTTTGTGGCGAGGGCGGGGGGGGAATGTGTGGGAGTAGGGTAATAAGTTCCAAACATTTAAAAAATACGTAGAAACGCTTGTGTGGTGGTACTTTGCATTTTTAAAAAAGATTTGCTTGGCACATGTCTCACCGTTAAATATTACTTAATCTGTTGATTATTATTTCCTAATATTTTTAAGGCTGTTAACACACGCACACATACACAAAACCCAGCGTAGACGGGCACAATGAGCACTCCCTCCTATATTTTTCTTTTCGTTTTTTTTCAATTTTTTTTCAACGGATTACACCCCTCTTATATAAAGGTTTTTCATGTAATCTAAAGGCAATGATGTTAAGACCTTTAGTATCCAATGTATTCCGTATTGTATTCACTGGTCGCCATGTTTTTAGTACGCGCGTGCATTCAATATTTTGCGCACACACGTACACACGTGAAATTGCGTATTGTTTTTACTAGTCACCACGCTTGTTTTTGCACGCGCGTCCATTCAATGTTTTTATATATTAATTCTATATATTCACTTGCACTTTTATACATTAATTCTGTATAGTCAGTATTCCATAGCTAACTATAACATATACTGACCCAACGGGTCACGGGTAATCTAGTATATATATATATATATATATATATATATATATATATATATATATATATATATCTTTAATAATATATTCAGAATGTGAGAGATTATATAATTATTTCAAAATCAAACAACATCGCAGCTAACGAGAGCCATGACAGCCCACAAGCTTTCAGGCATTCCAAGACTCGAATTTCACCCTCAAATCAGGCCGAAAGTCGAGTCTTGGACTTCCGATGACTTGGCTGTCATTGGTCATGTGAGCTGCGGCATTTAAAAATTCTAGTGTGTAAAATAAATAAATGCAATACACAATATATATATATATATATATATATATATATATATATATATATATACAGGCTGACACATAAAAACGAGCCCCAGCTCTAATTAGGCCCCGTTTCTTACTGTTTTGTCCGAATGAAATGAGACTTTGGTCATAACTGGTTTATTATATTCAAAACACTAGGGTCTTTGGCCTTTTTTCGTTTTGTTTTCTCCGTTCTACAGCATATGTTCTAGATGGTCTCATTTGTGTTTTTATGGGTCACCCTGTATATAGATATTTTTTGAAGTTTTAAACATTTGTAATTTTACTTTAGTTATTGTCCGTCGATGGAAGTGAATACTATTTTTGTGTGTGTGTTTTTTTTTAAATCTTTTTGAACAGTAGATTTGTAAATGTTAACTTGCACCATTTAATCCCCGCTACACAACACACACACAAAAACACACACACACACACACACACACACACACACACACATATATATATATATATATATATATATATATATATATATATATATATATATATAAGGGAGACAGAAATAGTAAACAGCAGGTGTTTTTAAACAAGTAATCAAGAAATATAAGATTTTATTGAAAATGAGACATTTTTATTCGAAAACGTTTACCATTTTGTAAAGTCAAGTGTGGAAAATGATGTCTTCCATGTGATGTCTTTTTCCGATTATGCAACATTTCAACATCACCTGTTAATTCTGTCTCACTATACACATATGTATATTTATTTATTTATTTATTTATAAAGGCACTCTCTATGTGTGTGCGTATGTGCGTGTGTGTGCGTGTGTGTGTGTGTGTGTGTTCGTTTACCTTGGCCTCCGAAACGGCCGTGCCGATTTTTTTTTTAGTGGACGAAGTCACTTTAAGGAATATGCGAATTTTTCTCCCAGTGTACCTCCGTGGATCCCTATAGGTGATTTTATCGATTTCGATGACAAGAAAAGTATTGTATTCGGGGAACATTCGTTACTCTTTATACAATCGACGATCTCTTTGCTAATATATATATATATATATATATATATATATATATATATATATATATATATATATATATATATACATATATGTGTGTGTGTGTGGGGGGGTGTATGTGTGTGTATATATATAAATATATATATATATATATCTGTGTGTGTCAGAGAGAGAGAGAGAGAGAGGGAGAGTGTGTGTGTTTGTGTGTATGTGTATGTGTGAATATATGTACATTTATTCAGCCTGAAAATGACGCGTTGCTATGGAGACGTAAGAAGGCATATATCGAACTGCGCAATCTTTAATAATATTGCATTTAAAAATCTGTATGTTGATACGGTTGAAGAATCAGAGAGCAGGGAGATAATCTCAAAGACAAGCGTAGAGAAGACAGGAGCTTTCTTGTATCTGTAATGAACTCGGGCATTTTGCTGTTTAACGGGTTGGTTGGGAATATCTACATTAATAGCGCAAAAGTTTAGCCAGTTTGTCGGAACACATTCCGTTAAAGGGCCATCTTTGGTTTCTTTTTGTAAGATATTCACAGCAAGCACTCGTTTTCTTATCCCAGAACGTTCTTTTATTCGACGATCTGCCTAACATCGAACGGAATTTTCATGAGTTTTTTTCCAAGAACATTCCATCTTTGGAACCTATAAGAAGGACTACTTTCTCTGCAAGCTAAACAAACTATTGCCACCAAATCTATTGTAAACAAATTCTTGTCATAAGATGTATTAGTAAGTAATAGATGTTCACCATTTTTCTTGCCGTGTCTAGTACTAAACAAAACATCTAAAAGCGTTTTTTTTTTACAAATGTCATTCTAGAGAACACACTATGGTGGAGTTGCTTCCCAGGTGAATATAACATCGTCATTTTCACGTCTAATTGAAATATGAGCTTTCTTTCTATATAATAAAACCATACTCAAGTTCCAACTTTACGAGGAATTATCGTGTTGTCCAATATTCTATCTGGCACACATTTAGAATCATCCTCTAGTGGCTTTTGAGCTTTGATAAGTAGTCAACCCACAAGTAGAGTAAAAATGAACCATGGCTTTACATTTGGTAACTTCGTAACGCTCGCTTCCCTTGCTTTACTATTTCTTCCTCACTTTCTGTGAGCGATTTTTCCGACAAAGCGGAAAGAATTGCTGTCAGTGTAAAAAATACTTGTCATAAAATGATCTCTTTACTAATCAATTTTTATTGTTTGCAACAGGTTTATCCCACTAAAATATTCTTCAACATTATATATATAATCTATTTAATTGGCACTTATATTCAAGTATATTTTCGCCTTGACAAATGCTAGTACATTAGTAAAAAATAATAAAAACATTTAAGCAATAAAAGATTATTGAGAGTAGAAGGTGAACCTTCGGTTTACTTTCGGTACCTCATATCTTTCGTTTCCATTATTTTGTCTTTTAGCCCTAAAATTCCATAAGAGATATTTCTGAAAAATGAAGAAGGGCTGCTGTATTTTGCTCATATATCAATTATTCTTATTGGATTTTTTAGCCTTTAAGCTGTGTGTTTTATTTTAGTTTATTACATCAAGTGGCTATATTGTCTGAATCTGTTTAATAATTATAGGAAGGATATACTGTGACAAGCTAAAATGAGAATTTACATGACAAAACTCCCGAGCAACGTCAGACTGCTCTAGAAAGCGAGCGATAACCTAACCTCTGACCAATGACGTAAAAAGCAAAAGTAAACACTAGACACTTGAATGAAACAAAACGAACAATGGAAAACAGAATTATAAAGAATGCACGTAACTATACAGAGCCTCTGTCCCATCGACTGTTCTACAAGTATTTTAATGGTGAATGTTCTGACGAACTGTAGATACTTGTGCACCACGAGGTAGACACCATCGACAAACCCGACAGGCAGCTAAATCTCACCACCACGCAGTAGAGATTCCTAGATGTAAAAGATCTTTCTACTCCAGAAGTTTCTTCCCCAGAACCGCTAGACTCTGGAATTCCATTCCAGGTCTCTGCTTCCCCAACTGTACTGACATGCAGAAGTTCAAGTGTAACGTGAACCGACATCTTGCTGCCCAAATCCCAACATAGTGCCCCAGTAGTTGCTGCCCCTGATAGTAGCCCCCTACACTAAAGTGGCAATGTGCCTTGTTTGGGGTGAAAATGTAAAAAAAAAAAAAAAATAAAGTTAAATAGAGAACTCAGTCACGACTCGAGAGCGAAATGATCGACCGCATTTCGTCTGCCATCCCTATCTCTCTCCGTTCTACGCAACATATCCGTTTGCGAATGTTTTTATAACTGAAAGAAGTAATCATTTGATAAACGCATCATTACTTCAGACGTCATTTGGTGCCATACCAGATACAATTGAAAGGGAAAACAAACACTTATCAAATGAATATACACCCGTATGTAACAGAGCGATTTCCATAAAAAAATGGTATCATCTATTTTCTCTATCGCATTTTTATTACAGTGTGCTCTCCTGGGTTTATAATTGTTTTTGTTTATAGTAATTGGCACTCTATTGTTCAAATTCATACTTTTATCATTCATACCACAGTTATCTTTTCTTTATTCGCGGTTATTTAATTCACTTCCCGCTCTATTCGAATATTCCGCCATTTTGTATATTCAGTTTCATATAACGTATTGAATCATGTTAAAGTTATGTCGTTTTTTCTACGAGAATACTTCAAAGTGCGCAATTCTATTCAAAACGTATCTTACACACTTGTAGTGGGAAGGAAGCCATTTTGAGAAGGTTTAAAAAGATACTAACGCAAAGACGTACTATATTTGTATCTATCATATGGAAAAATCATTTAATCTACTGATGTTATTTGAACGGGTCGGATTACCTCGGATGTCTTCAAAACGAACCATGTCATTAAAAGAAACATTTTGTTTTTCTTCTGTTTTCTGAAATGTCATGAAAAAAAAAAACATATTAATTTTCCGGTGTGCAAGCGAAATGAAAAAATATTTTCATAAATCATAATTTGTGTCTTTTCTTTATTTATTAACTATTTAGCTTTTGTCATTAAGGTATGTCATAACATTTTTCACGTATATTAATGGATTCGCTTGTACCCGACGGGTTGGCTGTTTTTTTACGTCTAATTTTTGTGAGTAAATTAAAATAACAAAGAAAAGAAAAAAAAACTGATGAAAAAGAAAAAAAAATACTGATTCTTTTCTCCAAGACAAAATCTGGTTTTCATAAAACTATTAAGAAAAAAAAATTGACATCCATTAAAAACGGTTGTGACGTCAATACCCAGAAAACTAACAAAACCCTGTGGAAATTCCAAGGCGTGTTCTATATCAATCTGTTTAATTTCCCTTCAATAATATTCCTTTGGAAATAATAAATGTCAGCCAGAGTCAATAAGAAATCTGTCTATTTTATTTTTCCGTAAAAACTATTTAATATTATCTAATTAATAAAAAACAACAATTATAAGCAGTATTTTCACAAGGTTTTCATAGATGTAACCTCTGACGTCCTTTAGGTGTTCCTTATTGAACAGATAAGCGTACGTTGCGTTACGGATAAAATATTTTATAAAATCAACTGTGGAACTCCACTCATATGAAGCTTGACTGTTCAATCGTCAGTGCGAATTCTACTCAAAAAACAATTACGAATTATGAAGCACTTCTACTCATTTATGGCTGACTCTACGAGCATAAAGAGTTCGGTTCGACGTTCCGTTTCAGATTTTAGTGTAATATATAAATATTCCCGTGTCTGACGGAGTATTCATGAAGAATATAGGACGTTACATCAAGCGAAACGTTGTGAAAACAACGCCCAATATTTGAATATTAGTCTGAATAATCCAAATAATACGAATTTTAAATTCTCATCTCAAAGATTCACACACAGAAGACACCATATCTTTATTTATTTCTAACAGTAGTAAATGTTATATGTATATATATATATATATATATATATATATATATATATAAAAAAATTATAACACGGAAATTACATAATTGTCGATGCAATAATTTATTTCAACCTTATGGTATTTTCAAGCATCTAAATCAGACAATTACATTTTTGATACTCTATCAGTATCAAAAATGTAATTGTCTGATTTAGATGCTTGAAAATACCATAAGGTTGAAATAAATTATTGCATCGACAATTATGTAATTTCCGTGTTATAATTTTTATCTTATTGCTCTGTTTACCACATTGAGCTCTCATACCCGGATTTCCTCTGGATTTATTCCATTATAACACTATATATATATATATATATATATATATATATATATATATATATATATATATATATATATATATATGTATATATCTTTTTAAGTTGAAAATATTTATTGTTAATATTTCTTTAAATGCAATTCTCTATCTGTATAGAAGCCAAGTACGTCCAAGGATGGAGTACTGCTGCCACATCTGGGCAGGAGCTGCTAAAAAACAGCCTATCCTGCCTTGACAAAGTACAAAATAGATTTCTTGGTTTAGTGAGGGATGGCCTTTTCTTTTCCCTGCAGCCTCTCTCCCACAGAAGCGACGTTGCGAGCCTGTCTTTGTGTTATCGTTATTTTTATGGCACGTGCTCGTCTGAGCTCCAATCTCTCGTCCCCCCTCGCCAATCTTTCACGAGAAACACCCGTCTGGCTGAAACTACTGTCAATAGTTTTCCCTACTCTTTATCTGTGCCTAAATCCAAACGTAGATTCCATGAGCAGAGCTTCTTTCTCAGAAGTGCACGACTGTGGAACTCTCTTCCATTTGCCTGTTTCCCACCTTACTACAACATCGATGTGTTCAAGCCCAACATAACCAAATTCATGACAAACCGCCCCCTTAAGTAAGACACTCTATCAAATGTTCAATACTAATGATTACTACAATACTATCTCATTGATTACTGTACACGCAATAACCCTTATTCCTGAGTGGCCTCCGGACCTTGATAAGTGGTGACCCCCATGTAAAAAAAATACAAATGTTTGAAAAGTATTTATTTAAGGAGAGTACAACGCAAATCTTGAGTTTACTTTCGAGAGCTTCGTTAAATCTCACATCCATTTAGTTCTTTTGTAACAGTAAACAAAAGAGAGGAATAAAAGAGAGAATGAGAAAAGAAGCCAGTGCATTGAGTTTTCAAGAGCTGACAATAAAGATTACGTAAAAAAACACTTTCAAAGAGAAACGTAATCGCACATGACAGCTGTACAAAACAACTCTAGAATAACAAATTATATCAAAGATAACACAGATAGTATTCAGTAAAATGGTTAATGCATACTTTGTGAGCCAAGAGACGAAATAGTAAACTATTCTTAAATTAGAATGTGAACCTTGACTTAATTTACTGGCAGCCTTATTTTGTCTTTCCGTCCCCACATTCAATGGACGATATTTATGATAAACATTGAAGAATTCATTTATTTCTGTGTTAGAATATATCTATCCAACACTTGCCTAGATTTTAGCCTTGAAGTGTTTTAGCTCCTTACATTAAGTGGATTTATGTTTTGTCTTGAGCGGTTTCAATTTCACAACAAAATTATAGGGTTAATATAGGCAAGAAACGGACTTACTTTTTGAATATTTCATTTTAAAATGGATAATGTCAAATTTTCTTACCATAGCGATATCGGATTAATCACGAATCACCATATTTGCTGATATCTGACGATCTCATTTATTTAGTCTGTGAATATCAATAACAATTATCAAGTAGTTTAAAGTAGCATTTATTATATATACGTTTTTTACTAAAATTCTTATGTCCGTTACAATGAAAACCATTTTAATATGACATATATAATATAAATAAAAACGGAACATCACGCATTACGTAACACAATAATTACATGATGAACCAAAGAAAAGCAATAACATGAAATTGTCTTACAATGGAGGGGATGATCACAAATACTTGAGCGCAGGGAAGCTCATTGACTTCATGTTACTAGTCTCAGTCTTTTCGATAAACACTTTCATGGTATGGATCTTAAGAATTGCTGATCTATTTCCTACCTCTTTTGTTTAAGCTGGTTTGACTCGTTGGACTAATGGTCTCTATTAAATCGTGTTTTTATACTTTATTGTTAGAGATTTTTTATTCCAGTAGCATCTTTCTTACAACTACGTGTTTGTGTAACTCTTTCTGCTGACTATTGTCTCCAGTTCAATTGGCATCACCTATCTTTTTTATCATCACTCTCGTTCTGGACATCATGTTCGGAGTAATTTCCATAGAAGTTAATTTCATTAAAACGAAATTTATCATGTATTTTAGTTATTTGTTGATTGTATTAAACGAAGATTAGATTGAAATATGTTTTTTCTGGTTGGCCTTTTAAATAAAACCTTTTACGATATTATAAATGATAGCAATAATGTAATGACTGGGAGTGAAAATATTATTTAAACCGGTATTTTCCAAGTCATGGTAAATAAGGTAGAAAATGAAAAATTCCATTACAAGTCAAGTTATAAGAAACGTGTTAAGACGTTACGGAACAGGAAGACTGGAAGAAGACGTGATGCAAATGAGCAAAAGATCGGCCTCTTTTGCCGTAAGAGTTGACGGTGTTCAGATGTTTATTGAAACTCTGTATTCCTTCGCCCCTACGCGTAGTGGGTGAGTGTCAGCTCAAATTATACTGCAACAGTATAAGACAACAAAGGCATTTATTGGCGCTTATGATTTATTGCGTTACATTATTGCGGCGATAAGGAACGAGGACTTCAACTTCGATCATCTTTCCAATACGTTCTCTACTAAGTATCAACGACATTGACAAACTGCAATGTAATGTTTTCACCTATGAGCGATTAATAGACAAAATAAATCAAATGCTTTATACATGTATGAGGGCATTCATGGGTAAATGATTATATTCTCCTCATATCGCTTCCTTTCATCTTGCTTCTGTTTCATGTTTGACCATGATCTTTCGTCTATTTATCAAGACGAATAAATACTCCTGCATGAAAGACTCAAGGAGACTTTTGCTGAGTTTTCCTTAAGGTTTTATTGGTTAGAATCAACTGAGGAGAAAAAGAAGAATGTAGGCCAACGGACATTTTTTCTAACTTACTAAAATGCTAGAGTAAGAAATGACTGACACAACGAACTGAACCTAGAAATCACATTTTGCTTAGATTGTTTCTGCATTATCGGGACGTGTCTCTTTAGCATGCTTCCAGTGGAATGACTGATTTAAACATCATTCGTTCTCTCAATAGAAAACGTGACGTTATGTCATATTTTATTCTCGTTTTACCCTGCATGATTTGATCTCTGCCCTCTGCTTTAACTCACGTTGTAACAATGTGCGAACCCGCTTATGTCGGCTGTATGCAAATGTCGAGTTGTGTGCGAAGTGACGTCATGACAAGAAAGAAAAGAAAAAGATATAGAAGAAAAATAAAAGAACGTGTGCGCAGAACAATGGTAATGTTTTATTCGGGAAAGTACCCGTAAATAAATGTCGTAGTTTCAACGGAATAAAAGGTAAACAGAGTAATTACTTGTCTTGGTCTCCTTTGCAGCGGATCATACAAGGTGTTGGGTCCACAGTGTCGGCATGTCAACACATATGTAAACATGTATAATGTTATAATATCATCCGTCTCTACGTACAGTTTTGTTTAAATATCCGGTTATCTCTAGATTCACTAAAAGTGACCCTCATCAAAATTCGCAGTTGATAACGTAACCATAACGTATTTGCGTAGACTCTCTACTATGTCACAGTAGATTCTTTCAACGAAAGGGGACTAGTGTGAACAATCTCCAACATAATACTATAAAAATGGATGATATTGTCCGCATATGGTAATAGATTATTATAATTTTTATCAACGGATATAACGGTTCATATCTCGTTTGTGAGGTAATAAACACACAGAAATTGACTAAAAAGAGTATTTCAATTGTATGTATTAAAATGCTATAAATTTGATTACGTAGTTTAATATACGCATTAAAATTTGAGAAAAGGGATTAGTATATTTTATACACGTAATGTTATTTTAATATTAAAGCTGTCACGTGATTGTTGAACGTTTATGGCAATGGAATCGTGGGTGATTTCCTACGTGATTGCGTCATGTGTGTGATTATGTATAATTTGCAAATGTGGCATCGAAACGTAAAGCTAACAAATAACAAGATGTCTGATGAAGTGTATCGAATGTGTGCAGAGAGTCAGGTGAAAACTGTGTGAATAGAAAGCGGAATATATGGACAATATCACAGCATGACACCCCAAGCAAGAATGTGTGGTGGTCAAAGTTCAGGTAGTTCGGCCATTTGTCGAAAATGATCAACATCAGAATGGCGAAGCAGGTGTGGGACTGCAGGCCACGAATATGACCGCCTGGTGAGATCCTGCATACGAAGGGTAGAATATATAGCTAGAGTAAGTGTGTGTATGTGTATGTGTGGGAGAGAAATAGAGAGAGAGAGAGGGGGGAGGGAGAGAGAGAAAAGTGGCCGTATGTGGATGACCTACTGCAACACGAGGTACCACAGGGGAGGAAGCAAAGTGTCTGGCTTTGTAACACACGGATGAATAATAGGAATAAGACGAAAAGTGTGGCGCTGAAACAATCTAATTAACCATTGAAATAATAAAGATAAATTCGTGGTGTCATTGGAATACTTAAGGGTAAGTTGATTTAGTTTTATGCAAAGGGGTATTAATTATGAGGAAATTATGTCATGATAGCTACGATATTTGTGAAATTTTAACGCTATGAATATAACACCAATCTATAAAATATTTTGGTTATTCCTCCGATAGTTCGTACCTTACATTTTGTAAAAGGCCAAATACAGTTTTTGAAAGCTAAATTGCTTTGAAAAAAGTACAATTTCGCGAAATTTGTTTTTAAAAGGGCCAATTTGTACAATAATATCAGTGCCTTCCCTTTTATGTCGCCTTGTTTGCGAATATCATTACAATAATATATGATTATTATTGTTAAGATGTGAGAAGGGAATCCGTAGTAATTTCAATGAGAAGAGGTTGTCTAATTAAAAAGATAGCGAACCGTTGCGCAAAACGGGAATATTCGAAAGAAACGGATTAAAAATAGGTGCAGTACTGAAGATATAAATTAAAGATTGTGCCTTACAATTTGATTTTATTATTCGTATTGAACTATGTAGCACAATATTACTTTCTGATTATTCATTGATATTTATTAATTCATTTTATTTTGGTTGTTTCCATATTTAAAAATGCAATGGACAGTATTTTTTTTATAAAATTGTTAATAAACTCAGATTTGTTGCGCGTTATTGGTTTCTTAGTCCCAACTTTTTGCACCATCTAGAAAAAATATCAGCTTTCTCAAATAATATTTGGTGATTAAATATATTTCTCATTCCATGGAATTTTCACGAGTCTTATTAGTTAATAAATATTCCTTTAATTTCAGTTTCTCTTAATTAATATATAGATTTTTAGAAAGTATCATATAGTCACAACCTTTATATTCAAATGCTAATAGTTCAGGTTTATATTAGATTAGATCCGATCCATAAGTGATCAGTTAAGAAAGATTCTCAGTATTTCCATTTTTATTTTAAGCTTAAGCCTTAAATGTCAGAGATTTTCTAGAAACAAAATTATGAAATAAATTTTCATCAAAATTAGAATAAGGATTCTAGACACAAGGTTGTGCATGATCATCTTTAGATTCTTATCTATATAAGAGGATATAAAATTGGTGCAAAGCTGTTTTATTCGACGTATTCTTCGAATATCTATAATATATTTGAATTTTTATGCATAATTCTTGTTTAAAACAGATTTTTGTGACTTATATTTTTGTGACTTATATTTTTGTGACTTATATTTTTGTGACTTGTAGTTTAGTTTCCTTTTATTTTGTTTACCGTTTCGTTTTTATTCCTTTCTCGCTTTCATTTATTTATCTTTTTGCATGGATTTTTTCATATTATTCTTATATTATGCCTCCATTATCTATCTTTCTCCTTTTTTTTAAATATTATTCTTATATTATGCCTCCATTATCTATCTTTCTCCTTTTTTCTCTACTTTACGTTTACTCTTTCTTTTTTGTTTGTCTCCATTAAATCTAAATTATACCATTTTTCAATTCATCTGTTAGACTAACAACTACATGTTTCAGCTTTATTATTTTCCAATCCTATACAGTCTTTTCACAGAATTGTGGATTTGGATTTTATCGGAACAATGACTTACTACTTAAAACGCTTTTAGACTTTCAAATTGATTCTTTATATATATATATATATATATATATATATATGTATATATATAAATATCTCATTGATGCAATGTCTTTCTGCACAATTCGGAAACTTTTTCCGATATATTTTTTGAAGCACAAAAGTGTATTTAAATATATAATTCCCCCCTCCAAAAAGAAGAAAATTAGAATAAATAACATATTTATAGAACAAGCGGGGATACACGGTGTTGCCCGGGTGTGGTGAGGTGTGTGTGTGTGTGTGTGAGGGGGGTAAATCACAACAAAATGGAAAATAAAGAATAAGCTAACGTAACCATGTTTAAGTATTATAAATTTCTTTAAATCGGAAAAAACAACAACAAATAAAAAAAAGCGAACGTGATGCAAAATAAAGAGTAAGCGAATGAAAGAAAATGGCATAAATAATCTTGTTTAAATGTTAAAACTTCTTAACTTATCTGAAAAACCAAAGCAACAAAAACTGACATACATAATCTGTTTAAATATTTAAACTTCTTAACATATCGGAAAAACCAAAACAAAAAAAATGGCATAAATAACACTGGTTAAATGTTAAAACTTCTTAACATATCGAAACACCAAAGCAACAAAAAATAGTATAAATAACCTTGTTTAAATGTCAAAACTTCTTAAAATATCGGAAACACCAAAAGCAACAAAACATGGCATAAATAACACTGTTTAAATTTTAAAACTTCTTAAAATATCGGAAAAACCAAAACAAAAAAAAATGACATACATAACCTGTTTAAATGTTAAAACTTATTAACATATCGGAAAAAAACAAAACAAAAAAGGGCATAAATAACACTGTTTAAATGTTAAAACGTCTTTACATATCGAAAAAATCAAAGTAACAAAAAAATGGCATAAATAACACTGTTTAAATGTTAAAACTTCTTAACACATCGGAAAACAAAAACAACAACAAAAATGGGATAAATAACCTGTTTAAATGTTAAAACTTCTTAACATATCGGGAAAACCAAAGCAAAAAAAAAATAGCATAAATAACCTGTTTAAATATAAAAACTTCTTAACATATCGAAAAAAACAAAAACAACAACAAAAATGACATAAATAACCTGTTTAAATGTAAAAACTTCTTGACATATCGGAAAAACATAGCAACAAAAAAATGGCATAAATGACCTGTTTAAATATTAAAACTTCTAAACATCGGAAAAACGAAAGCAACAAAAAAAATGTCATATATAAACTGTTTAAATGCTATAAGTTCTTAAAATATCGGAAAACCATAGCAACAAAAAAAATGGCATAAATATCCTGTTTTAATATTAACACTTCTAAACATATCGGAAAAACCAAAGCAAGAAAAAATGTCATATATAAACTGTTTAAATGCCAGAACTTTATAACATATCCGAAAACCTAAGCAACAAAAAAAAATGGCATAAATAACCTGTTTAAATGTTAAAACTTCTTAACATATCGGAAAAACCAAAGCAACCAACAAAATGACATCAATGACATTGGTTAAATGTTAAAACATCTTCACATATCGGAAACCCAAAGCAAAAAAAAATGGCATAAATAACCTGTTTTGATGTTAAAACTCCTTAACATATCGAAAAAACCAAAGCAAAAAAAAAATGGCGTAAATACCCTGTTTTAATGTTAAAACTTCTTAACATATCGGAAAAACCAAAACAAAAAAATGGCATAAATAACCTGTTTAAATGCTAAAACCTCTTAAAATATCGGAAAATCCAAAACAAAAAAAATGCCATAAATAACTTGTTTAAAGGTTAAAATTTCTTAACATATTGGAAAAACCAAAGCGACAACAAAAAATGGCATAAATAACCTGTTTAAATGTTAAAATTTCTTAAAATGTCGGACCACCAAAGCAACAAAAAATGGCATCAATAACCTGTTTAAATATAAAAACTTCTAAACATATAGGAAAAACAAAAGCAACAAAAATGTCCTATATAAAATGTTTTAATTCTACAAGTTCTGAACATATCGGAAAAAGAAAGCAATAAAAAAATGGCATACATAACCCTGTTTAATTGTTAAACTTACTAAGATATTGGAAAAACAAAAACATAAAAAATGGAATGAATAACCTGTTTAAATGTTACAAAGTCCTAACATATCGGAAAACCAAAACAACAAAAAATGGCATAAATAACCTGTTTATATATTAAAACTTCTTAACATATAGGAAAAATCAAAGCAACAAAAAATGGCATAAATAACGTTGTTTAAATGTTAAAACATCTTAACGTCTCGGAAACACCAAAGCAACAAAAATAACATAAATAACCTTGTTTAAAAGTAAAAACTTCTTAACGTATCGGAAAAACCAAAGCAACAAAAATGGCATAAATAACCTTGTTTAAATATGAAAACTTCTTAACGTATCGGAAACACCAAAGCAACAAAAATAACATAAATAACCTTGTTTAAATGTTAAAACTTCTTAACATATCGGAAAAACCAAAGCAACGAAAATGGCATAAATAACCTTGTTTAAATATTAAAACTTCTTAACGTATCGGAAACACCAAAGCAACAAAAATAACATAAATAACCTTGTTTTAATGTTAGAACTTTTTAACATATCGGAAACCCAAAGCAAAAAATTACATAAACAACCTTGTTTAAATGTTAAAACTGATTAACATATCGGAACAACCAAAACAAAATAAAATGGCATAAACTACCTGTTAAAATATTAAAACTTCTTAACATGTCGGAAAAAATGGCATAAAGAACCTTGTTTAGATATTTAAACTTCTTAACGTATCGGAAAAGCCAAAGCAACAAAACATGGCATAAATAACCTTGTTTAAATGCTAAAACTTCCAAACATATCGTAAAAAAAAACAAAGCAAAAAAATTGCATAAATTACCTGTTTAAATGTTAAAACTTCTTAACATATCTGAAAAACCAAAACAAAAGAAAATGGCATAAATGACCTGTTTAAATGTTAAAACTTCTTAACATATCTGAAAAACCAAAGCAACAAAAATAACATAAATAACCTTGTTTAAATGTTTAAACTTCTTAACATATCGGAAAAACCAAAGCAACAAAAAATGGCATAAATAACCTTCTTTAAATGTTAAAACTTCTTAACGTATCGGAAAAACCAAAGCAACAAAAACAGCGAACAATAAAAAATAACGTAAAAATGGAATGGATAACTTTGTTTCAATATTAAAACATTAAAAATCAAAAATATATTTGTGATATCTAGGGTCGAACGTGCAATCTTAACATAACGAGTCGGCCACTGTTACGCCTGGTCTATTATCGCGTGAACGCAGTTAGGTCGTTTTTTTTTAATTTAAGCTAATTCAAGAAAGAACGATTTTTGTGCATGCGTGTTTGGCGTAATTGTCAGGAAGGAACAATTTGTTGCTACCCCTTCCTGTAGAAAAATGGTCAATTTAGGGTTAGTAGTTTTTAATGCTTTATTGTTGAAGAAGTTGTTTGTACTAAGCACGTCCCCAAAACCCTTACATCCAACGCCTGAATGTACTCTATCTTTTGCAATGACTGCCATCAAACATATATAGGAGAAATACAACGTAAGTTAGAAATAAGACTTAATGAACATAGAAGATACATAAAGAATGGAAACTCCGTAAATGCACTTTCCTGCCATTGTGTTGAACATGATCACTCGTTTGACTTTGCTCATGCAAAAATTATCAAATTCGTTGTAGATAGAGCTAAACGAAGACTTCTAGAATCAGCACTTATTGCAAATACTAGCACCATCACGCAAAGAAAAGGTTTCTATAATTTAACCCCTGTTATAGGAAATATAATAATCAAGGAACAAAATATTAATACAGGTCTGGGATAAATCAGTATATCATATCATTTGAACGAAGTAAACACGATATCGGAAAAAAGGTATATATGTATATGATTAATGTTTTAGTGCATATATAAATGCATAGATTAATTTAACCTCTCCACACGTACACGTGTAGATTCTGCCCAGCACGAGAAGGATGTTAGAACTTTTTTCATGTTCACTCGTATGTGATTAATGATAATATTCTTCTACATTTTGACCTCGAAAATCCTGATGATGTCCCTGTAAATAGGGGCGAAACGTTCATTAACATTATGTTATAAATTCTCGGTTTTCCTTTCCAAATAATCATAGCATCAACCATCGCATGTATTTTTATCTTATTTTTAATCAGAGTTGGGACCCGTTTTGGGGGGTCACCCTGTATATGCTCTGAAAGTGCAATCCATTTTTATTGAGCTTAAATAGATTTGTCAATTAAAGACATCTTTATTGTATATATGCAAAAAATATTATATAATGTGATATTAAAAAGTTTAAATCGTTTTCCGACGAATGATATAAATATAAATATTAAATAATAAGTTTTTACATAGTTTTAAATGTTAAAAAACGTCAAACACTATATATATATATATATATATATATAATAAAATAGGCGCAATTTTTCCCCTCTGGTCGAAACTACTGTCGTTTGAAAAAACAGATGGCACATAAAAATTATTGTTTATGCCATTATCTATCACGTTATGTAGCTATGAAAGGCAATTACATACACATTATTTCGTAATATTAAAATTTACATTTAGTCTTAGGAGCGCCATGTCCGTCATTTTCCTAACCTATAGAGGAACTAGCTCAAATTTCACTCTCACTTTACCAAGTCCTCTTACGATACCATTCTACACCGAGTGCTTTGATACTTTTCCTTGGTTTTAGCCGTCATTAACTGACTACAGATTTCCTACTAATGGCATATACTTACTCCCTACATCCGACAATGATTTCTTCTTTTGAAATATACAACTCAGCTGATTGGATGAGAAGTATACATTTTTTGCCCAGGCATTACCACTTATCAAGGCCCAGAGGTTACTTGAGGATACATGTTAAAGAGTGTACAGCAGTCAATTGGACAATATAGTAATCGTTCGTAATGGAAATTCGGTTAATTTAATAAATTAACTGGGACGGCTTATCAAGACCTTGTTTACGTTGGACTTGAAGACAACCATATTGTAGTCAGCTGGAAAGCAGGCAAACGTAAGACAGTTCCACAGGCGTGCAGTTCTAAGAAAGGGACGTTGTTCATGGAATTTACATTTAGGTATAGGCACAGATAAAGAGTTGGAGAAACTATTGATAGTGTTTTCTGCTAGACGAGTTTTTCTGTGAAAATTTGGCGATGGAGGACCATAGATGCTCAGACGAGCGCTTGCCATGAAAATAATGATATAGGAGAGACAAACTCACAACATCTCTTCTGTAAGAAAGAGGTTGCAGGGGAGAGAAAAACGCATCCCCTACTAGTCTACAAAGTCTATTTTGAACTCTATCAAGACATGGTAAGTCCTTTCTTGCAGCTTCTGCCCAAATGTGGCAACAGCACTCCATCCTTGTAGTACCTGGCTCTTATATAGATAGAAAAAAAAATATATATATATAAAGAGAGAGAGAGAGAGAGAGAGAGAGAGAGTTTTTCCTCAAAATTTGAAATCACGCCTACCTAAAATATGTAAGTTATGAAAATCGCAGACGTCTCGGAGTCGGCTTGCGCGTTTAAATATGTCCAGGCTGATCTTTTCAACCCACGCCCGATTTTTATGAACACGATAGAATGAAACATCTAATCATATTCAACCATTTTAGATTATGTATCGACCGCCGAGAACGATAACCTGACGAAAACCGTCCACATTCGGCCGGATAAAATGGCGGAATTTTTCCAGCCACGAACACAACGTATTTGATCATTTTAATGGTATTAATCCCAAACGAATCGCGCCAGCTTGCATGTTTTTTTGTTTTTGTTTTTGTATCTGATTCTGCTAACAAATACAGTATCGTGTGCATATAAATTGCAGAGTTCAACGAAATAAAAAAAGTTGAATAAAGCAGTAAAAAAAATAAATAAATAAAAATGATGAAGCGACGCATACGCACGAAGCAGCGTAGCTGTCGAAAATTTCCGAAGACTTCAGGCATGAGAGGGAAGTGTTGCTCCTTTATATTCAATTAACACCTGCGAGTCAGATGCACCTTAGGGAAAAGCAATCACGCTACGCCTTGCCTTACACAGCACCCATCAAAATTAGGTTGAAAAAAAAAAAAGAAACAAACAACCATGAAAACAATTACGAAGGAAACAGAATAAAAATGGCGTCTTTTATATTTCTGTTTTTGCTTTACGTTTTATTCATTTTCTTTTTTTATGATAATTAAACTAGTACAATTATTTTTTTCTTCTACGCCCTCTCTTTTTTGTAATCCTTCTGTATTCTCTTTCTTTCTTTTCTTCGTTCACTTTTTCACGTTCTTTTAATATTTACTTCTATCACAATTCTTCAATCATTTTCTTTCTTTCTTTGATTCCCCCTCTCGCTCTCTCTCCCTTCTTCCTTCTTTCTTTCATCCCCCTCTCTCTCTGTCTTATTTTTTTCGTGTTCTGATCCCCCTCTCTCTCTCTTCTTTCTTTCTCTCACCTCCCAATTCTATCTTATTTCTTTTTCTCACCCCACTCCTCTTTCTTTCCTTTTCCTCTCTTTCTGTGTTTTTTTTTCTATTCCCCTCCCTGTGTCTCTCCTTTTCTCTCACCTATTTGTCTCCCTTGCTCTTTCTATTTGTCACCCTCTTCTTTCATTTTTCTTTCCTTTTTCTTACCTTTGTACTTCTGTTTAGTTTTGTCACTCTTCTACTCTCTTCCTCTTTTTTCTCTCAACCTCCTTACCTTCTTCTCTCTTTCTCTCATCCTCCTTCTCGCTTTCTCTTCATATTTTGTCATATTCCTTCACTCTCTTTTTCATTAATCTTATCCGCTTTCACTCCCCCTCTTTCTTTCTTTCACACACTTTCCTTCACTATTTTTTCTTTTTTTCTGTGTCTTTTTCTCTCGCTTGTTTTTCGTTTCGTTCGGTGTTTACGTTTATTTTCATTTTCTTTGGCCTTCGGACCGGGATCAAAGTGTAGTATCTGTTCTGAAGATGCTGCACTTAAGATAATTTGTACCAGTCAATGGAGGGAAAACCCTCTATACTGGGACAATTATTATTTTTGGTAACCAGAGTGCCCCCTTTTTACCCTACTTTTAGGGGAGCTGGTTTTTCCCCACATTAAAAACGGCCTTGTGCCTAATTTGCTTTGGCGGGAAAGCAAATAAGTAAATTATTAATATCTCAAAGTGTAGTATCTGTTCTTCAGATGCTGTACTTCCATTTCTTGTTCTCTTTCGGTGGAGGAGCAGTCCTTCACGACTGAGACACTTTTTTTTGTACCTTTTCTACACGTTTAAAATCGACCCTGATGTCTAATTCTGTCCCGTGGGGAGGTATTGTAAAATTATTTTTTTCTCTACCATGCCTTACTTTCTTTGCTTTCTTTCACCCATATTCTCCCCTTTCTCATTATGTTTCTCTCCCCCTTTCTCCCCTTTCTGTTGTCTTCCCCTCCCCTTTCTTTTTTCTCTTACTATTCGCCCGTTCTCCCTTTTTTCTTTCTCTTATCCTTCTCCCCCCTTTTCTTCATTATTCGCAACCTTTCGACCCCTCGTCTCTGGTTTCCTTCCCCCCTTCTCCATCTTCCTCTTTATTTCTCTTACGTTTATCTTCCTTTCTATGTCTTTCTCTCACCCTTCCTTTCCTTCCCCTTTTTGTTTTGGTCACTATCTTCCTTCTTTCTCTTTCTTTCCCTCACACCTCTCCTCTTTATTCTTTCTTTTCTTTCTCCCCTTCTCTTACTTTCGCTCACTCATCCCCCATTTCTCTTTCTTCCTGCCCCCTTCTTCCCCTTTCTTTCTCTATCTCTCTCCCTTTTCCCCCTTCATTTCTTTTCTCTCTCACCGTCTTTTTTTTTTCCTTCTCGGTTTCGCCCATTTTCCCTTTTCTTGATCTCCCCTTTCTCTGTTTTCTCTCCCGTCCGTCCTTTGTCTTTTTTCGCCTGCCTCTCTCTCTCTCTCTCTCTCTCTCTTCCTCTTCTTCTTTCTTTCTGTCACCCTTCCTTGTTTTACTTTCGTTATTTACCTTTCTCTCTTCCTCTTTCTTACTTTAATCCTTTTTACTCTTTCTCTGTCTTTCTTTCTTTCGTTCTTCATCTCTCTTTCTATCTATTTCTCTTCACCTTCTTCATTCTTTCTCTCCATCGTTCTGTAATCATCTCCACTCTTTCTTTTATATGTCAATACACCTCTCTTTCTTTCTTGGCCCTGGATGTGACCTTAAACTATATCCGATGGCGAGGCTCCAGCTTGCGGGCTTTGGGGAGTGTGGAGCCACCCTTTAATTGTCATTGCTCCCAGGTCCACGCTGACCCGGAGTGGTATTACCTGTTAGGGTCCCAACTATAGGTTAAATAGAAACCAACTTGAAAATATGCATATTCTATTAAAGAATTATTATTCGAAATAACTGGATTCGATATTAAATAACCTGAAAAGGGATGATATGCCGTAAAACAAAAACAACCAACCAATCTTTCTTTAATATCTCTCTCTTTCTGCCTATTTCTGTCACCCTTCATATATCATTTTTCCCCCGTTTCATTCGTTGTTCTTTCTCAAACTTTATTTTTCATTCTTTATCTTGTTTCTTCGTTGGTTCGTGAAATTTCTATTCTTCGTTTTTTTTTTTTTTATTTTTTTTTTTAATTCATTCTCTTATTCGCTGGTTTCTTCAATATCTATTATTTTTTTTCATTTTTCTTTTTTCGACACCATCTTTTTTTTTAATTCTTCCCTTTTATTAAAAACACTAGACATGAACATCCTTGTTCCGTCAGTCTTTTCACGTTCTCTCTTCATCATTCTCCTTTCTCAACTCTTTTTTCTTCATTCTCTTTATTATTCTTCTATTTCACTATTTTCAACTTGGTTTCCATGCAGTTCATTCATTCGTTTTATTTCTAAACATCTCTCTCTGTTCGTCACGATTTTTTCTTTACCGTTTTTCTTTTTTTTTCTTTTCTGCAATTTATTATTCGCCTAATCGTCTTCACTCTCTTTTTCATTTTTGTTTTCACTGACATTTTTTCAATTTACGTCATTATGTTTATCCGTACCTGTCTTGCTTCTAAATATTCTAATTAATACGGTTTCATCTTTTAAACATTTCTCTTATTCGAAACTCCACCTTTCTTTCTCTATTGCTTTTTTTCTTCAACCTCTCTCTGGCCGTCATGTCTTCAATTTATCTTTATCTCTCAATGTCTCCCTCTCTCTCCCATACTATCTTTCCCCACTTCTGACTTAATCTCTCTTAACAAGGCATATCGCCACTTGTACGTAAAAGGCCACTATTTGAGACCATGCGTAGGAAAGATTAACAAGATGTTGGTATACGTTACATTTAAACTTCTGTAGCTAGTGATGAAGGTAGCAGGAAAGGAATTCCAAAGTCTAGTAGAAAGCTTTCTGGAGTTTAGAGGCCTCGACAGTGAAGGGGTAAGCTTTGTTGCTAAGCGGGCTCGTTGAGGATATGTACGTCGAGGGGACATAAGTGCAACGAGTTCATCAGAGCACAGTCCATTAAACTTATTACTACTCTCTTTTTCTCTTTTTTGTTTTCCTTCTTTTTCACATTCTTTTCCTTATTTTACTTCTCGCTTCTCATTACTGCCCTTTTTCTTTGTTTTCTTTTTCTTCCTCTTCAAACTGTCTCTCTTTCTTGCTTTCCTCACTTTTGATTTATCATTACTCCCTTCTTCTTCTTCTTTTTCTTTTTTTTCTCTTATGCTTTACACACTCTCTCTTTTCCTTACGGTTAACTTATCATTACCTTATTTTTTCTCCTTCTTCTTCTTTTTTCTTTTTTCTTCTTCTCCTCTTCTTCTTCTTTTTCCTTTTTTTCCTCCCGCTTCACAATCCCTCTCTGTCTTTTTCCTGACTTTTTTCTTATCTTTACTCCCTTCTTCTTCTGTTTCCTGACGAATTCTGTCTGCATCACCACGTAAACTAGTTCACATAAGTAATTATTTTGTGTTTTTGTTATTTATCTACATATTATTCTAGTTCCTCCTCCCCTTCTTCACTTCCTCTCTCTTCCCCACTCTCCCTCTATCTATCTGCCCGTACATTTATCAATATTCTTCTTTCTCTTATATCTTTCTTTCGTCATTTATTCTATCTTCAGTCTCTCTCTATCTTTCAATCTCTTGCCCCCTCATCATTTTTTCACTTTTCTATCCTCTCCTCTGCTTTCTCCCTTTCTCTTTCTCACTACCCAAATCAGTTCAAATCAATTATTTAGTTTTGTTTTTTACCTACATATTCATTTGTTAGAAAAGAACAACAGGAAGTTAAATTGTAGAAAACTTAAGATCGAGAACGTGCTAAATCGAAGCGGAACGATTTTCTTTCCTCTCCCTACTTCTGTATCCCTCTATTTTTCCCTGTATCCCCCATTCTCTTGCCGGAAGTAGTAAAAAAGGAAGAAAAAACGACTAAACAAAAGAGTAGACATGCGTGAAACGAATAATTGAATATATGTGGCACTACAGACGCACTTGATTGGATAATGAAGATGTTTGTTTAGAAGAGTTTAGACGCCGGGTATTATTCGGATTTGATTGCACTTGTAGCAAAAGAACAGAAAGAAAATCCTTGGGTTTATTATAAATGCACGTAAAAACGGGGTTATCGATGTTCTTTTATGGTAACCCGCAAGTGACACCTTCTGCTTTTTTTTTTTTTTTTTTTTGTCAATTGTTCTTTTGTCAATTCTTGCCCTCAGCCACATGCTTTTCAAATGTCACGATTTTCTTCGATTGCGTTCCGGAAACTTCAATCAATATCCTAACCAAATGCAGTTAAAACAGCGGCTTCAAACTAAGGCATGTGTTAAAGAAATCTACATCTTACGGCCTCAAATTCTTGGGGGCGATTAAGAAGAATTTAGATGCAGTTAAATATCGAATCCAGCAAAAAGAAAAAAAAAAAAAAGAAACGGAATCGAAGCAACAGAACAAATTCGTTCAACGAAAAAAATTTGCTTACTTCGGTTTACTGTTAACTAACTCAAATAACCATGTACGTTTTCATAGGATCAAAATATACGCTTACCTTAATAATAGCATACAAGTTAAAATAGCTATCTTTTAGTAGATGCGTGAATGGTATGCAAATATGCTATTCCCATAAAACAAAATCGAAACAGCAGAACGAATTGGGCGATTGAATATGATTTACTATTTACAGATCCAATGCCTTCGTTCAGTCTCAAGAGACAGTGGACATTCCTATAAGGGTAACTATGCGTGTAATTGAGGCAAGATTGCGCAATCCTCAACTACACCTCTACTCAATCGGCATTGCTTGGGTGCAGTGGCAAGAAGAGGATCGAGACTGACTGAAAACAATGCCGAGATAAGCAGAGAGCACATAAAGCACCTGGAATCTCAAAATAGTCACCCATTCTAAAATTTACCAGGCTCGTAGTTGCTTCACTTCGGTGATTAATGACAACTGGTGTGTCGACGTGATTATGCCGAATCATTTCTTTTCATATTGTGAAGAATTTGAACCAGACGTAATTAACCATCCCTTTTGTTTTGCTTGTAACATGACGTCATCCGCTTGGGTTTGACTGTAATCTGATGTAAGACGTCGATAGGCCAATCAATGGTCGGCAAAGTAGCAGACAAAGTTTTGGTGAAAATATTTGAAGAAAAAAAATCGATAAATTAAGTAAACAAAGCACCCTCAAACGGCCGTTTCTAACAACCCTAACTACAAGATGAATATCTATATCATGGATCGAGAGTTGCAGACGCCGGAAGATGTTTCATATTGCCAACTAAAACGATTATTTGTTGCAAATAAACATTTTTTCTTGTAGCGAAAAATGAATCATTGTTAAAAGACGATTCGTTACGAATGGATATGGCTGGAGGTGTACCAAGATGAAATGCCGGCGATGAACGTAATCCGAGACCTGTCAGGAGTTTCACGACAGTTATCTTTTCGAGTTTATGTATAGACAGAAATTTGGTTATGATCTTTTTGTCTCCATCTGAAACTACTCTGTTGGGGAAGTTTATTTCGAATTTAGGAAAACTCGTCCAGGGAAAACTCGTCTCCGGAAAACCCGTACCCGGAAAACTCGTACCCCATAATATTTAAAAAAAATATTTTTACTTGTTTACTGTTGTTTTTAAAAAAAATGAAATTAATTTTTCTAAGTTTTCGTTTTCTACCTAGCTTTGACAGTTTTTGGTGTTTCCACTTATTTTAAAGAGTTTATTTAGTTAAAAAAGAAGTAATGTCAAGTTTTACTTATGAACAAAAAATGTCCGACATAAGAGGATCACGTCTTAGGAGTCTCGATAATTGCTCAAAAATGTTACATGATAAGGGCTGTCCCCTTTTCATGTAAGTATAAAAATAGAGAGATTTAGTTAAATGTAAAAATGAAATAGAATAGACGAAATTCGACCCTCGTAATTTAGGTTTAGAAATAGATTGCGAGAGAGAATTAGAAAATGGAATGTAAAAACAAACCATTGTTTAGCTTAGAGATAAAATAATTTGAAGAAAAGGAATGTGCATTTGCAATTCTGTTATGAAATTGAATGAGGAATGCAACTATAGGATAATTTAATAAACATGTTTTTAACATATTGGAAATATAGGTTACTGGAAATATAGGTTAAAATTCCTTTTGTAAACAAAGGAAAATGTATTAGACACGCATTTCCAGAACACGTGAAAGAAGACACATGTGTATGACGTCATGGAAAATGGGAAGTTCTCGATATAGTTAGAAACTTGAGAGTTAAGCAGAGAGAGTCTGGGGACGAGAGACGACAGTCTGGAGTCCAGAGATGGACAGTCGAACGTCTAGAAGCGAGACGGTCACCTTTGAAACATAGAATGTAAAACGTGAATTCCTGACTAAGAAAACCACCGACCGGTCGAAGAAGAAATAAATCAATCATGAGTTTTTATAAACGTCGTCTTTGTGTTGTAATTCTACCAAAAGATAAAGTGAAATTGTCATTATATGTCTTATATATCCTGTGTTTTAAAATGTCTTCACATACACAATGTCTCTACATCTCATATCTACAATGTGAACACTAAGACTGTCTCAACACTGTCTCCTCAATCAAATAGCTTTTTTTCTTTTTTTTTTACATAGGCATCACCACATTATCAAGGCCAAGAGGCCACTCAAGGATAAGGGTTAAAGAGTGTACAGTAGAAATTGGACAATATAGTACTCATTATTAATGAAAAGTTGGTAAATTTGATAACTTATATGGAACGGCTCATCAAGAACTTATTTACGTTAGACTTGAAGACAACCATATTGTAGTCAGCCGGAAAGCAGGAAAACGGAAGACACTTCCACAGGCGTGCAGTTCTAAGAAAGAAGCTTTGTTCATGGAATCTACGTTTAGGTTTAGGTACAGATAAAGAATGGGGGGAATTATTGATAGTGTTTACAGCTAGACGAGTGTTTCTTGTGAAAGTTTGGCGAGGGGGGACCATAGATTGAAGCTCAGACGAACACTTTCCATGAAAATAACGATACATCAGAGACAAACTCGCAACATCTCTTCTGTGAGATAGAGGTTGCAAGGAAGAGAAAAGGACATCTACGATGCTACGAAGTCTATTTTGAATTCTATCAAGGCAGGCCAAGTCCTTTCTAGCAGCACCTGCCCAGATGTGGCAACAGTATTCCATCCTTGGACGTACCTGGCTCTTATATAGATAGAGAATAGCATCAGCAGTGAGATATCTACCGGATCGATAGAAAGATCCCACAATTTTTCCAGCGGCCTTGGCAACAGATTTGATGTACGCTTCTACACTTCTTAGTATGAACATTTTATATATATGAATCTCTTTATAACAGGAACACAGAACGTAACATCTCTCTTAAGACTCTCTAAGACTCACTTCTAATAAGACTTTCTAACAAATAACAATGACAACAACAACAAGAATCATAATAATAATAATGAAAACAAAAAATAGAAAATTAAAGAAAATACTAAAGTAGATAGAGTTTTAAAACGACCCCTCTCTCCAAAAGAAAATAAATTTGTATATTTTTAGGTAATAAATGCACATCCCATAATATTTTTAAAAATATTTTTATTTGTTTACTGTTTTAAAAAAATTAAATTGATTTTGTTTTTGTTTTCTACCTAGCGATGTAAGGTTTTGGTGTTTAAACTTATTTTAAAGAGTTCATTTAGTTATATAAAGCAATAACAAGGGTAAAATTGTACCTTAAAGCCCATCTCACGTACGTATATGACAAAATATATTTTTTTGTAGATTTCGGTGTGCTACAAACGAATCTGCAAACCGTTTCCGTCGCAAAAAATAATTTTCAAAATATGAAGAAATTACTTTTTCGACAAGTTGATGATCACTTAAATATAAATAAATAAATTTAACTTAAAATGGACACCCACTTTCTGGCCACCTGAGAGAGGGAGCATTTTTTTTTTCGAGTGCTTATTGGCTAAATGTTTTTTCGATTTCTTTTTCTGTTTTCATCTTTCAATAAAGACATAAGGAAATTAAAAAATAAAGAAAAAGCGGTATCATTTTACTTTAAGGCTCGTCTCACATTCGTATAGAAAAAAATTGTTTTCTAGTTTTCGGTGTCGTGGGCTTTAAAAGAATATGGTAACTGTTTCCGTCGCAAATTTACCGTTTGTATGGTATTAACCTCTTAACTCTGGGACTATTTTCCATTTCACAGCCCAGCCTTCATTTATGCTACGCACGAGTATAAAAAAGGCTGTTAAATGTGCACTTTTGTACAAAACTGCCTTGTCACAGTGTAGTATTGGCGAAAAATTAAAATTAGACGAAAAACAAGTAGTTTTCTAAATATTAAACCATATGATTCTATGTTATCACTGGTGGCCATTTTGTTCGCGCATATGGTAGACGCGCATCCCCTAGCAATAGCCACCGTCTGCATACTACACAAATGCCCCCGAAATGACTTTTAAACGATACCCCCTCCCTATGTTAAGAATGGCTTTCGAAATGATAGCGTTATTATTTCAGTGCGGTACCAAAATTACATATGACCGTGATTTCTTTTTTGTTGTTTTGTAATAACACAAGAAATATTTAAACTGAATTAATTCTTCTAAATAGAATAATTGCTTCCTTTGATAATACATGGTTTCCTTATTTATTTTGTTTTGTAATGACACAAAACGTGTTAAAACTAGAGTGTTTTTTTAAATAAATATTTAGTTTCGTTTGTCGTATCTTGACTCCGTGATCAAGTTTATTTTTTTTTAAGCAAGAGTAAAAAATAATTTTTAAAAATATTATGGGGGTGCATAGTCTCTTTTAAAAACAATATCTCATTCAATAAGGGACCAGTTTTCCTACCTAGCAAAAAGGGGGGAGTTTTCTGGGTACGTGTTTTCCGGGTACGAGTTTTCCCGGGACGAGTTTTCCGGGCACCGCTTATTTCATATCTGCTGTCTCGTCTCATCCCACTTTGACATTGTCTGATTCGACCATAGAAGAGTCTATCTAATTCTAAGGGAATATCCTAGCTATATTAACGTAATGTACTTGCAATAACCCTTATCCCTGGGTGGCTTTCGGGCCTTGATAAGTGGTGATCACTGTGTAAAAAAAAAATTCATTAAAAAAGAAAGAAACGGTCGCACAGTTCCACCTACATGAAAAAAAAATTGTTCATGAAAAGAAAAAAAAAACTTTACATTAGTTACAAAATTAAAGAAAATATTGTAAAAAAAAATACATTGAAGACATAAAAAAGAGCGTTTTTAAAAACTTTTGTAAAAAATATATTAAAAACACAAACATTGGTTGTCTAATTAATTTTGTTTAATTTTGTTTTACAAAAAAAATGGTTTAAAAATACTACTTACTTGTGTATTTTTTGTCACTTAAAAATTATTACACGAATAAAACAGAAATTGTTACGATAGGTAGATGTTTCTCTTTTATTTGCATTATATACACACACACATATATATATTTATATATATGTGTGTGTGTGTGTGTGTGTGCATGTGTGTGTATGTGGAGCAATACGGTACATGAAGGCACGGCTCATTCAGAAAAGGACCTCCACAAAGTCGCAGAAAACAGAATGGAGCAGAGAAAGGAGACATCTACGACCAACACAGAATCTTCCGCCTCTTCCACTACTAAGTCGACCACCCACATACGCTCCCACTGCGATAAAGTCTGTGGATCAAGGATCGACCTTCACAGCCATCAGAGGATCCACAAATGACCGGACCGAATCTCAACGACAGGAGAACAATCATACTCGTCACGCGTGATTGCCGATGAATCTATCTATCTATCTATCTATCTATCTATCTATCTTAATCCATACATGTATTTATATATATACGTATATACACTATATATATATATATACACTATGTATATATATATACATATATACGTATATATACATATATATATATATACTTATAATGTCAACCATATTATAAACTATCTTATCTGTTTATATATACGAAACTAATTTAATCTACGAAAAGACCGATATTTTATAATAGCCAAATTACGTTACCAAACAATCCATCCGAAATGAAAACTAAACATAATTCAAGCCTATTTCAACCATACGCGTCAATACATATACTAATAAATCTTTAATATCATACATTTCAAAATATATATAAATTAATATATATATACATATATATATATATATATATTAATTTATATATATATACATATATATATATATTAATTTATATATATATATATATATATATATATATATATATATATATATATACATACATACAAACACACGTTCATAGACAATTGAAAATAGCCGGCAGTTCGTATGATTAATAAGACTTTGTAAGAAGAGAACAGTAAGCCCTTCCCCACGTTAAGTACGATAATATTTAGAAATATTACTATTTAGTAACTATTCTGTTTCTCGCTTATAATTAAGAATTTCATAATATTCCCATAATTCTATAGATTTGGTCAATCATTGCTACTATAAATGACTTCGGAAAATAAACGCAACGGGAAAGTAGACACTGAAAATTTCTTTCAAAGTAGAAATATTGGTTAAATATCGAATAAATATCGATTGAAAATAGATTTTAGAACCGTTTATGTGAGATATACTTTTCAATACGGCATAGCCTCATAAAAAATAAATATTTAGAAATATTTTTTTTTTTTTTAAGAAAATGTAATCAATTGTTAAAGTTTAGTATTTGTTCTGAGGACACTATTTTATATTAACTTTTCAATTATTATAATAATGAAAAAAAAAGAAATCCTTAATTATTTTACGAGGTTTAATCCATCATAATGCATATCGGTTTCTTCGTAAACGAATCCACCATTCTAATATTTGTTTACCGTTGAAAAATATCAGTTACCCACTGACTGTTAGAAGTTTGAATAGAAATATTGAAGTATTTAAGCTTTCCGATGGAAAACCAATTAAATTCGCTTAGCAAATACTCATCATTAAAAAGATTGGTGGTAATAATGAATAAAACGAGACAGGAAGTTTTAAACACAACGGAAGTTGGCACATGATTCACTCAATTTAGCTATGGAAGCACAGAATCGATAAAATTTTAAATTATATTGAATGTTTATTTCTTAATTATTTTATGTTTATTTTTTTCACCTTCCTATAATAAAAAAATATAAAAATGCGTAAACTTGTTTCATTATGTTTTTATTCTTTAAAATATTGAGACGTCTGACATTAATAAATTTATAATCACCGATCATTATTTTCAAGTCATTTTAATTTTTTCTTAAGGATGCTCACTAGTTTTAGTACTAATCTTAAGTCTAACCAGTAAACTATACCATCTAAAAAAAATTAAATTCTTTCCTTAAATAAACGCATATAATATATCTCATAAAGAAACATAAGAATTTTTATTTGACTGCTATAAAACGTTAGGACGTTTCCTTAAAACTATAGCAAAAATAATGTAACTAAATTTGTAAGTAATTGCGATTTTTAGCGTTTTCTTTCTTTTGACTCTTTGAATGTGTTCAGATGTGATCTAAAACAATGATATTTATATTTTCTTATAGTTTCTTCACAGGAAACATGAGTTGGAACAATTACATTGAGGGTATTGCCAGGACCGTTGCGAAGAAGATAGGTTCTCTCTACCGTGCTAGCAAGCTACTTACGCCTGAAAGTATCCTGTGCCTCTATAAGGCCACCATTCACCCATGTATGGAGTATTGCTGTCATATTTGGGCTGGTGACTGCTATTAGTCTCTCGCTCCTAGACAAAGTTCAAAAGAGAATCGCCAATCTGATAGGTCCTGAACTGTCATCTAAGCTTCAGCCTCTGTCCCATCGACGAAATGTTGCATCTGTCTGTCTGTTTTACAAGTACTTTAACGGTGAATGATCTGACGAACTGCAAGCACTTGTACCCCATCGACGTAAATACCCCCGACAAACCCGACAAGCAGCTAAATCCCACCCCTTCACAGTAGAGATCCCTAGATGTAAGAGCGCCTTCTACTCCAGTAGTTTCTTCCCTAGAATCGCTATACTTTGGAATTAATTTCCGGCTCCCTGCTTCCCCAACTGTACTGACATGCAGAAGTGCAAGTGTAACATGAACCAACATCTTGCTGCCCAACTCCCTACATAGCAGCCCCCTACATCAAAGTGGTAACGTGCCTTGTTTGGGGTGAAAATGTCATAAAATAAAAATAAATATAGTGAATTAATCTTTCTAATTTTACAACGATGCATTAAAATTAACCATTTTAAAATAGAAATAAAATAAAAAAAACATGGCAGTATAGTTTTTTCATAAAACACTTTTCGAATTTATTTAAGCATATAAATACACCAAAATTATGTTGCAAATTTATCAGTCTCTTTTTTTCTTGTCAGTGGATTGAAGAGAAATATTAACAACAAAACTGCCAAATGGTTTCAACAACAGAAGACTCACTTTATTACTAGTTTTATTGCGTTCTACACCCATTAAACCGCTTTTTATATATTAGAAACCTAGTTTTCAACCAGACATAAGACATCGACATAAAAGAACCGACGCCAAGTATGTTCTCATACAGAGACGTGAAAACCGTTTAATATAGAAATTCATTTATACTTAATTCATCCCAAGACATATCCTTTGAAACTAGATAGATTTTCTCACACTTTAAAGCCAGAGCATGTACAATTAGTCCGTTCTGGCTGCAGACGAGGCAAAGTTCGACTGGACAAAAGTCCACTGCACAAACCTAATACATAGTAGAAAAAAAGATAAATAAATGAATAGAAAATAAAATAAAATAACCACATTTTATATTCCACCTTTAATTTATTAATTTACGATGTGAGGCAGTATTTTTTTTACTGTTTTATTTAATTCTTGAAAAAATTTAAAACTAAGTAAAACAGCTGAATTCTTTAAATGATTACGCATCGAATTTATACAAAGTTACATTTTTTTTTACGCAACTAAAATAAATATGCATCGTTTTTGTATGTTATTATGAGCCATATATTTTAGTTTTATTGATGAGTAAAAGCAACATATATTTATCACTAGTATCAACAATGAGAAATTATGTTTAAAAATATTGCAAGAATCGTTTTAGAAATTAAAAATTAGGGGCAAACTTTTGCGATTCAGATACGCCTAAAAGGTTTCGATTATTTCCGATTTTCCTAACTCGATTTCGACTCTCGTATATATATATATATATATATATATATATATATATATATATATATATATATATATATATTATTCAATTTTCACCCCAAACAAGGCACATTGCCACTTTGAAGCAGGGGGCTACTATCAGGGACATAATTTGCAGTGGCATTATGAAGGGAGATGAGTAGAAATATGTTTGTTCACATTACACTTGAACTTCTGCATATCAGTACAGGTGGGAAAGCAGAATCCCGGAAGGGAGTTCCAAAAACCTGCAGTTCTCGAGAAGAAACTATTGGAGTAAAATACGTTCTTGCACCTAGGGATCTCTGCTGTAAAGGGGTGAGACTTAGTGGCTTGTCCGGCTTGTCGGGGGTAGTTACGTCGAGGAGGTACAAGTGTTTGCAGTTCGTCAGAGCATTCATCATTAAAGTATTTGTAGAACAGGTAGATGGATGCAATATCTCGTCGATGGGAAAGAGGCTGAAGCCTAGATGACAGTTCAGGACCTATCAGGCTGGGGACTCTCTTATGAACCCTGTCCAGGGACGAGAGACAACATCACATGCACCAGCCCAGATGTGACAGCAGTACTCCATACATAGTGCCGTGGGGGCTATATAGAGGTGCAGGATACTTTCAGGCGTAAGTAGTTTTTTAGCACGGTAGAGGGAGCCAACCTTTTTATCAGCAGCCTTGGCAATGGTCTCAATGTATCTATTCAAGTTCACATTCCCTGTAAACGTTAGGCCGAGAAGTTGAAAAGAAGTGTTTCAGGCAATGCATTCTTGGCCATTGCTATTAGTGGTAGAGAAGTTTTCTTGTAGTTATTGAAGGAAACAAGTTTAGTCTTAGCAGCATTGACTGTGACCACCCATTTTTGTCCCCATTCCACTACAGATTGGAGGTCATCCTCTAGTGTTTCTGCCATTTCCTTGGATATGTGTCCATTTTTCCCCCTCATGCCTGTTATAGAGCATGGTGTCATCAGAAAATATACCCATCTCAGAGACAATTTTATCAGGGAGGTCATTTATGAATATCAGGAATAATAGAGGTCCAAGGATAGACCCCTGAGGTACTCCCGCATTTATGTCATATTGTTTAGATGTACGACCGTCTGGGACAACTTGGATTTTTTTTTACACAGTGATCACCAGTTATCAAGGCCAGGAAGCCACTCAGGGATAAGGGTTATTGCAAGTACATTACGTTAGTGTGGAGATTTGATGAAGTGTTTACTTAAGGGGACGGTTCATTAGGAATTTGTTAACGTTGGACTTGAAGACATCCAAGTTGTAGTCCGGTGGGAAGCAAGCAGACGGAACAGAGTTCCACAGGCGTGCAGTTCTAAGAAAGAAGCTTTGTACAAGGAATCCACGTTTTGATTTAGGCACGTATATAGAGTGGGGGAAATTTTTCACAGTAGATTCAGCTAGACTCATGTTTTTCGTGAAAGATTGGCGAGGGGGGACCAGGGATTGGAGTTCAGACGAGCACCTGCCATGGAAATATCGATAAAACAAGGATAGGCTCGCAACGTCTCTTCTGTGGGAGAGAGGTTGCAGGGTAGAGAAAAGGGCACCCCCCACTAAGCCACGGAGTCTATTTTGTACTCTGTCAAGACAGGATAGGCTGCTTTTAGCAGCTCCTGCCCAGATATGGCAACAGTTTTCCATCCTTGGACGTACTTGGCTTTTTCTCTTACTTAAGAAGGATGTAATTACATTATGTATTATTCAAGTGATTTCATATGATCTAATTTTCTTTAGAAGACCATCGTGCCATACCTTGTCAAAAGCCTTAGATATATCAAGGGCTACCGCTCTACCCTTCCCTGTTTTGTGCAGTGAACGGCATATACGTTCAGAGACTACAGTTAAGATATCTGCTGTTGAACGGGCTTGCCTGAATCCACATTGTTTGTCAGTCAGGAGTTTAGCAGCTGTTAGGTGCTGGACTAGGGCTGGATTAACTAAGGACACAAATATTTCGGCGAAAAGCGGGAGGAGGCTAATGGGTCGATAATTTAGTGGGTCAGTTCTTTCACCAGAATTTTTAAAGACTGGTACCACAGAGGCGGTTTTCCAGCAGTCGGGAACGCAAGAATCGTTAAGGCATTTCTTGTAAAGTTTGGAGAGAACTCGAGCAACCTCGACAGAGCATTATTTTAATAGCACAGCCTGATATCTGGTCCACATGCTTTTGAGGTGCCTAGGTTTTTTATAATACCACGTACATGAGAAGGTGTGATTTTCAAATCGTCTAGTATGGGTTTTTTTCGCAGAGAAAAGTCAGGGAGGGAGTGGTGTGCCGGGTCCCGTGTGGAGTTTGAGGCAAACCGACTGGCAAGCAGGTTAGCATTGTCAGTTGTAGTGCAAGCAACCTCATGATTGTTTGCTAGTGGGGGAATCGTTGACTGCCCATTATTTACTACGCTGTTGTAGATTTTCCGAAAATTACGTGTTCCTAATTTCTGTGCTTTGATGCGTTTTTTTTATGGTTTCAGAGTAATCTGTCTGATCCGTCTCTATCACTCTCTTACAATTATTTCTAGCTTCTATATACTTCTGTTTGTTTGAGCTGGACTTATGTCGGTTGAATCTGCGGAACACATGCTGGCTTTGACAAATGGCATCTGGACAAGCAGAAGTAAACCATTGGGGAGAGTGGGGCCTGCTATAGAATTTCCGTGTGGGAGCATGTGCTTCAATTGCAGTTTTGAACCATTCAGTGGTCTCATTTGCAAATTGTTCCGCCGGAAGAGAAAATATATTTTGCCATGGGGCATCTCTGATGAGTTCCCTGATGGCTTCTCAGTCAGCCTTTTTGTAATACCTCGTTGTTTTGAGTAGTGGGTCTTCAGTTTTAGGGCGAGATTTTATAGTAATTTCTACCATTTTCACAGTGTGATCAGCATTCCCGAGTGGGCTGTGGGCATTTGTTGTACAATCATCGGGAATCGTTGTTAGAAAGAGATCTAGAAGTGAACCATGTTGATCTTGCCGGTCTGGGAAACGTGTCGGAAATGTAACTGTTTGAGATAGGGAATTGGATATAGAGAAGCAATGTGTTGTGCTACCAGCTACGTCTGTGTAATTAGAGAACCCTAACCAGTTACTGTGGTGGATATTGAAGTCACCAAATACATGTACTTGTGCGTTAGTATCGAGAGAGAGAGTGCTATATCTATGCTGTCAGAGACTTTGTTTATTAGGGTACAGTCTTGGGTTGAGGGAGAGCGATAGAAAAAATGCAAGTAGCTAATATTATGTTGCATATTTAGTCTGAAGCACATAAATGCCTGGTCGTCTGATTCTAGTTTTATTTCTCTAGTCAGGGGGAAGGTGTTACGAATATAGACTCCAAGCCCATGCATATGTCTGTCCGAGTCCTTACAGCAGAGTGGGAAATAACCAGGCATGTTAAAGAAGTTAGAGGGAATGGAGGAGTGAAGGTTAGTTTCACTTAATGCTAAGATATCCGGGGTGTTTACCAGGAGAAATGATTCAACATCATCCAAGTGAGTCTAAGCTCGCGGATATTCGTAAATGCAAGCCTCAAGGGAGGAGGCAGGTTGGTTTTCTTTGAGTTTGAGTTTGAGTTTGGTCCTGGTTTAAACGTAACTTTTGCTTGAGCTGTCATTTCATCTTATTTAATTTAAAAGTTCAGTTAGGGTGAGAGAGTGAGAGTGTGCTGGACAAGTGATTGAGCAGAATATCAGACATGCAATACAAGTAGACCATTAGCTGTCATCACCCAAAGGATTGTGGCCTCAGGAAAGCCCACCGAGGATGAGTGCAGGGCCCCTTTCCATGCGCAACATGGCACTACAAACATGCCGATATTATACAACTGTTGATAGAGCAGCTGCTCTAAGCGCTACCAAAGATTAAGGGCACCTGTACTATCAGTCGGAAACAGCAGCCAGGAACTGTCAATCCGGTACCCTCAATTCATTAGGCAAACCAGCCCAGTCCAACTGCACCGACATATATGGTACTGAAGCTGCCCACTGTGTTCAGTTTAGGGGGATGGGATGTGGCGGGAGCGGGGAAAAGCGGCGTTCATTGCCTTAGTCAGGAAACAAAGTCAACCATTGGGTGATTCAGACGAGTCCCTGTGATAGCACCTTTACACCTGGCTAATAGGCAAAGGAGGAGTATAAAAGCCGGACGACAGACAGAGCCTATATCCTCATTAAGCAGTTTAGACTTGCCAACCGATGATTTGTTTGAGTCACCAGATCTAGGAAGGCTGTCGACCAGGACCGAAGAGGCCTCCCTCCCCTAAGTTTAACTTCATAGTTTTCCTTCTCCTAGACGGATGACCTGGGAAGATCTACGGGTCCATCAGTTACGATAGGGTTCGTCCCGCGTCTGTGTCCTAATCAAGATATTTCTGCGACCCCGCATGTGTAGTTAATATTAATTGGTTATTTAAATTAATATCTACTGAAAATTTTCACTCCTCAATGTGGTTTAATAAGGACATTACTATGCTTTCCATTTTCATTTTTAATGGGAGAGGGGATAGGTAAAAATTCATGCAGCGGAAGCAAGTAAATTTGCAACAGCATTGGTTTGAGAGAGACGTGTTAATGTATGGTTAGATATAGTTTTGTAAGTTTATGAATGTATGCTTAGATATAGTTTAGTAAGTTTAGGAATAGGATAAATTTTCAATAGCGGCCCACACAGCTGTTTGAGAAAATGCGTTTTGATTATCGCCCTCTTTAGTTAACTGTGTCGTCTCCAGAATTTTTCTTTCTCTTCCTGTGTTTTCATCAATATTTGCTCAAAGCGTTTCTGTTGTTGAAGCATTTTTTCTTCAAGTGCTTGTTTAAATCTCTCTTCTCTTTCTACTTGTTGTTCAATTTGCTGCTTTTGCAACGCGAGATTTTGCTCTGCCTGGAATAGGAGCAATTCACACAGTGAATCTTTGAATTTCGCACCCATCATACGGATTCAGTGTACAATCTACGCTTGTATTAAAGATATATTCCTTAGTAAAAAAAATCAACCCAGTTTTCAATTCAAATTCTTTTGTTTGAAGAACAACAGTTTATTACTGCTTTTGTAACTTCATTTGTTAAAAGCTATATTTCTATTCTTACTAGAAACAATCCAGCGAAATAATATTTGTGTAACATTTTTTTATTTGCACGGGTCTTTACGTAGCGAAAATAAAATTCGTCGCGTTAAATATCCGATAAATTCGTATGGGAAACTTTTAGTTTATTTTTTTTTTTTACCTTCTTTACGTGTTTGCTAAGCATAAATGACGTAGGCGAATAATTATTTTTCACGATCTGTCTCTTTTTCTCTTGTTTTTTTTTTTTTTTTTCAAATCGCAGATGTTATCGAAATAATGATAAGCTTAAACGGTATTTTCTAGTTGGTTTTGGACATTTAACTTTGCAGAAGAAAATTCTTAGCGTACAAAATATGGCTTCTGGGAAAGAAAAAAATGAACCCTTTTCCCCTTTCTAAAACACTTGGTAAGTGTGTTCAATTATTAAATAAATGACAACATTCGCGTTTTTTGCTGTAGAATTTGGTAGCAAGATTTTCCCGTCGCCAAATTACTATTGTAGTAATTAATTCGCTGTTAATCCTTGCGTATCCAAATATCTGTTGACATGACGAAAGTGTTCTGCCGTAAAGATTTTACGAATCTTAATTTCAATCACTTTTGGTGATTCTCTGCAGTGATGGCCATTTCGATTCCTTGTCACCAATCTGTTGTGTCGTGGAAAAACAGTGCAAATAAGAACTATCAAGTCGAGGTTCGGTTAAGGAACAAGTGTATTAAAATGATGTACAAAGATTAGGAAAGCGTGTATATCTGCTGGGAACTTGGCTAGCAGTTGAAGTGCAGTCGCATCTCTCTCACCGGTGTTGGAATTACTAGCGCTATTCATAGTGCTAATCGGTGTAAATTGCTCCAAGGACGTCTTGTATAACACATACATATATATATGCATATATATATATATATATATATATATATATATATATATATATACATATATACCTATGTATGTATATATATATATATACATATATATATATACATACATACCCCCCCACATATATATATATATTTATATAATATTGAAAGCCATTTAATCATCGGCAATAGTTGTATCAACTTGTTTTTTTGAATTCACAATAGTCCTAATGTTATTCCAGGGACCATCAACTGTCCACCTTGAAACGCTGTTTCAGGGATATATATATATATATGTAAAAAGGATAATTCCGAAAGGTCAAATACATTTAAAACCAATAAACCAATGGTAGTGTACATATACCAATAAGTATTTAAGCCATGTGAATTAACTCAAATATTAAGCAACATGAATAACATTTTGGTAATCGAACACACCCACCCACCCACTCACACACACACATACATATACTGGCAAAAAAAAACATATACATATGTGTATATTTTTATATGTAAATGTAAACTTTATATGCATATCAACTTTATATATATACATATTGCATTTATATTTTAATATGTAAACTTTTAATGCAAATAGAGATTTTTTAAACTGCCCAATCTATTTTAGCTCAATAAAAATAGATTGATCTTTCAGAGCATATACATAATTTGTAAACTATTCAAAGTATATTCAAATTATATTCATATCATTTCCTTACTTGATTGTGATTAATCGTCCTAACACTAATGAATATATATATATATATATATATATATATATATAAATATATATATATATATATATATATATATATATAAAGCTGAACATCTGTGTGTGTGTGTCTGGTCACAAATAGGCTCCTATATGGTTGACTATTATAGAAAACTGATCACATATAATGATAGAAGCTGTATCGAGACACAGGAATGGGTATTCTTGTTCTGGCATAATGATGATTCATTAAAATTTTAAGGGTCTGCGTACGCGCCTGGTCCACAAAGTATGGAAATATAAAATTAAAAAAAAAACGTTTACAAGTGTTTTTGATATAGATGTGCATAATAATACTTTTATAAGTATGTTTTAACTTAAATAAGGATATTATAATAAAATTGTGGGATCTACGTTCGCGCCTGGCCTCCATAGAATGGAAATAGGCACACACTTTAATAAAGCCTTTTCATATCTATTTGCGTAAGTATACTTTGATAATCATATTTCAGTTTGAATAAATATGGTATAATAAAATTATTGGGTGTTCGTTCGCGCCTGACCTCCATAGAATGGAAATATGTCAGAAAGTTTAAGAAGGTTTTTTAATATAGATCCACAGAATATTGTGATAAGTGTTTCAGTGTGAACAAGCAAGTATGGTATAATATATTATGGGGTTTATCTATTTTATTTTTACTTTCATCATATTTTGCTTTGTTTGATTGCTTTGTTTGTTTGCTAATTCGAAAGCTATCTTTTTACAACTCTTCCTTTTTATAACCTATCATACTTTGATAAATCAGAGTCCATTTTCTGTAGGCTGTTTTTGAACGTAGTCAACGACGGGTACTTGTCCTAGTATATATATATATATATATATATATATATATATATATATATGTAAACATGTGAACATTACTCAGATCTCATCTCTCGTTTACTCCTAACTATTTCCACTTTCAATTGTTTGAACCCTACTTAAACTTATTCATAAAAATAGATTCCTCTGATAACATCAATAACGTGAATCTCAATGAAATCTTAATTATGTTCATAACATTTTCTCATTGATGCATTATTCAATATATTGTTTATTCCTAACAACGTTTCTGTTCCCCTTTATAGTTTATATGGGTTTTACCTGTTTCAATTTATTCCACGAGGCCATAGATGTTACGTTAATTAGAGTGAAGCCTCCATTTTCGAGTCCAAAAATGATGGAGATCAGTGCGCACGCTCATAATTTATCTATCATATATGGTTCATTAAAAGCAGAGATGAGAACCATGTTCAATAGGCGTTTCATACTTCTATGGTTGATACGTATTCTATATATAACGTTCGGCATAAATCTGATGATTGTTTGATGTTATTTCAGTTCAAGACCATTTGAAGTCATTAACAGCAGCCAAGTGGTCGTGATGGCTATTGCTGTGTACAAGTTGCATTTTTGACAGTCAGTGACTATTGATTGATCAAATACACTAGAATATTAGAAAAGTTAAGGCACGTTTATGAAATGCAAAAATTCCCGGTGGTTGTTTAACTATTGAAGTTCATAATTTTTCCAGTTTGAAGACTAACATAGTATCATTACCCTTTGAACTAACTAAAATTAACAAGAAATATTTTTTAATTATACACATCATAATTCAGATCATAAATGATTAATAAAGTATCATATATATTTTTAACTAGTTAAAAAAAACTATTATGTTTACTTATCAAAATGAACTATATAAGTATCGTTAATGACAATTAGGTTTTTTCTTTTTTAAGAGTTTAGGATAAATATACTAAAGATTCTAATCATAATTAAGTTATGCGCTGAAGAGACACAATTGTTAAAAGACATTACATTATCTAACCGTTATTTTGCTTCGATCCGACATAACATAAATCAGATCATTAATTTGCAACGGCATGGTTTGTCTCCCATCACTCAATAGATCAATAAGGGTGTTATCACTCTATGAGGAACCTCTCCCTGGACTTGGAACCCATGTGTTGTATTAGGTCTTCCTGCATCTCGTTCTTGGTCTTCCCTTTGTCCTTTTATGCTTACGAGGTGTCCGTTCTTTTGTCCTAATGGATCATTTGTTGTCATGTCTCGCTATGTGACCTGCCCAGCTGCGTTTGGATGTTTAGATGGCAGTATTGATGTCAATAACTCATGTTTGTTGGCGGATCCAGATATTTGTCTTTCATTATTCTCTCTATCTTCCTGTGTGCTACTGCCAAGATTTCACTTTGGTGAGTTGTCAGGGTTCATGTTTCACTACCGTAAATCAGGACAGATTTTCTCTTTTATTGACACATTTCCCCCAAGCTGCACATCCCAATGCTATCTTCTTTATCTCAGGGAGGAGATCTACATCTTTCGTCATTTTTTCCCAAGTAGATGTAGCTTTCAACTTCCTCAATGGTCTTTCCATCAACAAGTATTGTCTCCAAACATCGCTGTGTAAATAGTCATGAAACATTAAGGCGCGCAATCAATTTAACACAACGATTTTTTCGGCTAGTTATTATACCAGTCGATTTTTAACATTCTGGACAAAACAGTAGCTGATTTCAACCCTTATATATCCCCTTTGGTGATTAGATACGGTTCAACTCGATCATAGGTTGTGAACGCTGTCAAGCATAACGTTCACCTTAAGAGATGCGGGTTCATTTATTTCCTATCCGTTGAGCCGTCCAAACCAAAAATGCGCATGGATCTTGTTGAAGCTATTACATACTTGGACATAGACCTTGGAAGTCTCAGGTTCCAAACGCATAAGAGAGTCATAGTATACAGGTTTAAAGTCGCAAACGCTGACAGAAAACTCCCCTCATCTCTCTCCCTCTCTCACTATTCCATCCTCTTTCTTTTTCTCTCTAACTTCTCGCTAAGAAGATAGAAAAGCTTAAAAGAATGTGCTTACAACATTTTCCCCTCTCTCTTTCTGTCTCTTCTCCTTGATTTATTTCATATCCGTTGAGCCGCTCTACTTAAAAATGCGCACAGATCTTGTCGAAGCTATTGCCTACTTAGACAACGCATGAGACAGTCATAGTATACAAGCGTTTTCGGTTTGAAGCCAAAACCACAGAATCAATCCAATTCTCTTCTAATTGCATTCAAATTTATGGCGAGTGATTGCTTTCAATTCATTTTTTACCTTACTCTTCTACCTTTTCTATTAGGGGTCCATTGGAGCATTTAGTTTGCTTTTATATTTTCTTGTGATTTTATGTTTGCAAGGGATGGGATACCCTACTTTTTTTTTCAGAGACTGCAATCGAGATATCTTTTAAAAATTCTACCCGTTCGTTCCAGTGCAATTTAATGTATCTTTTTTTTACACTTGGTCCGCGGGGTATATTACCGCCAAGCTAACTAATGTGGAATAAATAATTATTGACATGGACAAACACACAAAACTATTTTGCAACTATTTTCTCATCATAAAATATCAGCGTTGTCAGAAAATGTATGTATTTAACTTGATTGTTTCATTCATGCGGATTTATAGTATAATCTATAAAGAAATTAGCAGGACAAATCCAATGGTTCGACGTGCCTTCAATTGGTTTCCAGATGTTTTTGTAGATTCATTTGAAATTGTCGTAGACTCTTGAAAAGTCAGTATATTATTGCTATATCTCTTATGAGATATAGCAATAACATATGAGATAACTGACCAATTGTTATGATTTCAGGTTCAAATAAACAGGTACAGCAGGAATTGGAATGCACCCTACTAAAGCCTGATTGTGGTAAAATTTAAAAATGCAATCTGAACGGGAGGATACTTTAGAAGAATGATATGTAACAAAATTCTGTTTTAACCTTTGAGAAAACAACAGAGAAACGAATGGAATTCTTCAGATTACTTTTAAATCATTCTGCATAAATGGCGCATCAGTTTTTGAGAGTCATAAGAGATTCAAGTAAGGCAGGGAATCTGTGAGGGATGATGATAGTTGTGGGAGAAGTAAGGAAGTCAGAGCACCAGATGTGATTGGCCAAATAAAGATTTTCATGAATAAAGACCGTTGTTTTTTTTATAGAGACATTAAGTGCACGGATTGATGTCAGTGTTAGAAATGTACACACTATTATTCGAGAAAACTGAAGATGCGAAAGATGTGCGCGAAGCTTATCCTAATGGTGCTCAGAGAAGATCAGTCCCCAACTCCATCAGAGAATATTTGACAAAGATGGACATCAAGACAGTTCCTAACCCTCACTATAGTTCAGCCCTTGCATCCTCTGACGTTTGGTTATTTCCTAAGCTGAAGGAAACCCTTAGAAACTGTCGTTATGAGAAAATTGAGGAAACGAATGACGCTATGACGAGGGTCATTAACATGCTCACACAAGAGGACTTTCACAAACTTTGTAAACAGTTTACTTCTTGTCAGTAAAAAAATAATACCCAAGCTAAGTTGCAAACCCTATGCTAAAGACAATGAGTCAAGTACGATAACCATTAGACCAACTTGACGTGATATTTAAAAAGAGTTTTCAAATGAACTTACACTTAGCATACACAAGCTCTCATGTTTCACGACCGCGCATGCGCACATGTGAAACATTTGAATAGAGATAAAAATCCGATCACCCACGCGTACCAATTTTTCTGTTTTGATCCTTTATCAGCATTTCTCTGGATAAAAACCGATTAACATGTTTTCCACAGGTCTGATTATTATATTCCAAATTTCAAATCTCTAGGTAAAAAATTCGTTGAGTACTTCGGTTGAGAAGTTTCCTCACACACATTCTCACTTTTATAGATAGAATAGATAATGTTCTCATACTTGAATATTACAGAATGATAAAGATTTTGGGGGTTAGCGAACTATTATCAGGCATTCATTCTCAATTCTCGGGCCCCACTAAGGTATTAGAAAAGGACGGGGTGAGGAAATGGACACCTGAATGCCAGGCGGCATTCAATAAAGTAATTAAAAAAAACCTTGATATAAGATATATTCCCCACTTACTATATTACCTAAAACTAGATATCATATTTAATAGCGATACGAGCTCGTACGGAATAGGGGCCTGTATCAGAAAATGAGAGACGGAGTAAAAAAACGATTGCACACTTTTCAAGATCTCAGCTCCCGGCAGAAAAGCCTTATTTATAAATCGAGAAATTAGTTCTTGTTATTATCTTCGAAGTTACAAAATTACATCGATATTCATACGGACGACTTTTCATACGGCAAACCAATCATAGACCTCTACTGACCATCTTAGTGTCAGAAAATAGCCACCAGTCTCCACAGAAAATAGACTGCTGAAGTAGGGCATTATTCTGCTGAATTACAATTTTAAGTGAAAATCCATATCTTCTAAGCGGATCTGATATGTGGCTGGACTTGCTAGGTTTTTTTTTATTATTCAATTTTCACCCCAAACAAGGCACAGTGCCACTTTGAAGCAGGGGGCTACTATCAGGGACTTTATTAGCAGGGTCATTATGAAGGGAGATGAGTAGAAATATGTTTGTTAACATTACACTTGAACTTCTGCATGTCATTGCAGTTGGGAAAGCAGAATCCCGGAAGGGAGTTCCAAAGACCCGCAGTTCTGGGGAAGAAACTATTGGAGTAAAAGGCTTTCTTGCACTTAGGGATCTCTACTGTAAAGGGATGAGACTTAGTAGCTTGTCGGGTTTGTCGGGGGTAGTTACGTCGGGGAGGTACAAGTGTTTGCAGTTCGTCAGAGCATTCACCATTAAAGTATTTGTAGAACAGGCAGAGGGATGCAACGTCTCGTCGATGGGACAGAGGCTGAAGCCTAGATGACAGTTCAGGGCCTATCAGGCTGGGGACTCTCTTTTGAACCCTGTTCCGGAGCGAGAGACAAGATGCACCAGCCCAGATGTGACAGCAGTACTCCATACATGTGCGAATGGTTGCCTTATAGACGTATAGGATACTTTCAGGCGTAAGTAGTTATCTAGCACGGTAGAGGGAGCCAACCTTCCTTGCGGCAGCCTTGGCAATGGTCTCAATGTATCTATTCCAGTTCATATTCCCTGTAAACGTTAGGCCGAGGAGTGTAAAAGAAGTACTTTCACGCAATGTGTTCTTGTTCAGGTTAGTTCCGAGTCAGATTGAACCTCTTGAGAACTTAGTTGCTTCCTTATGTACCGAAATGAGAAATGAAAACTATAATGTGCAATACTATCAGGGACCTTTTTAGTCACACTAAATTAAATTTAACGTGAAGCAGAACACAAACAACGATCAGCAAATACAGGAGAGTTTTTCTATGAATGATGACGTCATACTATATAGTGAGTATGTCGTCATATTAAAAACATTACAAAAAATAATAAAATAAATGATACAGGTCACCCAGGAATAAACAGGATGAAGAGCCTCATGCGTAGTTACAGATACCGGTCGATGATGGACAAGGACAGCAAACATACTCGATTAATGCAAGGGTTGTTCTTTGACTTCAAAGGCCTATGCAATCACACTTGAGCTATGGACCAAAACAGATCAATTCATATAAATTTCGCAAGGTCACTCGAAGATTGGTATTACCTAATAGTGACGAACTACTAAGATATAAGAGGCCTGCTATAGAGATAGTTTATAATTTCCGGTTTGGAGTTGTCGATTGCTTATTACGTGATAACGGGACTAAATGTACCTTCATGGACTTCAAGCAGTTCTGTGGGATTTCAAAATCAAACATCACACGAATCCCCAGTACCACCCGCGGGACAGCGGGGCGCTCAGCTGACACTTTGAAACGAACACTCAAAAACATGCGGTACACATACACAAACGATACTGCAGCAGTTTCTACAAGTCTATAGGGGCACACCTTATACACAATTAGCAGTATATCCAGTGTAGATTTTGTTTCGTAGAGAGAAATAAGACTAGTATTTGAAAAACTGTTGCCCCCCCAAAAAAAAAAAATAGAAAAGAAAAAATGAGAAGGACGTCTTATGTTTCTAAGAAACGGTATAGCCAAGAAAAAACGTTTTCTACAAAACGTACAAAAACATGTCTTTCTGAGAACTGGGCACAATAGACAAACGAATCAGAAATATAGTACGCATCATTCAAAGTCTTAAATCTTTTTTTTTACACAGTGATCACCACTTATCAAGGCCCGGAAGCCACTCAGGGATAAGGGTTATTGCAAGTACATTACGTTAGTGTGGAGATTTGATGAAGTGTTTAATTAAGGGGGCGGTTCATTAGGAATTTGTTAACATTGGATTTGAAGACATCCAAGTTGTAGTCCGGAGGGAAGCAGGCAGACGGAACAGAGTTCCACAGGCGTGCAGTTCTAAGACTACGCATAAAAACACCTTAACCAATTTAGAAAGCATTTGCTGGACGATCGCAGCTAGGATCTTACGATGAAGAACCCAGTGAGACGATTGGTGATATTTTCGCCATGGAAGCAATCAGTTCCGGAACGTCGCTGATATCGACAGGAAAAAAAGTACACGGATCCTTTGACCCTTTGTTATTTACCTGGGTATTCCAAACATGGTTAGTCATAAGGGGTGTTTATACACCCCCAATGCAAAAATGTTATAGTGTTATTATTTTGTAAAATATAGAAATATAGCTGGTTTAGGATATATCTACAGTCTACCTTAGACAGTTTCAATCATTTGTAGCTTGTTCGTATTAAGATAAAATTATACAATAAAATAAATTATTAAACCAAGGAAAAATTAAACAATCTTACATTTAGAATATATTTATTTAAGAATACCCACAGGATACACCAGTCTGTGTTATTTTTTAATATCTATGATGAAGATAAAATGTTTTCATAAATTGAAATAAGCAAGAAAAATGAATGTGTCCTATCAAATGTAAACACAAAATGTTTCCATAAATTGAAATAATAAGAAAAATGAATATGAGTTCATTACATAAACATTATCTTCCAATCTGATTCACCTCCAAGAAAAACTGAAATAAATGTGCCATCCATGTGTGCCATACCTTTACTGAGTAAGGACAGTACTGGGAGGAAGGAAAAGAAATAAGTTGCCAACAAGGAATTATAAACACTTAAACAAAATGTGGGTGACAAATAACCCCACTGCACTAAAGCGTGGCTCACTATCGATCCAAAAAGGAAATGGGATTAGTACGCTATGCAGAGTAAAGAGGGTGTCATGTGGACTTACCTATTCAGTCGTAATGGACTCTTCTAATTATTATAAAACCCTAAAGCTAATATTATGTATAAACACCTGAGGGGAATCATCTGGGCACAATAGACAAACAAATCCGAAATATAGTACGAATAGTACATTTATCTGTGCCTAAACCTAAACGTAGATTCCATGAACAAAGCTTCTTTCTTAGAACTGCACGCCTGTGGAATTGTCTTCCGTTTTCCTGCTTTCCGGCTGACTACAATATGGTTGTCTTCAAGTCTAACGTAAATAAGTTCTTGATGAGCCGCTCCATATAAGTTATCAAATTTACCAAATTTTCATTACTAATGATTACTATAATGTCCGATTTCTACTGTACACTCTTTAACCCTTATCCTTGAGTGGCCTCTTGACCTTGATAATGTGGTGATGCCTATGTAAAAAAAAAGGTTACAGACCATCTAACTTAACAGTGCTGAAAATGCTGACAATCATTACTATGCATCCACTTTCTTGTACAATGTATTTTCTTCTAAAACCCGTTGTTCAAGTCTTTCATAATGACCCTTTTCTAGGGCTACAACACGTTATACAAAGAAATGTATGTTTTTATCCGGAGGATTTCTGTACTGTTTCTTTTATCTTCATAAAACAAAAGCTCTTTTTTTATTTATGCTTTGTTTCCGTACGAATTAAATTAACATGACACTAGTACGTCACAAGACTATTCAAGTTAGGTTCTAAAGAAAACAATGAAAGGAGATTTACGTCATGATCTGAATTTTCATGAAGGATTTTATTATTTGTCTCCGCAAAATTGGAATCAGATCATGTATGAAATACTGTTGTCATATTTATGCCGGTGAACATCTGCCCTATTTAAGAGAAACGTGCAGAAATGTGTCTTTAATCTGATCGATCTCATCCTTCTTTATTTTCTCTCTAACCTCTTCCTTAAAGACTTAATTTCAGTCTTTTATAAATGCTGCTAACATGGTGGCCCGGCGTTGCCCGGCATAGAATGATGATCAACAAATCTTTCACACACTCATATCTTCATTGTCACAGAAATCGATGAAATCGCCCATCTTTTAATTAAATGCATAGATTGCCTGCTTTAATTGGAGATCAACCGCGATGCACTTGTGGAAATATTCACATGCCTCTAAAAGTGACTAAGTTCACAATACATTGTTGCATACATTATACTGTGGAGAAACTGGTGTTAATTTTATGAAATATATTGATAAATTTTTTTTTATATATAATGGCTTGCATTAAAGCTACAAATGCAGAAGTCAAGTATCATGCTTTACTTGTGATCTAAACGGGAACATTCATTTCAAACGCGCCCTTGTCTTCTCAAAGAACCAACTGTTGATTTTATATGCCTTGCAATACTAGCTGTTCGGTTATAATGACTTGAAATTAAAGACATTCCGACACAAAACCTATCTAAGAACACTATCATGTATATAAATAGCTTCTTTTGATTTTTCATAAATATCGAACTAGCCGTTTTCGAATCCATAGGGAACAAACTTACAGGCACACATACACACAGATAAACAGGGGGAACTCCTTTTATTAAATAGTAGAGATTATGACACCTGTATTTCAAATGTGTGTGATTTGTCACCTGTTATTTTGTTCTAGTTTGTTTGTCTCGTTCGTCTTGTTGTCTCCATTAGTTCACCGTATTAATATATCATATTAATAAAGCAGCTTATTCCAGTAGCTTCTTTCCAAGGACTGTAAGGTTGTGAAACTCTTCCTTTTCACTACATCCGGAGTCTTTTTCAAGAAGCATCACTGTCTTTGCCATCATCATCTTTCCTTCTTTCTAGTTTTTTACACTAAGCGGCGTCATGCCTTGTTTGGAGCAATTGCCATGAAAAAGCGGGATTGAATTCGTTATCTTGCATCCATCTTGCATGGGTGCTCATCTTTTTTTCTAAGTGGACAGGGTACACTCACATCACTTAGGCTATCAAAGATCTTATCTCCTTATGTGCTACTCATTTGAAATTAATTGTTTTTTTTTTAACTTAAAGCAATTATATTGTCTTACTTTTTATAATCTTTCCTATTATATAAAAGGGACTGTGTATGTGTCTATGTGTGTAAGTGTGCGTGTGTGCGTGTGTATGTGAGAGAGAGGTAGAGAGAGAGAGAGAGAGAGAGTTCCCCATGGACTCCGAGAACTGGTTTGTCAATGTGATTATGCAGACTATGAGTGATGGACAGCGAATCTTTGTTCACAAGCATTTGACGGAGTCCTCTACCCTATACACATAGCAAAAATGTGTTTTTTTATTACAATTTCACCCCAAACAAGGTACAGTGGCACTTTGATGTAGGGGGCTACTATCAGGAACCTAAGTTGCAGGGGTACTATGTAGCGAGTTTAGCAGCAAGATGACTGTTCACGTTACACTTGATCTTCTGCATGTCAGTACAGTAGGGGAAGCAGGAAACCAGAAGAGAATTCCAAAGTCTAGCAAGCCATTTACTATTTTAAACAAAGGGAACGTCACGTGTCGGATGATCATCTTAGGGTCATAGTCAGTTTCAATTTAATTCAATTATTTCTAGTTGAATATATGTGAACAAGTCTAGGACAAGGGTCATGTAAAAAATCTCCGGGGGTGATGATTATCACGATGTTATTATTTGTCTCAAATACAGCGCCTAATATTCTTAGTTACCCATATAAAACTGACCAGACTTAACGTTGTTTAACTTCTGTGCTGTAATGAGAACTAGTGTATCAACGTGATTATGTTTATCTGCATGCCAAGTTTGGCTGAAATCAAACTTGTAGTTTATGAGCCTACACAAAAGTAACAGAGAAAGACGTATGAAGTATGTCTATTGATTCCTCAAATAGAATTGCCTATAGAAATGAGTAATTCTAAAAAAAAAAGTAATCACAAAATCCAATAGAACAAATGTTACATTGTCGAATGCTATTATAAAAACACAATCTCCAAGTAGATTTCTTGCTCTGCGACAAAAAAAGCTGTTAAACAATCGCCGGCCTTTGTGAAGTTCATCTTGATATGCTTGCCGCATTGAAAAGGGAATAATCCGAAATGCGGACGTGACTCAAAAACATTTTTCTATTCCGTTGTGCCAATCAATAAATGTGGAACACTTGTGTGAGATTAGAGCTTTATGATTTAAATAAAAAAAAAAATAAATAAATTAAAAAAAATAAAAAAAATATGCAATGATCCTCATATTGGCGGACGCGGAAGGAAGTATGAAATTTATGTCCTGGAAATTAAGTACATTTTATTAATTGCATTCTTTCTATTTGAACTATTGTCCTTCGATATATACATAGACGCTATTATAATCATCCAGGTTCATGGGGGAGCTGCATTATTTTTACTGCAGCATGTCTTTGAAAAGAATAACCCATCTCCCTCCAAGCTTCAGAGCACATATAACGCCTAGTCTTACCAAATGGTCACCCATTATGGCACTGGCTAGGCTCAACGTTGCTTAATGTCGGTGACCTAATGAGAATCGGCGTCTCAACGTGATCATGCCGTATATATTTTTGCTTACTGTCGTTATTTACTTTTTATTAGTTTTAACCAAATGCATATATCGTTATAGTCAAGATTGCCTGCTCTTTTACACTTCCGGTCTCTGCTGTAAATCTTACTGGATAATTAGATAGAGTAAAATGGGCAAGGAAAATAGTATTACATAGGAGAAAAAAAGGGAGTTTTCCTGTTATTTAATCAGAAGGGATGATATCCTGATTGCCATTGTCGTCTCATTTACAGAACAGAAATCAGAAGCGGAAAAAGTTAAACAATTTTGACTATACCGGATATACTTTCCTCCACGGGTTTCCCCGTTGTTGGTTATGTACTTGAATTGGAGAAAACATCAACTCATAAAATACACAAATTATTAACAATGAAAAATTGACTAATATTAATGAAGAACAATTTTATTTAATGAGGAAATTATTGATTGATATTATTTTGATTATTCGAACTATCATTTCCATCTTGAGTGTTAATTGTTTTTTAATATTCCAGTAGATATAACCTCTTATCTTCGGTGTTTGTAAAGTTTTCGAATTTTTTAAGTATTTTTATAAATTATTAAAATGTTTGCTCATTATTTCTTATATAATATAAATTACACCTGACAGATTTGGACAACATCGGTGTCATTTTAAAGCTCAGTCCTTCGGACGACAAATATCGAATAATTGTCCATAAACATTAATGTCTTAACTCTTAAGTGGGTACTTTTCTACAGGGAGGGGTTGCTTTTTTTCGCCGATATTTTCGAAAGTCATCCCGTCTTTTTATTATCTTGCCATAATTTGAATCTACGTCACTTCCGGTTTTACAATATGCGCATCAGTTTACGCGTCACGTTTTTCTTTCTTTCACTTTCTTTCCTCCTTCATGGTACGGGTTCGAGCCTGCATGCCTACTACCACTTTTTTTTTTGTTTTTGTGCACGCAATTTTCTTCTTTAATTAATTATTTATTTTTTTGCTCAACTAACACCCTTACACCATCTTCTCTTTCTTTTCCGCTTTCGTTCGAGCCTACCTAAACTATTTGTTTTTCTCAACACACACAAACAAACACCCTGGCAACGCCGGGCACTCATGGCTAGTTTTTATATATAGTCTTCATTGCTTCTCTCTCTCTCTCTCTCTCTCTCTCTCTCTCTCTCTCTCTCTCTCTCTCTTCTTTCTTAGCCCTATTAAATCACTCTGCTTTATTTTTTCTAATTCTAATCACATTTTCCCATTTCTGATTTAAATGTTTTTAAAGTCGGTGTTGCCTTCTTACTTTTACATTAGTATAATATTCGTTGTTTTTCTCCTTTTCTGACAAGTAACATTTGACTTCGAAATCCTATGACCTTTCTGTAACCCTTGTTGCCCTGAGAATGTAAGAAAATCCCTTAACTTAAATCATTATCTTTTTAACTTACACACGTACATACATACACACACAAATACATATATATATATATATATATATATATATATATGTGTATATGATTACTTCATTTTTTCACATAAAATTAATATACGAAGACATACGTTTATGTGTATATTTTCAGTTTTTACTTCAATAGTGCTCAATACATAGGTTGAGCTAGGTAGTAAGGTATGAAAATATGTCTGGATATATAGCTACACAGAATACTCCGCGTTTCATTCTCGTTTCATAAGCTAGACAAATTCTCACAATATTCGCGCGGAATATTCTCTGTAGCTTAATTGCCATATATATTTTATTATATATATATATATATATATATATATATATATATATATATATATATGTATATATAATGTATGTTACTTTAAGAACTGGGTTCTTATTGCTTTGCATATTAAAGCTGAAATGAAGAAAATCGATCACTTAAGCTCACGTGCGCAAATCGTGATGATATGAACATTTGATCATTCTCGACTTTCTTGAATGACATTTACGTTTTATATAAATGTAAATTTCAACATATTCTTGCTGCGGGTTACGTTGCTAATAGAGTTAGAGAATGGCTTCATGGCCGGTCCGAATCTGTGACTCGCTTCACTGATTATTTTCGAAAAGATAAAATACTATTGTCTGTAGGTATTAAACATAATTATTACAATAATTATAAGAATAGAATATATATATATATATATATATATATATATATATATATATATATATATATATATATATATATATATATATACCGTGTATTTATCTAATAATTATAATTATTGGTTCCAATATTGCACTAAATTCAAACTAATATTCCTGACGAACCAAATGCTAGATAAATCTAGACAATTGGACTAAAGGGAACAGCGAGAATACTAAAAAGAGCTCTCGGTTGGTTTCAATAAAAATCAGGAGAATGTTGGCAGCTGGTTCTGCTGCCCTATATCCAGTATTACAATCTTCAAAGAAAGAAAATGCAAAAAAAAAAATGTCTGTTCATAAGCTGATTGTCACCAAGCACATGCGCTTCTCTTTTGGGTCGTTTTACTCGCTCTTGCTTCGTCCGGGTAGATTATTTCATAGGTTTATCTGTCGTAACGTTGTGAAAAAAAAAACACAGTCAAAATTCTAACAGTTGTCTGAATAATTTAAATCATATAAATTATTAATCTCCATGTTTAATATTGGGAAACATAGCGAAGCAATTATCAAATTATTTTTACATTCTTAAGTTTTCGATTATCTTGTAAAATAACGAATAATAAATACATTATATAGAAAGAAAGATAAGGAATAAACAAAAATGGCGTAGCTATGACGTAATGAGCGAGATATATGAAGATCCATTGGTTTCTTTTTAACAAGTTGAAGACACATTTAAAAATAGTCTTTAATGAATGATATTCCACCACACCAGTGACGGTTCGTGCTTTGGGGTACAATTAGATGAGCAATGTACGAGACAGTTCTCGCTGATTTTTAAAAGTGCCCGAAGAAAAATTGAATAGAGAATGAAGTCGGCAGTTATTGTATTTTATTGTTAACACATCTGCCGACAAAAGCAAGTGGCGACCCATAAAAAATGTCCAACCGACAGAATGTGGTAGGAAACCAGAGGCACTGCAACAAATTAACACACATTACATAGTTTATAAAAGGTCATTTTATTGAGTGACACTATTCCGCATAAACGAAGACACCGTTACCTTATATATATATATATATATATATATATATATATATATATATATATATATATATATATATATATAAATATATATAAGCTACACAGAAGATTCGCGTTTTATTCTAGTAAGAATTCGTCAGGCTTATGCATAACCTGTCGAATTCTCAAGAAAACTAAATGCAGAATATTCTGTCGTTTAATTGCCATATAAACTTTCATAAATTACTACCTAGCTCTACCTATCTATTGAGCACTATTGAAGTAAATACTGAAAATTTTCGCATAAAATGTTATCTTCGTATATTACTTTATGTGATTAAATGAAGTAATCATATATATATATATATATATATATATATATATATATATATATAAATCTTTCCACAATAATTTTATGGGCAATAGATTGTTATATGAAAAAAATCTGTTCAACAATTTTTATCAGGCAAGCGTATTTAATCAATTTCAGCGATTCTTATATTTAATCCGTATCATGTTTTCTTAATTACAAATTTGTTCTGAATAAATGAAGACATAGTTTTTAGGCTAATATTCAGAATCTCTAATACATTGAGCCAATCATCGGCTACTAATTTCAGACCAGAAAATTGTTTTAATATTCACTGGTCAAAAATACGAACTCGTTTTCTTTCGTTCCGAACGATAACGCTTGAGATAAAAAGAACTCCTAGAGTAATACTACATCAGTTAGGAGTGGGGACGTCGAGACTATGCAGTAGTGTCGACAAATTAATTATTTCAAACTCAGTAAAAGTTGACGGAAGAAAAGAAAGGTACTGTAATAATTGGTGGTGAGAACTACAGTAGTGAGCAACAAAATATAAAAATAATACCCATCTCAATAATGAATTCCAAGTGAATAATATGTAATTCAGGTCGTGTCTGATTGTGATTCACTCATATTATTTATTTATACATTTTATAAACGAGTTGAATTAACGAAAGTCCGACTGATTAGGACCCTGCCGAAAATGGCATCATAATTGATCACATTTTTGGCGCCATGATGTACAATTACTACTGGAATATGACGAAACATACTCGCTAGCGGACAACGAAAGGGATTGTATTTTGAAAGAAACAACTCATTTTGTAGGCTTGGATAATAATTTTTATCGGTTGTTTGGACGTGTAGAATATTTTATTTTAACCTCTACGTGATGCTGGCGCATTAGGAAAAAAATAGGCACCATTTTCGGATCATACTCTTCTTAGTTATTCCATTTGTAGACTTGCATATAAATGTGTTTATCGGCTGTTTTCTATCATTTAAGCTTGCCAACTTCGTTGTGTCTGTATTACAAGGAAAGTGTATAAAATTCTGACGTATATTGTTTCGGCAAAATGTGACGACCGCCCGAAATATCCGTAACCGCTTCATTTCTAGTTTTACTGACACATTTTGAAGACATTGATACCATAAGTGAATATATATTGTGCGCAAATCTGGTCCTGTGTGCATGAGCAGAAGACCTGTACATTAGACGACGAGCAAGCCATTCGCGTACAAGTCGTAAAATCGATGGCGAAATGCTGAAAGAAAATGGAGGGCAATTCACAAGCATTGTTTAAGAAATCTATTAGTAATGAATTGACACCTTATGAAATGAAATATTGTTTTTCTACATTTGATTTTGTCAAATGTAAATTCAATATCAACATATTGACATCCAAAACATTCAAGGTAAAATTAATGATCTGAAGAATTTTTAATAACAGTTCGCCTTATCTACGTCAATATATATATATATATATATATATATATATATATATATATATATATATATATATATATAGCCGATTGGATACGGCCCTTGCTAATCGAGCCATAGATGGCTCGTGTTGCCAGGTTAGAATCTGTCGACTAGTGTTAATCGTGACACCCGGAGCGGAAGATTTCCGAATGGATATAACACTAGTATCTGTAGGTATTTAATTATTATAGTAAAAAAATAATGATATATATATATATATATATGTGCGTGTGTGTGTATGTATATATATATATATAATAGCAGACCATTCATGTACGTGTTACATTATATATATATATATATATATATATATATATATGTATGTTCTACTAAGGAAAAAGGACCAACTATAGCGCGCAAGTGTGTGTAATTAATCGGTATTTCCATTTGAGTGCAATAGAGTTTCTGATTCATTCGCTGGAGCGTCGGACGCCAATACGTAAGATTAATGAATAACAATGAGTTCGAAAAATGTTAAAAAATAATTTTTATTTCAAATCCACTTTTGGCACAATTTTTCTCGTTTACAGCAGCCTTTAGTTGTATATATTAATAAAAGTTGAATATACAACTGTCGAAGGGAAAGGTTCACGAAATCTACGATATAAATCTAACCTGCCTGTTTCAATGCATGCATGTATGTATGGATTATGTATGTATGTGTGTGCCTTAAACTTTCGCTAGATGCGCCGAATTTTCACGAGATCGGTATGGTTCTGCAGCTCGACCCTTCAGACGAAAAATATCGAAAAATTGGCTAAAAACATTA